>NC_069791.1:2794125-3101250 GCF_027406575.1 Nycticebus coucang | reverse complement strand
TTTTCTCTCCATCCTGCTGCCGCTGGGCCCCTGATGGGCCAGTCACGGGAACCGTGCGCCTCTGTAGAATAACGAAAACTCTAGCTTTCTAGGTAGAGGGCTGTAAAGGGGAGCCCAAGAAACCAAAGGTTCAGGGAAGACTGCTAAAGAGTAAAGACCATGAAGTCCTATGGGAACCCCTAACCCCTAAGCTGCACATGAGTGGGTCTGACCAGAGACAGTACCCCCACCAAGGACTCTGAGAAGTGCATTGAAGGGAGGACCACAGCTGGGCTCACACTGGCCCTGGGCAGCCAGACACGGGGCAGATCTGCACAGCACTGCAGAGGGGTGAAGGCAGATGGACAGTGAGACCACTGTCCAAAGATACTGTCAGAACTGTGTCCTGAATCCAACCAGACTGATCCATGTGAGGATCAAACAACACTCAGAATCTCATAACACAATATGCAAAATATCCAGAAGACAATTCAAAATTATTTAGCATACCAAGGACCAGAAAAGTCTCAACTCTCATGGGAAAAACAGTCAGGCGACACCCATTCTGAGATGACACAAATGTTTTCATTATCCAACAAAAGCTTTTAAGGCAATGATGATAAAAACATTCCAAGATAGCCGGGCATTGTGGCTGGCGCCTGTAGTTCCAGCTACTTGGGAGGCTGAGGCAAGAGAATGGCTTAAGCCCAGGAGTTGGAGGTTGCTGTGAGCTGTGTGAGGCCATGGCACTCTACCGAGGGCCATAAAGTGAGACTCTGTCTCTACAAAAAAAAAAAAAAAAAATTCCAAGAAATAAGGGCAACTACTGCAGATATAAATGGAAAGATAGAAAGTCTTAGCAAAGAGATGGAAGATGTAAAGGAGAACCAAATGGAAATTTTAAAACTGAAAAATGCAGTAACTGAGATCTTAAAACCTCGCTAGATGGGCTCACTAGCAGAACGGGGACAAAACAGTGAACTCAGAGTAACATAAATTGCCCAATGTGAACAAGAGAAAGAAAACAAGATTTTAAAAAGTGAGCAGAGTCTGCGGGCCCTTTGGAGTGATTCCAAAAGATCTAACATTTATGTCAGCAGAGTTCCAGAAGGAGAAGAAAAAGAGTGTGAGGCAGAAAAAAAAAAATCTGGAAGATAAATGCAAGAAAACTTCCCACATCTGTCAGGTCACATGAACCTTCGCGTTCTAGAAGATCGTCGCAATAAAACCAGGTGAATCCAAAGAAGTCCACAGCAAATGCATCATAATCACAGTGAGAATAAAGACAGAGGGACGGCATTGCCATTACACCATGAGACGACTCGCCGCTCGAGGAGGAACCTCGGCTCCAGCGCCTGTGGGATTCTCAGCCTCCACCTCCGGCAGCGCCTCAAGGTGGCCACGGCCAAACGTCCTCTGGGGGCAAAATGGGACCCAGTTGAATAATATTAATCTAAATTAATTTTTGTGGCTGTTGTTTTTCTTTTCTGAAACAGAGTCTTGCTCTGTGGCCTAGGTGAGAGTACAGGGGTCCAGTGACAGCTCCTGCAGCCTTGAACGCCTGAGCTCAAGAGATCCTTTCACCTCAGCCTCCCAAGTTGCTAATTTTTAAGTTTTTGTAGCAATGGGGCTCACTATGCTCTGGGCTTGTCTCAAATCTCTTACATCAAGTGATTCCCCCTGCCCCACTTTGGCTTTCCAAAGTCCTGAAATCACAGCTTAATGACCTGAGTCCTCCCCCTTCTCAGATTTCTTTTCTTTTTTTTTGAAGTTTTTGGCCAGGGCTGGGTTTGAACCTGCCACCTCTGGCATATGGGGCTGGTGCTCTACTCCTTTGAGCCACAGGCGCCGCCGCTCAGATTTCTTTTTTAAAGAAATATTCCAGGCTGGGTGCAGTGACTCACACCTGTAATCTTTTTCTTTTTTTTTTTTTATAAAATCATAGCTGTGTACATTAATGCAATCATGGGGTACAATGTGCTGAAATATTTTCATCAAACTGGTTAACATAGCCTTCATGGCATTTTCTTAGTTATTGTGTTAAGACATTTATATTCTACACTTAGTAAATTTCACATGTACCCTTGTAAGATGCACTATAGGTGTGGTCCCACCAATTACCCTCCCTCTACACATCATCCCCTCTTCCTCCGCTCCCTCTCCCCTTTCCCCTTCTTCTTGGGCTATAATTGGCTTATAGCTTTCATATGAAAGCTATAAATTGGTTTCATAGTAGGGGTGAGTACATTGGATACTTTTTCTTCCATTCTTAAGATACTTTGCTAAGCCCAAGTGTCCATCAACCCATGAATGGATTAATAAACTGTGGTCTATGTACACCATGGAATATTATGCAGCCTTAAAGAAAGATGGAGACTTTACCTCTTTCATATTCACACCTGTAATCTTAACACTCTGGGAGGTCCAAGCAGGAGGATCACTTGAGCCCAGGAGTCTGAGGTTGCTGTGAGCTAAGCTGAAGCCATGACAGTCTAGCCTGGGCAACAGAGTGAAACTCTGTCTCAAAAAAAAAAAAGAAAATTCCAGTTTGGCTCGTTTGTCAATCATAGGGTTTACAACTCTAAATTAAATGAAACATGGGGTAGGTCAAAAGACATCCAGTCCCTCATGTCCCATTTAAAAAATATATATTGTTTAGAACCAAGTTTATTCAGGTTCAGTTATTTATAAAAGACCAGCACTGAAGTTCATTTTCAAAAAGCCACAGCAACACTGAATCCCTACCCATTCTTTTTATCCAAGAAGGAAGTTGCTACCTTCAGAAGGGAGCTGCTGAGAGAGGACAGTCCGACCCTCTGTCCAGGTGTCTGCAGTTGAGATCAACAAATTCTAAAGCAACCCAGGAACAGTGTCCTGGGAGCCAGCCAAGATTCCTTACCAGCTGAAGACTGTGTTTAATTCCACTTGGTAGATTCTCAAAGATCTCCAGCAGCTGCAAGAAATGCCACATTGGTGGAGATTGCACTTATAGCAAATATTTGAATTAAGAAACACTTGTGATACCTTGGATTAAGGCAACCCCAAAATATGCATTTGTAAAACAGATATTGAAGATGGCTGTCAGATTTTTCCAGTGTCTTTTAAATCTCAATTGAAGGGGGGAAAAAAATTCTCATTACAAGAGAAGCAGTTAAATAAAACAAGAAGGCATTGAAGACATTTCACCAATGAAATATTTTGTCAGCTCGACCTAGAAACCTATAAAAGTAAAAGATTTTGACATTGGAGATGTGAACTAGTTAGACTGAGAAAAAACAGTCATGCTCCATAATTAATAATAAATAAATACCTCCATCACTGTTACTTTTTAAACTTTAATGGTTTCAAATGGACACATAGGAGTCTAGGTAAAGCACTGGCCTGAATAACCACGTCCATAAAATTTTATATCTTTAACTCAAAAAATGGAGATCACATGGGTCTACCAAAATAATCCACTTTTATTATTTAATAAGGTCTAATCATTGTACTGAACAGTTGTGAAAAGCCCACTGTAACTTTTACCTACCTTTCCTTGTCACTTTTTTCTGGAACATAACTTTACCGAACTTCGCTTTCTTTTCCAAATTAGAATAGACATTCTATTTCATTATTCATTCAGCAAAATTTTATTGGTGTGATAGGCACAGTGGTGGGTGCTAAGGTCACAAAAGTAAGACACAAATGCTCTGCTGGCATCTCACAGGGTCCTGGAACGTGCAGAGGAAGGACTTGCAGACGTGGAAATTGCCTTGCGAATTGGTAACTGCTCTGACAGAAATAGGACCTCAGGCCATGAGCGCACGGAGGACAGAGTGAGCTATTCTGCCTAGGAGAGTGTCTCTTCTGTCACATTTGATCAAACTCTCAAACTTGGGGGGTTTTACAAGGGAACTAGAGGAAGTATGTTGTTCTACACAGAGAAATGAGCAAGGGCGAGGTCCCGGCTTTGCAATCCAGCCTAACACCTGTCTAGAAAATGACACCAGGGGGAGTTAGTAGATGGGACTCTTGGTGGCCCCTCCTACCTCCTCCGTAACGGTCGCGTGTTGTAAAGATGAGTGAGGCCACCTCTTCTGTACCTAGACCCAAAGCTCACATCTCACACGCCGGTGTCAGGAGGGTGGCCTGCAGCATGGTGACGGGCAGACAGTGGGGTAACAGCCATGTAAGGGCTAGTAAGGTTGGCGGGGCACAGGAATTTTGATTCTCAGTTGGAGGAAACTGTACCTTATCATTTAAGCAGGGATATGACATATATTGGCTTTTTTTTTTTTTTTTTTGGTAAGCATTGTGATGAATAAATTGGAATAGTAAGAAACTGTTCTTAGGGAACCTACTGAGAAAGCTGTTGCATTTGCTTTCTGGAAATTTTTACCCCGTCACGTGGATTACGGTCAGAGCACACAGTTCCGTACTTGGAATGACATCGTCTTCAAAAGTTCTCATGTGAAGGAAGAACTGAATGGATTTTTGTTGATGTTTTATAAAAAGCCTTGTCAATAATTTAGATCCAGAATGTTGCTGTTCACTCCACACCAATCAGGTTTTCTTGAACTCATTACCTTTTGCTGATGGTGCTTTGGGTTACTGGGAAAAGTCCACGGCAGAAGTTGTTGGTTGCACAGCTACAAGACAATGTCATCTAACACTGACTCCTGGATGCCCAGGTTGCAGTGACTGTGCACACATGGGTTTGCCCTGACTCACCAAGGGCAAACCCATGTGTGCACAGTCACTGCAACCTGGGCATCCAGGAGTGCTCTTGCAGGGCAACCCATGTGTGCTCTTGCAGGGCAAGAGCAGGTTCTGCAAGACCCCGAGAGGGGTGTGTTGTCGTTGCCTCCCAAGACCTTAGCTCCCCACCTTGAAGAACTATAACAAACACATACTTACTACCATTGGCTGCAAAATAATGAACAGTTATCTGGGTGGCAAGGAGAATCCACTCTGATTTCTTTAAACTGTGTCAGAAAGGAACAGCAAAAGACACTGAAAATATTTAGTACAGAAAAAATAAATCTCAGCCAGGACACAAGAGCTGCCTTCAAATATTTAAAGATCTGTCACGTAGAAGATGACATTGTCACACCTACTCCATAAGGCCACTTGGCGCAACTTCAGTGAAGCAGGTTTAAAAGAGCATCTAACAGCTGTTGCCATCTGAAGGCAGCCCAGGCCCCCAGAATTAGAGTTCTGCCTTCTTGCAGCTGTGCAGCACCCTGTGCAGGGGTGGACTTTACCCTCCCTGATACAGAACCCCAGACATAGGCCAGTATTCTAAACAGTAAGCCTTCTAAACAGACTTAAATTGCATTCGAATTGAGTGAGACATTCTGGTTTGAAAGCTGATACAAATAGACAGCTGCATTAGCACTTAGAAAGTGACTTCATGAGATGACTCAAGGGCATGATGCTGAGTTGAGAGCGGCCGGGTGACATAAGTATGCTCTCTGTGGACCAGGCACCCCAGCATCGCGTGTGATCCTTGTAACAACCCTGTGGAGTGTACCCTGCCATCTTCCCTATTTTACAAATGAAGAAACAGCTAAGAGAAGTTAAAGATATTTAAATAGTCTGACCCTGCCACTATCTTGACAGTTTTGAGTTCATCCGCCCCCCAATAGGCCACCCTTTCTAGCCACAAACATTTTTTTTTTTTTTGTAGAGACAAGAGTTTCACTTTATGGCCCTCGGTAGAGCGCTGTGGCCTCACACAGCTCACAGCAACCTCCAACTCCTGGGCTTAGGCGATTCTCCTGCCTCAGCCTCCCGAGTAGCTGGGACTACAGGCGCCCGCCACAACCCCCGGCTATTTTTTGGTTGCAGTTTGGCCGGGGCCGGGTTTGAACCCGTCACCCTCGGCATATGGGGCCGGCGCCCTGCTCACTGAGCCACAGGCACCGCCCGCCACAAACATTTTTAAATCATCTGTAGTGGTAGTCAGTGAGCCACATTTTTGCTGAAAGGAACCTTATTCCATAGGAATTTCCTTTCATTCTTTCATACCTTTACTTATGTCCATGAGTAGACTGATTAACCAGCTGTCGTTCTGAGACGGCACATGCTTTTAGGCTAAATATCAACCTTTAAAGGAAGTTTATGATTTGGCTTAAATTCTTAAGGATCCATTAGTTGATTAGAACATGAAGAAGGTAGTTTAGGAGTTACACAAATATAGCTTTTGCTTGGTTTAAATTGTCTGCATAAGCAGAGATCAGACGGGATTGAAATTGTTTTATCTCCCTCTGTGCCTCTCTCCTCCCACCTCCAGACGGGATGGCCCTGCAGAGGCCTCTGTCCTGGGCACATGGACGGCGCTCAGCAAAAGCTGGTGGGATGGATGAGTGACAGCAGGGGGACCGTGTGCACGATGAACTTACACCAGAATCTCAAAGAATCTCTGCCTTTCCTTGGCCAGTTCAGTGGAGGACTTAAAAATAAACAAGCAAGTCTCCTACTTACTGACTTCTTTTTGTAAACAGCTCTTGGATTTTTCTGACTGCAGTGCTATTAAGACTAAGCTCATGGGTTTCCTATACAATGTGATCCAGTTTGCTTCCCCACAAGGGACTCATGACCCCGTGAACTGTGCCACAGATGTGAGCTTTCTGGTCACGCGGGGGAGCCATGCAGCTGTGAAGTCTCTGCACAGTCAGAACTGTCATGGGGAGAAACCGTTCAGCGGTGCTGGTAAATTGGGAGACTCGGGTTCACGTACTAAAGATTATATTGTTATGGTCATGGTAAGAAATAGTTCATAAAGCTGAACGATTACATGTTTGGACAGTTCAGCATATTAAAAACCAGTGTGGATGATTTAACAATACAAAAAATAAATAAAAAATAAAAAGATCTTTCCAACCACTCTAAAAAAATAAAATAAAAACCAGTGTGGAAATATATTTCTGATATTTTTTAGTTAATTATATTACACCCTGAACCAGAGTTTTATAACTCATTCTGATGTTAATTTAATGGGGAGTTTATCCTCAACCGGTTATTCATTTGGTGACACTGAAAAGGCGTTTTCAATTCTCATCAACCTTTGAGGAGAGAAATAACTCTTGTAAGTGCTTTTGGAAGAGCTGAGGAAATGAAAGATGAAAATGATGACGCTTGCTTCATCTACTTCATGTGTACAGGGTTTTAAGTTCCAGGCGTGAGTGACTTAATCCCCGGGAGGTTGTGAGCAGCTTTGGTGTTGGTGACTTTGCCCCTTGCAGACTGTCTGCTCAGCCCTGAGCCACAGGCACAGGCCCCCACACTTGCTGGCAGTGACACTGCTGAGTGTTCCAGGAAACAACCCCGACCGTTCTCTTTGTGGGTAAGCTTTGTCTTGCTTTGAAGGCAGCGCTGGCTCCCCAGTATCTATGATTCCTCCCAGCTCCCCACATGTTCTGGTAGCATGGAGCTTTGTCTAAAAGAATACTTATTTTTTCCTCTTGCAATAAAATAGATAATGGTGTTAATTCCATGCTCCAATAGTTGTGATTTCGCTGAGTACAAAACCACATCCCTAGGCAGAGAGAAGAGGAAGGGCAGAAAGTATCCAGAAAGTGGTTCAGGCCGTCACACCCAACCCGTTCTTTCCATTAGGCATTCTGGAAGATGAAGTTGCCTCTGTCTTCAGAGTGTGCATGAATCAAGGGAATGCATTATTATAAAGACATATAAGCACGGCCTGTGGAAACTTAAAAGAACATACACTATGGAATTATGACCTGACCCCTTTAACCAGACTTTTATACCCAAAACTGACTGAGTGTGAGACACTAAAATCATTTGAAACCCTCCTGCTAAATATTTAATCTGACTGTCCTCTTTCTCTCCTGCTCCCGCTCTGACTCAGCATAAGGTCAGGATTCCTTGCTGGTCATAACAATAGATTTACTTTAAAAATACCTCTGTGAGAGGCCAGAAGGTTGTTTCATCCAAACACACCAACGATCCGTTGGTAGATTACTCTATACACTTATATATAGTTGTAATAATTATGGCTCGATACACATATATAGTTGCACTAATTATTGCTCAATACACTTATATGTGGTTGTATTAATTATTACTCGATACACTTAAATATGGTTTCACTAATTATGTCCCTTGTTTTTTCTTGCTCTCCTTTCTGGGAGGCTCCAGGGAGCAAGTCTGCAGGCCCCCGGAGCAGGGCTGCTGGCCAGGGACCTCCCGGCCCAGCACTGCTGTGGGAAGCAGCTTTGGCACGTCGAGTGCTCAAGGAGACTGGGAACTCTGGCCGGCAGAAACCAGGCCTTGCTCACCATGGGCCCCATTCCATCACCAAGCACATATCCAGCACCTCCCAGGTGCCAAGCACCAAGACAGGCTCTGGGGAGAGAAGGGTGATTATGGAGATGTGGTCCCTGTGCTCTGAGAAACTCTGTTTATCAGGAGAGAAGGAGATGTGATAAGCACGTGGTGGTGTTGCGTGTTCAGTGTTTAATGAGGACCGCCCTGATAAAACCCCGTGATGTACATTATTAGCATCTACTTTTTGCTAACAAGAGAACAGGAGCCTCACACAATTATCTGACTTGTCCACGGACTGTGATAAGGTAGTTTGAATACAGGTGGTTTGGTTTTAGAGTTTGAACTCTTAACCTCTAAATTACACAGCCTAGCAGTGGTAATAAACGAATGTCTTATAAAATCACAAGGAAGGGAGGATCTGACTGCTTTCTCTGGAAGATGAGGTGAGGTGACAGCAGGGTTTTCAGAGTGGCTTACAAGGGTTGGACCAGGCAAAGTGCGGGAAGGAGAGTGCAGGCAGAGGAAGTGGCCTGGGACGAGCACAGCACTGGGAATGCAGGACCTGAGAGTTCATGACCAGGCTGAAGGGCAGGGTTTGGGATTTGAGAAAAATGAAGTAGACTGGCCAGCAGGGGAAATTATGGAAAAGTTAAAGTGTAAGTATGGAAGTATCTAATCAAAGGACCCCTAGATTTATGTTTCTAATTCTAATGACATCCAGAAAAACTGCTCAGACAGAATAGATAAGATTGGTAACTTCTCCTTCAGGGAAAAACAAGGAGTCTTGGAGAAACCCCAGATTTCTGACTTGAGGGACACTGTTGCCCTGGAAGTAGTATCAATTCGTTATAACCCTTTAAAAAAATAATCTCCTCGTGTGTAACGAAGATTTTCAAAGTGCTCATACTTTTATTCTAGTAGTTTCGTGTCTTGGAACTGACTTAACCAAATAACATAAAATGCAAGATATGTGCCTTTAGGACGGCATTTACGGTAACAGGTCAGAAAGTCGTAGACACGTTGGAAACTGTAACAGAAGAACAGGTAATGTACCTTCACTGGGCCGCTATTCTTAACTGAAAACTACGTAACTACGTGGAAAAATAAGATAACAGAAAAAAAAAGTAGCCAGATGTGACAGTGAAGTTGGGGAACTGCCAGGTACACTCCGGTTGGTAGCACCGTGCACACAGCTGGGCGAGGTTCATAACTGGTGCAGCCGTGTCTCACAGCTGTGTTCCCACGGACGCGTGGCAGGGTCTCACTGAGTGGGTCCGTTATTGTTGTTGCTTGTTTTTGTTTGCCTTTGCAAGAATGTTGGAGCCTGAATTAGAGCAACGAACACTGAATTTGCTGTTAAACTTGGCAGGAGTAGAAGTGAAAGCAGGGACATGGTGTCCAAGCTCCTGGGGAGAATGCTGTGGGGAAAACAGCCGTGCACACGGGGACAAAGCGTTTTTCTGAGGTGAAGGAAAGGGTCACGGATGCGGGGAGGTCAGGGAAGGCAGCAAGGAGCAGAACTGGTGAGAACCTTACAACAGTTCCCTGAATTGTGCATCCAGGTCACAGGTTGCTGTGAGAAGCAGAGCTGACCAAGTAAACGTTGACAGAGGAACAGGACGGCTGGGGGTCGGGGTAACACGACAACAGCTCTCACGGCCCTTCCAGGTTGCTGTGAGAAGCAGAGCTGACCAAGTAAACGTTGACAGAGGAACGTCAACGTCCTCCGTCAACAGAGGACGGCTGGGGGTCAGGGTAACACGACAACAGCTCTCACGACCCTTCCAGAAAAGAGTTGTGAAATTGCTCTGAAGGGTGGATGAGGAGCTGGTGCCCAGCTTCACAGGGGAGGGCTTTGAAGGAGACCGTCGTGATACTCAGCAATGAGGCATGTAGCACTTTTTCTAGGATGAGTTCCCAAACTTAATTGTCAGGCCTGTATACTTCACTATTATAACAGAATGCTTACAGCTCAGACCTGCGTTTAGACAAATAGACTTGAGGGAATAACAGAGTTAATGGTGATGACTTTTGTCCTGTTCTCTATTTTTTCAATATACTTCATTTGTTTTCATAACGGAAAAAGATAGACTTAGAGACCGTTCATTTTGGACTTAATGTTTGAGGGATCTAAAACATCAAAGTGACAATAAATAATAAACAATTGGAAACAGGCTTGGAATTCAACTCTGGGTTTGTACACCTAGACATTCAGGGAATGTTAACTGAACTGAAGCTCTGGCCCTTTCCCTTCCGCTTGGGACAGGACCCCTGTACCCGAATGAAGTATATTAGAATTTTACCATCATTTGAACTTATATGGCCTCATATTAATGGGAGGGAAAAAATCTCTTTCCCTTGTTCAACTATGTACCTGAAACAATTGAGAGGACTGTCCTTTCCTGAATAAAAGTAATGTTAATCATCTAATCTCAAATGCCACAGACAATACCTTATTGCAAACATATCATTTCATAAATTTTTTTCTTGTACGGAAGGAACATTGATTGATTTTCTTAATTTCAGTATCATTTTTCTTATGTAGTAATTCTTATTCAAGGGCTAAGGTTTGCATTCACTGTTTTCATTTTTTTTTTTTTTTTTGAGACAGCATCTCTGTCACCCTGGGTAGAGTTCTATGGCATCATAGCTCACAGCAACCTCAAACTCTGGGGCTCAAGCGATCCCCTGCCTCAGCCTCCCAAGTAGCTGGGACTGCAGGTGCCCACCACAACACCTGGCTAGTTTTTCTATTTTTAGTAGAGACAGAGTCTCACTCTTGCTCAGGTTGATCTTGAACTTCTGAGCTCAGGCGATCCACCTGCCTTAACCTCCCAAAGTACTCAGATTACAGGTGTGAGCCACCATGCCTGGTTTTCAAATTTTTAATGAAATAAAACCTAGGGGAAACTCAATAAGTATATTTAGTTTATTGAATTTCGATGGACTTTTGACAATCTAGATATTTTCTAGTTAGAGAATTCAGTTCATTCATCTCCTGACTGTGCCCCCGCAGGTGTGTTTTGGTTTAAACATTGCTACTTTGGGGGCCCAGAGTAATACTCAGAAGAAAGTATTGTTTCTTCTTGTTGCTGTAATAAATTGGAGACATGTAAAGTGGGGGTGGGGGTAACATGAGGTGTTACCCTGGTTCCCATGACACGAGGACAGGTCCACACAGCCCACCTGCACACATGGGCTTGGTGGTGTACCTGCCCGGTGTCTGTGACTACACATGCGTGAGACCATTTTGCACACTAGTCCTGGGGACTGGTGCTTTTCAGAGCACAGCCCAGCTCTTCTGCAACCTCTTCAGACTGAGTAGTGATGGGAAGGAAATGGTGCATTTCCAGGTTATTCGCTACACCACGGATGGTGTGGACTAACGCAAAATGAACAGACAGGCAGAAATTTTTGGTTTTTTGGTATCAGGAGGCAGCCAAGGGGCAACCTACTGAAAGGAATTCCTCACCAATTTTTCACAAAGTCTAAAATTCCCACTGGGAATCTTAGATTCCCCAAATCTAAGATTCGTGACTTATACCTTATTATGTTGACTGGAGGAATTACTCATTTCTTAGTGGCTGTTTCATTAATTCCTTCAATACCACAAGCAGCGTGGCCCCTGAGATAAGGGAACACAGGAGGTAAGTTAGTACCCATGTGACAAGGAGTAAGGACGTAAGAAAACCCCAGACTGGAGCGTAGAACTCAGCCCTTCAGGCTCCGGGATCACCAAAGGCCAGGGCGGTGGGGAGGGGCTTGAACACCAAGGCCTTCCTGCATGGGAGTTAGTGGAATAAATGCTACAAGACACCAAAAGAAAGGGGAAAGTGACATGGCCTTTCAGTGTCTGTAACAGTCATGGTGTGTCCGCAGCCGTCGGGGCTATTCCAAGTGCCCTGTGTCTGTCATCTCACTACACACACGGCCACCTGAGGAGGTGGGCGCAGGGCCGTGCTCATGTCGCAGACCCGGGGCTGAGGGAAGGGCGTCCCGGGCACTCCAACCCCACAGTCCTTGCTCTTAAGCCTTGTCTAACGCTGCCTCTCAGACAACCTTCCGTGTAATGCTTCAGGGGCTCTGGAGAAAGGTGAAAGAAAAGTGGAAGTGTGCGCTTGGCAGAGAGTGTTCTGCCCGGTGCCAGACGGCTTCTACCTTGTTACCTGAAGTCTTACAAAACATGGAACAAAGATCAGCTGTGCCTGTTCTGAGAGACTGGGCCTGGGGTGGCCTGGAGGAGCCTTACAATCCCAAAGCTGAATCTTTAGTTTGACCCTAGAATGTTTTCTTGAGTTGAGGCTCCTTGAACCTAAGGGATTTGATTTTGTATTATTCTGAAGTCTTAGCCAAGAAATATATATGCACACATTACACACAAACATATACACATTACACACAAACATATACACATTACACACAGACATATAAACACACACATACACACAGACATATACACACACACATTACACAAACATATACACACATACACACAAACATATACACACACATTACACACAAACATATACACACATCACACACAGACATATACACACACATTACACAAACATATACACACACATTACACACAAACATATACACACACATCACACACAGACATATACACACACACATTACACAAACATACACACATACACACAAACATATACACACACATTACACACAGACACATACACACACACATTACACAAACATACACACACATTACACACAAACATATACACACACACTACACAAACATACACACACATAGACACACATACACACAAACATATACACACATTACACACAAACATACACACACTACACAAACATACACACACATAGACACACATACACACAAACATATACACACACATTACACACAAACGTACACACACACTACACACAAACATACACACACATACACACAAACATATACACACACATACACACACATTACACACAAACATTCACACAACTACACACAAACATATACACACACATACACACAAACATACACACACATTACACACAAACGTACACACACTGCACACACATACACACACATTGCACACAAACATACACACACATTACACACAAACATACACACACATTACACACAAACATACACACACATACAAACATACACACATTACACACAGACATAAACACACACATTACACACAGACATAAACACACACATTACACACAAACATATACACACACACATTACACACAAACATACACACACACATACATTTGGACTTGCTACCTGAAATGTGGATAACTGGACAGGGTTCCTTGGTGGCCTTTGATACCCTTAAAGAGTTCTAAACTGGTGACTCGATCCTTAAATGAAAGCAGATATTAAAGTAACACCAGGCTGCAGTCATAGGAGACCGGGGTGTAATGTAGACACCACAAGAACCGAGTCACGGGGACCATGAAGTGACTTTCAGTCGGCTTCCTTTAATCTCTCCTGACTTCCCTTCCACTCTTCAGTGACTTGACCCCCATCTTCACCTAGCAGGGACACAGCGACCCCTGAGGCCCCTCACTCCTTGGGGGTTTAGAGGCTGTCAGAGCCTGACGAACAGCAGCCCCCTCCTCAGCTCTCCTCGAAAACCCAACGACAGATGCTGCTGACGGATTCACGTTCCTCCAGGTTCAGGCTCTGCTCTAACGGCGCCTGCTAACACTGTTTTCTACGAGTCTTCGCTTCTTCACAATTGGCCTTTTTTGAGGCCTGCCCAGTGACCTCATGTTTGCACAGGTACCGGGTCAGGATGAGGATGAGACTGACGGCCTCCTTACATTCTGCATCCTGGGCGCCCACTTTCCCAAGTACACCCCAGACACAGTCATCGAGCTGGCGGGGAGATAGCCCTCACTCCCCACCTGACAGTCAGCAGGAGACACGTGCATGAGCCCAGGGATGTTGTTAAATTGTCTCAGATCGTTGTTAAGCCGCGCCACATGTTTTTTCACATTCTCTGTAGCTGATTACATAATGAACTCAAAAAAATAAAGTAGTAAGTCATTTGAACCTATGATTTTCTTTAAAATAACTTACTGATTCTGCTGAAAACAATGTTTCAATACTCCTGTATCAAATTCTCAGAATTAGTCTAAGGTAGAGTATTTTTTTTGTGTGTGTGTGGTTTTTGGCCAGGGCTGGGTTTGAACCCACCAACTACGGCATATGGGACCGGCGCCCTACTCCTTGAGCCACAGGCGCCGCCCCATAAGGTAGAGTATTTTAAATTCTGTCTTTTACCAACTGGATAGAAGAATGAAACTCTCTGCTCTTCTGCCTTAATAAAAAAATAAATAAATGCAAAGGTAAAAGTACATGGACCTTGGGTGGACTTACATCTTACAACTTTTAAAGTGCTTTCCTGGCAGCGTCCGTAGTTCCGTGGGTGGGGTACCAGCCACATACACCAAAGTTGGCAGGTTCAATTCCGGCCTAAGCCAGCTAAAGCAACAATGGCAACTGCAATAGGAGAGTAGACAGGTGTTGTGGTGGGCACCTGTAGGCCCAGCTACTTAGGAGGCTGAGGCAAGAGAATCACTTAAGCCCAAGAGTTTGAGGTTGCTGTGAGCTGTGACGCCATGGTACTCTACTCTGGGCAACAGCTTGAGACTCTATCTCAAAAAAAGAAGAAAAGAAAGAAAGAAAGTGCTTTCTTAAAATTGTAGTCCATCACAGCATTATTTTGAACAGGTAGAGTTAATTTCCCCAGTGGCTTCTGAGTTAGCTTTTGGGGGCTCACACTGCAAAGTTTTATGAGGAAAGCAAGGTAGGAGATTTGATGCTTAAGGCTGTCAGCTTCTAAGCCAGCATGATGCTCTCTTTGCTGCCCCTCTCGGCCTTTGACAAAGTCTGATTTGGGTGTGGGCAGCTGCTCCTCCAAGCCTGTCCACTTGTTGGTTCTTTGCAGCCTGTGGGGACCCCGTGTACTGTCCATTTGGCTGGAGACATTTATTACATCAGGGCCACATTGTCTGTCTATGGTATTACACGCGTTTTCCTCTCTTCAGGCAGTGGATTTTTAAAGATATAAAAAATGTACCATCAAGTTTCTATTAACGCTTTTAAATATTCTTTATTAATTTTTTTCTTAATTATAGAGCAAAGAGATTGCATTCCAACTTCACGAGGATTTAATGAAGGTTCTTAATGAGCTGTATACGGTAAGCACATAATTTTTCTTCTTTTGCAAAAATTCTGGAGTTAGGGCCTGGTTTGTAGACACGCCGCTCATTTTAGAACTTATTCTAAGCCAGAGGGTCAGTGGATCCCCAGCTGGTTGATGTATGTGACCAAGAGGACAGATACTACTGTATTTTTGTAACTCCTGCCTAATTTAGACAGACTCAAGTAAATTGAATGCATATAATGTGTGTGTGCGTTGTATGTATGTAATTTACTCTACTGAAGTACAGACATCTCAATTCCAAAATATTTTTTAAATTGTTTCCATTCTGGGACTTGAGAAATTTAGAGTTGCTTTATTCTGGTGCTTTAGTTTATTTTGTTTTACCCCATTTTAGTTCAAGTAATTGTTTGGCTAATGACATATATATTAAAATTAATTTGAGGGTATTTATTTTTCCTCCTTGCAATAAATTGCTTTTTAATTTTACTTACATTTTATTTGAGGTACTGCATACAATCATAAAAAATTAAATAATTTAAAATTTATTTTTTAGAAAATCTAAAACAAATGGTGTTATAAATTGGAATTATTAATATGCCCATGTAAGGTAAAATTTTATTTTACATGTAAAGATTATGTTACTAAATACAAATTTCTTTTGGGGGTGTTTGAAGACTTTTGTTAGAGAATAAAATAACATAATGAGAACTGAATAATATTAATTTATGCTAATGATAGATATTTTCATTTTCAATGAAATTTGTATTTGAATTTTTCTTGGAAGCAAACTAAACCTGAAATTTATTGTTGAAATGTGTTTCTTGATTTAACAATTCTATTTATTCCTAAAAAGTCATGTGCGTAATATACAATTTTATGAATTAAATTTGTAATGTTCCATTGACATGTACCAATCGAAGGAACCTATAAATTAAATGTTTACAAAGCGAAAGGTATTTTTATAAAATGAACTTCCTGCTTTTATGCATGTGATAAATCTGTATTTTTATAGAGCACATAGGCAGCATCTGTACACGTGAATTGCATCAATGGCCTCTGCATGTTAATTCCTCCTGAGAGACTTCTATTTCTGTGTCAGCCTGCAGAACTCTCATGTCATGAGGTTACATCTGCACACAGAATACCTAACCAAGCTGAGTTTTAGATGATAAAAGCCAATTACTAGCCCACACTTTATGTGATTTGTTAATTTCTGATAACCTAAGCTATCAGTCATTTCTAGAAGCCCTGTAATTTAAAAGTTAAATGAGCCTTGTGCCTGGGAGGCTTTCAAAGAACAAGTAGAAATTCTGTGTCATCTTTCACAAACTGTGTTAAGCTGAGGACTTTCTGGTACTTTCCTTGTGGTCCCTCTGCTTAGATCTTGTTTTACCTGGGAATATAAATGCATCCTTATACTTAGACACTGAGTCTTAGTTGTCACAGCGCCGTGGACAAGGGCCTGCTGGTCGTGGTCACAGCAACAGTGCAGGGGTCAGCCGGGTCACGGAATACAGCAGACCGTCTGGAAGTGCTTTCTCAGGGAGGGGCGTGTGTGACGCACACAATGAAACCTCTCCTAGATCCAGCCTGGGATTGGATGCAGTCGGTCAGCAGACTCAGGGAGTTTGATCAGCAAGCTGACAGCTCCTCAGAAGTCTTACCAGTCTCAGCCCAGAAGCCTGAAGGAGCAGGTTGTGCAGAGGCCCCCAGTGTGAGTGCCCCTCAGAGGCCTCTCACCTCCCAGAGCAGGGGAGGAGGACGCAACGAGGCTTTAGTTATAGCATCTGTATGTCACTGGGAGCTACTTTAACCAGAGAGCACATTCCCAGGGGAGAGAACTTCGTGGCAACCTGCGCCCCTGAGACCTGTGTTTAAATGACCTGACAGGTGTAACTCACGGGGCTAACAAGTGAGGAGTGAACCAGGAGCCTCAGACTCACCTTCTCACTCTAGTTTGCTAATTAACTTCTGAGTGGAGTATTTGAAAGCAAGCTAATGGCTAGAATTAGCAGGTCCAGGGATACAGTTAAGAAACCAGGAGAGGGCTGTGCTATAATGGAGCAAGAACCCCGGGGCTCTCAGTCTGCAAACGTGAGTTTGAATGTTACAGTGGAGTCATTTAACCCCGGGGCAGCTGCGTTAGTCTCTGTCTGTCTGTGTGTGTGCACACTGAGTGACTGTGAGGAGCTGTGTGTGTGTGT
This sequence comes from Nycticebus coucang, assembly GCF_027406575.1. Classification (NCBI taxonomy): domain Eukaryota; kingdom Metazoa; phylum Chordata; class Mammalia; order Primates; family Lorisidae; genus Nycticebus; species Nycticebus coucang. The sequence goes on along the minus strand of NC_069791.1, from coordinate 3,083,630 downwards.
CTGTGTGCACACTGAGTGACTGAGGAGTTGTGTGTCTGTGTGCACACTGAGTGACTGTGAGGAGCTGTGTGTGTGTGTCTGTGTGCACACTGAGTGACTGAGGAGTTGTGTGTCTGTGTGCACAGTGAGTGACTGTGAGGAGCTGTGTGTGTGTGTCTGTGTGCACACTGAGTGACTGTGAGGAGCTGTGTGTGTGTGTGCACAGTGAGTGACTGTGAGGAGCTGTGTGTGTGTGTCTGTGTGCACACTGAGTGACTGAGGAGTTGTGTGTCTGTGTGCACAGTGAGTGACTGTGAGGAGCTGTGTGTGTGTGTCTGTGTGCACACTGAGTGACTGAGGAGTTGTGTGTCTGTGTGCACAGTGAGTGACTGTGAGGAGCTGTGTGTGTGTGTGCACAGTGAGTGACTGTGAGGAGCTGTGTGTGTGTGTCTGTGTGCACACTGAGTGACTGTGAGGAGTTGTGTGTGTGTGTCTGTGTGCACACTGAGTGACTGAGGAGTTGTGTGTCTGTGTGCACAGTGAGTGACTGTGAGGAGCTGTGTGTGTGTGTCTGTGTGCACACTGAGTGACTGAGGAGTTGTGTGTCTGTGTGCACAGTGAGTGACTGTGAGGAGCTGTGTGTGTGTGTGCACAGTGAGTGACTGTGAGGAGCTGTGTGTGTGTGTCTGTGTGCACACTGAGTGACTGTGAGGAGTTGTGTGTGTGTGTCTGTGTGCACACTGAGTGACTGTGAGGAGCTGTGTGTGTGTGTCTGTGTGCACACTGAGTGACTGTGAGGAGCTGTGTGTGTGTGTCTGTGTGCACACTGAGTGACTGTGAGGAGTTGTGTGTCTGTGTGCACAGTGAGTGACTGTGAGGAGCTGTGTGTGTGTGTCTGTGCACACTGAGTGACTGTGAGGAGTTGTGTGTCTGTGTGCACACTGAGTGACTGTGAGGAGCTGTGTGTGTGTGTCTGTGTGCACACTGAGTGACTGTGAGGAGTTGTGTGTCTGTGTGCACAGTGAGTGACTGTGAGGAGCTGTGTGTGTGTGTCTGTGTGCACACTGAGTGACTGTGAGGAGTTGTGTGTCTGTGTGCACAGTGAGTGACTGTGAGGAGCTGTGTGTGTGCGTCTGTGTGCACACTGAGTGACTGAGGAGTTGTGTGTCTGTGTGCACAGTGAGTGACTGTGAGGAGCTGTGTGTGTGTCTGTGTGCACACTGAGTGACTGAGGAGTTGTGTGTCTGTGTGCACAGTGAGTGACTGTGAGGAGCTGTGTGTGTGTGTCTGTGTGCACACTGAGTGACTGTGAGGAGTTGTGTGTCTGTGTGCACAGTGAGTGACTGTGAGGAGCTGTGTGTGTGTGTCTGTGTGCACACTGAGTGACTGTGAGGAGTTGTGTGTCTGTGTGCACAGTGAGTGACTGTGAGGAGCTGTGTGTGTGCGTCTGTGTGCACACTGAGTGACTGAGGAGTTGTGTGTCTGTGTGCACAGTGAGTGACTGTGAGGAGCTGTGTGTGTGTGTCTGTGTGCACACTGAGTGACTGTGAGGAGTTGTGTGTCTGTGTGCACAGTGAGTGACTGTGAGGAGCAGCATGTGTGTGTCTGTGTGCACACTGAGTGACTGTGAGGAGTTGTGTGTGTGTGTGTCTGTGTGTGCACACTGAGTGACTGTGAGGAGTTGTGTGTGTGTGTGTGTGTGCACACTGAGTGACTGTGAGGAGCTGTGTGTGTGTGTCTGTGTGCACACTGAGTGACTGTGAGGAGCTGTGTGTGTGTGTGCACACTGAGTGACTGTGAGGAGCTGTGTGTTTGTGTCTGTGCACACTGAGTGACTGTGAGGAGCTGTGTGTGTGTGTGTCTGTACACACTGAGTGACTGTGAGGAGTTGTGTGTGTGTGTGTCTGTGTGTGCACACTGAGTGACTGTGAGTTGTGTGTGTGTCTGTGTGCACAGTGAGTGACTGTGAGGAGCTGTGTGTGTGTGTCTGTGTGTGCACACTGAGTGACTGTGAGGAGCTGTGTGTGCGTGTGTGTGCACACTGAGTGACTAAATGTAAGGCATTGTTTGTGTGTGTGTGTCTGTGTGTGTGCACACTGAGTGGCTGGAGGATGAGGAGTCCAGGGCCCGGCGACCGGGGCCTGGAGAGCTAGTGGTATAGGTGCTTCAAAGACCTGAGAACTGGGAGAGCCAGCACTGCAAGTCTCAATCCAGCTTCAGGCAAGAAATGACCTCAAAGACCATCCCACGGACAGCACCCTCACAGCCGCCCCACACAGTGTTTACAAACATCCCTGTGGCTCCTTGAGTTGCCACATGAAGTTGAGCATCTTGGCCCCTAACAAGGCGCAGAGCAGAGTGGGGAAGGGTCAGCGCCTGAATCACAGCTCAGCCACCCTGGCGGGCGTGACTCTGTGCCCAGTCCCCCGTCTGTGAAATGGACATCAGGATGACAGCTAACTCTCAGAGCTGTTTCAAAGAGCAAATGTTGTGGACACTAGTTTATCCATTTAACAAACATTTTTGGACACTTAGGGCACCAGGCACTGCCAGATGTGCTGGGAATACAGCTGTGAATAGAGACAGGCCACATGCTTCCTCTCAAGCTTTTATCTCCTAGTGAGGAGGGAGAGGGGAAAAATAGGTGGACAGGGTGGGTGTTAGTGCTGATGGGAAAAGGACACTGAGTTAATGAGATAAATAAGCTTTCAGAACAGTACCTGGTACATAGTAAAGGCTTAGTAAATGTAGTTGGCATTCTTATCATCATCATCTTCCTCATCATCACCACGGGTGGGGATGGTCACAGCCCTTTGTCTGCCTCACAGAGTAAATGGGCAGAGCAGGGATAATTTTAACAGTGATTACAGATAACTAGAACTATATGTATAGTTTCTCGCTACAATGAATGTATGTTGCTTTTTTACCAAAAAGACAAAAGAAGGTAACTTCCCTAAGAAAACCAAATCAAGAATAAATATTAATAGGGCTATGATGGGGCAGTGGGAAATCAAGAGGCAAAAACAGAGAAAAAATGGTGACACAAAGGTTAGGAGGGGACCCTCAAAACACACTCTCCCTTCCTCAGCCCCACGAAGCACGCACAGTGGACCAGAGGCATAAACTCTCAAGCCTGCCCCCACACCAAAATCTCAAAGGGTAAGCTGCATTTTAGTAGAGAAACAATTATTTGCCGTCTATTAATACTTCTTTATGTTGTAAGGCTTTTCAGTGTTATCCTGAGCAGTTTATAAAACTCGGAGCTTGCTGTCTTAGCATGCTAATTCTGATAGAGATGAACAGACATCATGAAACATCCACTGAACTTGACGGTTAATTATGTGTAGCTGATTATCACGTTCTCAGCACTTCAGTGGCACACATGGCTGGCCAGGCTCAAGACTAATCCCTCCTCAAGTTCCATTAAGTCAGGAGGGACAAAAACTGAGAAAATGAAGATTTAGCCAACCCTTACCTCCAGGCACTGGCGGCAGCCCTGGGAGGCAGGTTGTTTCCAGTTGCAGATTTGCATATGGAATAGGGGCTTGGAATTGCTCTGGATCACACAGTAAGTGACTGATCCAAAATCCAAACCCTGTTCTGTCCCCAAAGCCGATCATTTCCCACTGGACAGCTAGTGGGAAGGATGTACAGGGGAGGTGGCAGGAGGGAGGTGGGCTTGGGCTAAAGGATAAGTAAAACTCTTATTCTCTAACATACTTGGAAAACCTTCATTGAGTTTTTCAGACGGTTGTATGGGTTACAAAATGGGCAAACCCAGATGGCTTTGTACATTCATCTTTACTATCAGGATATGTTCCTGTTGAGTGTCTCTTTAAAGCAAGCACTTTAAATTCAAATGAGCAAGTGGGTTCCTACCAAGTGCAGCTTTAATGTTCCCTGTGCCTGTGCAGACCATCCTCTATGTGGTGTGCACACACCACGGTCACCCTAAGCATCTGCGTCTGCTCCATTCCCTTTGTTGAGTGCTGATTTCAATTGCCTGACAAATGTCACTGCAGGCGGGGGGAAACTGTCCTGGTTTAAACCCAGAGGCTGCTGAGCAACTTTGCACAGGAGCTATTTGGAAAAACAAAGTTGCCAAATGAGTACAGAATCTGCCCTGGCCCTTCCATCTCTCCGAAGCACTTACCTCTTTAAAATGTTAAAATAAAAAGAGCTAATTATTTTACAGAGTGAATGAGAAAGAAGACACTGTTTATTATTTCAAGTCCTTTCTTGAAAACTCCGTCTCCCAGGACTGCAAGGAAAGCTTTGTTGGCTGGCTCTGCAGCCTCCCCACACCAGTAGCTAATGCATGCTTCTGTAAAGAGGAAACTTGCCCATGGCAAGGTTGGAAAGTCATTCCGCAAAGGAGCTCGAGATTCTTGCCACCATGTAGGGAAGGATTTTTCTTTGAATCTCAAAGAGGTTTTTGATTTGGGGGAGAAGGGAGATTTAAGTATTTCACTGAAGGGCATCGTGTGTATTTGAAATGTACGTTTCTGTAATGGGAATGAAAGTTCATTCCTTTGAGATGGACTACAAAAGAGGTCTGGTCTCAAACAAAACCCCAAATGAGGGGGAATCATAAACGCTGCCAAATTTAAAATCTTCTGGAATACTTCATCCTCCTGAAAAACTTTTTTTTTTCTTTTTTGTAGAGACAGAGTCTCACTGTACCGCCCTCGGGTAGAGTGCCGTGGTGTCACACAGCTCACAGCAACCTCTAACTCTTGGGCTTACGCGATTCTCTTGCCTCAGCCTCCCGAGCAGCTGGGACTACAGGCGCCCGCCACAACGCCCGGCTATTTTTTTGTTGCCGTTTGGCCGGGGCTGGGTTTGAACCCGCCACCCTCGGCATATGGGGCCGGCGCCCTACTCACTGAGCTACTGGCGCCGCCCTGAAAAACTTTTTTTAAAGGCAGGCTATTTGGAGATCTTGGGCTGACCAAGTGTTTCCATGTGACCGTCCCTGGCTTTGAAAGAAAGATGGGCTGGGAGTGCACAGCTCTGCCCACAGCTCCTGAATTCTAATCTTGGCTTTGACACAGAATGACTTTGGAGACCAGGCCAGCTGATTTAACCTGGCTTCATTTTCCTGCCAAAATGATTGGGAGTAATCGAATTATCATTTCAAGGGTCTCTGAGCACAGCTGTTTGATAAGAACCTTATATGTAGATATCTTTTAGGGTATCCTGCTAAGTACAATGCCAGCCCCTCCTAAGTTCCTGGCTGCAGTTGCGTTTTCTGAGATGTGAGAGTCAGTTGTGATCAGTGCTTATGCACCATGAATAAGGCTGTCTTTTAAAGGAAGCCATATGTACTAAATATATGTACATAGATTTGTGCATTCACCTTTAATATGGGGATATGTTCATTCTGAGTGCCTCTTTAAAACAATCTTATATGTGTAAGATATATTTGGTTTAGAAATGAGAGATGTGTTAGAAAGTTTAGTTCAGTAAAAACAAAAAATTTGAAAAGAATGTTTCAGTTCAAGAATGTTCTCAACAAAGTCTTTTATCCAAACTGTTACATTCTGAAATACAGTATTACAACTTTGATTAGAGTGCTTCCACAACAGAGATCTTAAATGGTTTATTAGGTAATTAAGGTGCTTGGCTTTGTTTCCCGTCATTCAACAAACCCACACGTGTCCTGTACATAGTATTGAATGTGTGTGGTACTTGCCAAAACATAGACTCTATCATGGGCATTTTCCTTGGATCTACTGTCTCAAATTGGATCAGAAATGTTGACCAGTAGAAATGGAAACTATTATGTGAGAAAGTCAAATCCGAATTGGTTGTATCAGGTTATCTCATTCAGCATGTCTTAATTTTCATGCTTATCTGAATTTAATCCTTTCATAATCTGATAGCAGTTTAGCCCTGAATGGAGTTTTAGAAATGGTCCAATCAGCTTCCTTATTTCTGAGGAGTATCAGAAAGACCCAGGGACATTTGTGATACCCAGCCCAACTATCACAAAGACTTAACTTACAGCTGGGTTGGAACTGAAACCCAGGTTTGATTTTGATTTGAATTAGCAAGTGGGGTCCTACAAAGTGTATGCCGCCGTGCCGGGAGTGTTAGGTAGGGAAGCTTCCAGTCCAGCAGGTTTGTGAATCAAGCCAGCCTCTGTGGCAGGTGTCATTCTAAGCACTTTGTGTGATTAGCTCTGTGGATTTTCCCTGCAGCTGCATGAGGGAGGGAGGCATAGAGGTGCTCAGTACTTTGCCCAAGGTCACACAGCCAGGTAGTCTCAGACCAGGTGGAGTCTGTGCCCTCCGTCTGCATGCTGTAATCTCTTTTTACTGGTGATTACAGCAGAAGGCTGACCGTTATGTACCCACTGATGGCCTCAGGCAGGGCACTGTGGAGATTCAAAGACAGACAGGCCCACGGTGTGGACTGAGAAAAGTTATGGAGAGGAAAGGATCAGAAAATGGGTTTAAGGGATAGTTGGGATTTCAGTAAGAAGAGAGATGAAAGGGCGTTGAAGGAGGAGAAAGTAGCAGCTTGAGCGCAGGGTTCGGAAAACACAAGATGCATTCACAGAATTTCTCCCTGGAGCCACATCTGGGGAAAAAGGAAAAACCAGCTGTTGAATATCTTCAGGACAGACCCTGAAGGGAGATTTCAAACAACATGGGCAGCAGCAGGACGGCTGGACACCTGGTCAAAAGCAGTTGGAAAACTCAAAAAGCTCTCGTGCTCAGGTTAACAAAGGCGCTCACATTTCTTCTTCTTCTCCTTTTATTAAGTAAATGGAATGAGAAGTACTGAATTTGAGGCAGGAGCTGTGTGTCAAGTTCCAGTCCACTTTTGACTGTCAGAAGGGAAGCCCACAGTCTCCATTCCGTGGAGGTTGATGCTGCAATTCTAGGGGGGTGGGACTTTTACGATTTCAAGGTTCCAAGTATCTCAGGTCCTCAGTTTAAATATTTCGTGTTCTAAACCTTGTAACGTAGAGGTCTACTGCCCACATGTGACATGGAAGACACGTGAAACACTCCCCTGGAAAGAAGCAAATATTTAAAGTTGCAGACGCCTTTGAGAGTCCAGCGAATCCAGTGCCTTTCATCATCACGCACTTCCCCCGCAGCACTGCCAAACCTAAAACTTTGCCGCCTGAGACCTGGCTTCCACTGCCACCATGTCTGGAGTGGCCCTGTGCAAATAGTTGGGTATTTTTTTTTCAGTATATTAAACCTGTATTTCAGTGCCTCTGAAGACCTTGTATAAAGGCTCTTTTGAAGTAAGAACTTTGGAGATGCCCTTTTCCATCCCCAATTTCCTCTGTTAACTGCCCGGCATGATTTAGTCTCTTTGCAGCTCAGTTTCTTTGATGCATAAAACAAAGACCCCCCCACACACACACTCCTGACCCCAATTCCCCACCCCACACTCCCACCCACACTTCCCACCCCCACCCCCACCCCGACTCACTAGCCTTTCGGGTGTCTGAGAATAAACAAGTGAGCCTTGGATGAGCTACTGTGGGCTTCAAAGATATTATCTTAGTCTTTTCAGGCTGCTGTGACAAAATGCCTTAGACTGGGAGGCTTATAAATAACAGAACTTTATTTCTGAGTTCTAGGGGCCGGGAAGTCGGAGATCAAGGCACCAGCAGGCTCAGTGCTTGGTGAGGCCCCTTTCTGGGTTAGGCAGCACCTTCTTGCTGTCTTCATGTGGTGGAAGGAGCCAGGGGTCTCTCTCGGGCCTTTTTATGAGGGCATTGTTCCCATTCATCAGGGCTCTGCTTACTGTGACCTACTCAGCCCCGTTGTACCATCACCTTGGGAGTTAGGATTTCAACATTTGAATTTTAGGAGAACATGAACATTCAGCCAATATTTTAGAAGGATGGGATATTTTATTAACTGTTAACAACATTCATGGAGCATTCCCTGGGTGAGAGTCACCACAGCAAGTGATGGACATGTATCAATTCATTTTTTCTGCACAGCAACCTTATAAGTACTATTCTTATTCCTAATTTAGAGGTGAGAAAATCAAGGTACATGGCATAAGGCAAAACTAGCCTTTGAACCCAGACAGTGTGATTCTTCAGTTTAACCAGGAGAGCTGTTCCCATCTTTGAAGACCACACTCTTCTCAGGAGGGTGACTGCCCAGCAAGTGTGAGAACAGGGATTGCAGATCGTGGGTCCTCTGATTTGTAAAATGCAATTATTCAGCCTTTGCTCCAAATCTCAGGATTTGTGTCTTATCTTTAAGTCTGAATGGAAAGTACGCCAAGCATTGTTACCTCCACTCAAAGATTGTTCCTGGTCACACGAAATGGTTGGGGAGGGGCTATTTCAACAAATATGTAAGTCCCGGAGCTATGTGGATGACTACCACACAGTCCAGCTGTCAGGGGCTGGACGAATGAGGTGTGCCCATGTCCAGGGGCGGCTGCCAGCACAGCTGGAATCCTGCACAGCTCTGGGCAGACACAGAGCCACTCTGGAGCTTCTGGAAGAAGCTGACGCCCGAATTACATGATAAAGGACGGGCGGAAAGGGTATTCCAAAAAGAAGAGTGTGTGTGAGGAACAACAGGAAACTGCACGCACGTTGACATTAGCAGACCATCACTCTGAGAATGAACGTAGCACTGAGCTGGCCTTCCCTAAAATCCCTTCCCACTGTCTCTTTATCCCATGACGAAGACTGCTAGAGGAACAAGAAGTGAAAATAATCTTTGCAAAATTAGAATTCATTGGATAAAATGAAACGTATTTCATGTTGGGAATCTCTCAGAAGTGTAGAGTGGGCAGATATTATAGGGTTACACTGAACTCTTAATCACATTTATGAAAAATTATCTAATGAACCAGCATAAATCAATACAGAATAAAACATAGTTAGATTTCTAGTGATAGAACACTCACGAAGTCATGTAAGACAGGCCTGTCTGTGGTGCAAAGTAATGTCTGTCTAGAGTTCTTTAGAGGTTAAAAAAAAAAAAAAAAAAGGACAAAAGAACCCATAACTCCTGTCTAGGATTCAAAGACTTAAATTAGAAACTGCCTCTAATAACTGCTGGCAATAGAGCAAGCACAAATTAAGAATAATAAACAGAGTTCATTTTTGTTACAAATAGAAACGCTTCCTTTTAGTAAGGCATAAAATGATTTGTTCTCTTTGGGAGAGTCATTTTTTTCATGAACTGGTTTTGTTAAGGTATCAAAATCTTACAAAACTTGTAATTTATATCAACATTTAAAAATTACTGTTAAATTTAGCATTTTAAAAAAGATGACTAATGCCCTGATTTAACTCAAATGTAACAGTCAAAAATAGAACCATGTGGCCTTTCTGTGAATATGTCGGTCCCACGCCCACCAGGTGGGGCCTAGGTGCTCCTTAATGAGCACTTGAGGCCTGACCAATAACCAGCCGGAGAGCTAATTAAAGTCACAGACATCCCCATGCAAGGATCAGCAGTGTAACGTGTGCTAGGCAGACAATAGGCATTGTTCATTTCTAGGTAATTTCTGTTCAGTAAAGCAGAGGACTGAAGGCCTCAGAGCCTGTTGTGAATTCTAGGGGGAGTCTTCCATTGGGATTAAATGATGATCCGGCTTGGCAAGGAGCTCTGCTCGCTAACTAAGTCAATAGAAACAAGAGATCATTAGTATCATTTGTTGTTACAATTTTTGTTAAAATTTATCTGCCATCAACCCTGATGCTAAAAGAAATAACACTTTTAGCTACTGAGAAGTGTATTTATTCTGGGTTTCCCCAAATAATAAATTCTTACAGTATTTAGTTGGTATGAGATCAGTTCCCTGTAACCGTACACACAATAGAATTTGAGGGCTGCAAAATGCCTGGGAAAGCACGTGGTCCCACCACCCCCAAGTGGGTAAGAGAGCCCTGCCCCAGGGACACGCAGTATGCGTGAGAGACTGCAGGGTCACATCCTCAGAGAGGTAGGGCTGGGCAGCTCCTGCCACTGCCACTGGCTCCTGGAGATGGGGAAGAAAACAGTCGCTCTCCAACAAAAAAAGCTAAACCAAAGCGGCGGTGTGGACGCTGTTTGCATGCGCTGCCCCTAGCACCATCCTGCATGTTTCCTCTGAGCACTTGCAGTCTCCTGGAAGGAGGCCTTCCGCAGTCTCCTGGAAGGAGGCCTTCCGCAGCGTCCTGGAAGGAGGCCTTCCGCAGCGTCCTGGAAGGAGGCCTTCCGCAGTCGCAAGTCGTGTGATGGGCTTTTCCTCCCAGGGTCAAGCCTCTGCTCTGCTTTCATCCCACGCTTTTCAGAGTGCCTGGCTGTCTGGTTTGATTCAATACTCTTCCCTAATTTTGGCCTCAGTGCCATTTCTAATGACAGCAGCCTCATTAGACCTCATGGGGAGGGTCAGAAAGGCTGAGGTCACAGAGCTCTTTTGCAGCATAGCCAGTCCTGATTTGCTGTTTCCCAGACCTTCCTTCAACACTGCTGCTCTGCGTGATTGCTCCAGAAACAGAATCTTTACCACTGCACTGAACGGGATGTAATTACTTGTATGACTTTTGCTCGCTGGTCTCCTCCCTTGGCACGCGTGTCCTCCGTTGCCCCTCTGTTCCGTCTGCCCTCCATCTCCTTTGCCCTGTCATTCGGTTAGCTGGCAGGGCTTCGCCAGCAGAGGCCTGAGTCCCAGACAGTGTCTTTTGCTCAAAGCATTTGTTTGGATTATAAATATAATTTGATGGTCGATTCAGACAGTTACGCTGCTCTCCTGTCACTGGAATCACAGCGTTCCTCGAGTTCTCTGTGACAAGCTCGTGCTTAAAAGCATGGTCTTATAAAGACCATGTCTCGTGCAGTTTCGTGGTTCACCTTGGTCTGTTTGTTCATTCTAAAGAATTTTAATATACGCTAAAATTCTTACCATATACATGAATGGAAATGTTGAAGATTTCTCTCTCATTATCCCTGTTAGAAATGATGATCCTTTTAATCATGGAGAAATAATTACCCATCATTAAAATGAACTATTTTATGGTAATTTTTCCAAATATCAGTAGCTGACATTTACGGTGCCCTTATATGCCAGCCTCTTTCCTCTGTGCCCTTTACATGTGTTAACACGTGGAATCCTCCCAGCTGCCCTCTGCAGGCATCATACTGTAAATCTGATTTTACAGGGAGGGAACTGAGCGCAGAGAGTAAGCCCAGAGGCAGGATTTGAACCTGGGCAGCCTGTCTCATGAGTCTGAGCCTTTAACAGCCAGTAGAAGGCTTCTCATAGTGAGTTCTCCTAGAAATGTCACTTTGCAGATTACGTTTTGTAAACTCTGCTTATCAAAAGCCGTAGAGGCCTACGTCACAAACGGTTCCTCAGGCAGACAGTCCTGCTGAGCACTGATGACCTCAGGGATCAGCAACTTTTTCAGCCCTGATGTCACGAATGAGAATAAAAAGTACTTCCTGGTGTCATTCAGGGGTCTCACGGGGGATGGGGTGTGGAGGATGGGCTCTGGGAGACACACCGTAGGTTTCGGCTGGCTAAGCAGCATCAATGTTAAGTAAGGCCTGCTTCCCCTGCCTTTACATTCTTTGTATTAGTAATATGTATTCTCCACATCTTTTCTTCCTAAATGGACTCTCAAACAAAAATATAAGTTGGTTAAAGGGAAGCCTGGGCCAGGACCAGTGGCACAGCCTGTAGTCCCAGCTACTTGGGAGGCTGAGGCAGGAGGATGGCCTGATCCTAGGCGTCCAGCCTGGACAACATAGTGAGACCCCACCTCTAATGGATGCATCTGTGCCTGGTAGTCCTTCACTTAGTCCTCACTCAGCCTGCCCCGAGTCCTCCACCATCCCACCCCGAGATGTGCCGCCATGACAGTGGCCTTGCTTTGTCTTCTCTGCTAGATAAGAACTAAGTCTTTCACCTCCAGTCCCAAGGCCTGGCTCAGGGTCTGCCCTATGGGCTCGTGGCAGTTTGGTGGCAGAGTGACTGTAGTCAGTGTGCAGTGCACCCACAGTGACTGTCAATTATACTGAAAAGCCTGCTCTTTATAAGATGTGCATTCGAGACAGGCTAAATGTGAATTAGGGTGACCTGCTCTATGGGCATGTTGGTGGCTATGCAGCCACCTCCTAGGACCTAGGCCTTCCTCACAGGCACATCACATTAGCTTTTAAGAGGTCTGGGCTGACCTGGCTGTGGACATGGAACAGTGGGACAGGCCCCACTGGCCTGCTTTGCTGTGCCTCAGCTCTCCAACTGCTTTGCCTTGGGAGACCTGCACCAGTCTGCTGAGAGCCTGGAGGTGAAGCCCAAAGCCTGGGCCCTTCTACATCACACCCCAGGAACTGTCAGGACTGAGGCCCTGCCCCCTGCTGTGTGCTGACCTGCATCCTGTCATTTAATCCCCCTTTACCTTGGAGGACCTGGGGTTCAGGCGAGTTAAGAAACTCCAGTCCAGGTCTGCCCAGTGTCAGAAACTTCGTTCATCAGCGAGATGGTGAGATTACAGGGGTGCAGATGGTGGCACAGAGCTTCTGCTTTCTCAGAGGGGTTCCTGCCACTGCCTGGGGTAAGCCCCCAGGGACAGGGTAGGGCAAGCAGAGACCACGACCTCCAAGGAGGGACGGAGTCTCCAGGCCCCCTGCAGCACAGCTTCTGGGGCTCAGTTGAGGGTGCCCCGGTGGCAGTGGCACTGCTTTCCCCCTGAACCTGAGAGCTTTGGGGGAAACAGTGGGAAAGGACTTCCAAGGCCGTGGGCTACCCCACTGCATTTGTCAGCCTGGCACTTACAGAAACTTAGTTACAATTAGAGGCCTCGCCTGTATTGATTACAAAAAATACATCTGTATCTTAGGTTGTTGACAATTAAGCCAGAAGAATGCAGTTTCTCGGAAGAGCTCCCAGTGGTGGATGGATTCAGTGGAGCGCGGCCGAGGGGTCAGGAGACCCGTCACTGATGGACTGCTTTTCTTTTTTTTTTTTTTTTTTTTGTAGAGACAGAGTCTCACTGTACCGCCCTCGGGTAGAGTGCCGTGGCGTCACACGGCTCACAGCAACCTCTAACTCTTGGGCTTACGCGATTCTCTTGCCTCAGCCTCCCGAGCAGCTGGGACTACAGGCGCCTGCCACAACGCCCGGCTATTTTTTGTTGTTGTTGTTGCAGTTTGGCAGGGGCTGGGTTTGAACCTGCCACCCTCGGCATATGGGGCCGGCGCCCAACTCACTGAGCTGTGGCCGCCCTGGACTGCTTTTCATACCCCTCCCCCACACCACCTCATCACATTTTTCGAGGGGCCATAAATTCTAACATTAGCGATATTTCACAAATGATTTAGAACTATGCATTTGTCATCCGGCTTGTCCAACACCAAAATAGGGGTGCTATTTTGGATGCTGGAGGTAGGGAATGGTGATGCCAGGCGCACAGTAGGTGTTTCATAAATAATGTATTAAATGGACACATGCATGACAAGCTGCCTGTGCGGGGATCCCACACCCATGTGTTTCTCACCCAATGTCTATTTTGCTCCTTCTGTACATAAGGCAGTGTCAAGGTAAGATGTGGTGGCCGCCCAGCTGACCCCACAGAGCAGCCCACATTGCTGGGTGGGACACCGTGTCTGTGACACCCGGCAGAGTCCGACGTGCTGTAAGTACTCATCCATCCAGAAAAGTAGATGGCTCTGGTGGTGGAGGAGGACACGCTTAGCAGCAGGTGCAATCTGAGCTTGCTGTGGTGGACGGGTCAGGTGCTATGAGGTGAGGCATCCCAACGGCAGGTAAGTGCAAGTTTCCCGGCAGGGAGCCCTAGTGACTGACACAGGGAGGGAGGCAAAGACCTGCCTGCACAGGCGTCCAGACCATTCTGAACTCCATGGTGAGGAAAACGTGTCACATTAAAGAAAAGGTCAAAGAACATGATGGCAGGGAACAGGCTCTTTAACTGTCACTGTGTCATCATCTTTTTCTTATTTTCCGGCCTCTCTCCTTCCACACTAGATGAGGTCACTTCACACCCCTGGCCTTCCTGCATATCTTCATCAGATTATTACTAAGACATTGCCTTGACCCCTGTCTGCACCCCCCTGGGTGCACAGACCCCTGTACAATACACTACCAGGGGTCCTCAAACTACGGCCCGTGGGCCACATGCGGCGGTGTGATTGTATTTGTTCCCATTTTGCTTTTTTACTTCAATATAAGATATGTGCAGTGTGCATAGGAATTTGTTCATAGTTTTTTTTCTTGACTATAGTCTGGCCCTCCAATGGTCTGAGAAACAGTGAACTGGCCCCCTGTTTAAAAAGTTTGAGGACGTCTGCACACTTTTAGCTGGAGTTCCGGGGCTCTCCTCCTGATCTGGCCTGTGACATCACATCCAGTCATACCCTTCAGCTCAGTGACCCACCGTCCACTTTGCAAGCTCTTCCCCGGACCCTCCTTTCTTGGCCACCTTGGTCTGCTCACCCCTGTGTGTCCCCCCAGCCCTCCCTGTGCTGTTGCCCAGAATATACCTAAGCCCATTTTTAAGTCTCCAAAATTTTAAACTCTTAGAAGATGGGAATCAAGTCTATATTTTCGTACCTATCAGAGCCTAACACGTTGTAAACACTCAGCAGATGTTGAATAAATAATTATCTCTTATCCCCTCTTTTCCTCCATTCCTACATATAACCAAAAGTAACTGCATTCCTTAGACCAAGAGGCCTTCTGGTTGTATATACTAGACTTTTCAAAGGTCACGACAAAGCAGTCCACCACACCTACTGGGAAGCCGGACTGCCGGGGTTCCAGCCTTGGGTCCAGCTCTTCCCCTACCAGCTCTGCAACCTTGGGAAAGTTGCTTAACCTCTCTAAGCTCGTTTTCTTAACTGTGTGATAGGGCGATTAAACACACCTACCTCAGAAGAGTTCCTAGAAGAATTAAATAAATTATTTGTAAAATGCATAGAACAATGTTTAGTATATAGAAAACATAATGCTTGATAAACTAAGTACATGTGAGGTCTGACAATTACAGTCAAGCCCTTGCCTCCAGGCTTACAACGACAGTGCTGTACAAACAGCTCCGTGAAGTTTCAATACGCGGGTGTATCCGTGTCTTTACCAGTGTCTCACAGCTGTGTTTGTGTGGACGTGTGGCAGTGTCTTGCTGAGTGGCGTTCATTGTTGTTAGTGTGTGTGTGTTTGTGTACTGTCAAAAGAATGTCAGAGCTTGAAATGAGCAACAAACAGACATTAAATTTCTTGTTAAAGTTGGCAAGAGTGGAAGTGAAATCAGGGACATGTTAGTTTAAGTTTACGGGGCTAATATCATGAAGGAAGCAACAGGGTACAAATGGATGAATTATTTTTCTGAGGGGGGAGAAAGTGTCACTGATGGAGCGAGGTCAGGGCAGCCAGTAACAAGCGGGACTAGTGAAAACTTTGCAAATATTCAATGAATCACGCATTGAAATTGTCAGTCAACTGTGAGAAGCATAGCAGACCAAGTAAACACCAATAGAGAAACAGCTGGGAAAATCTGAACTGAAAATCTTGGCATGAGAAAGGTATATGCAAAAATGGTCCCGAAAAACTCACAGTGAACAAAAGCAAAAAGAGGCAAAGTTTGCCAAGACCTCTTGGTGAGGTGAGACCATACTCAGGGCCATGTTGTCAGTGACCATGAAACATGGGTGTACCAGTATGACCCTGAAACAAGGTGTCAAAGCGTACAGTGGAGTCAGCCAGTTCTCCACAACCAAAGAAGTTCCGTCAGTCCCAATCAAGAGGCAACTTGATGTCACTGACCCTTTTTGATGTCAGAGGGATTGTTCACTGTGAGTTTGTACCAACTGGACAAACAGTGGCCCAGGTTTACTATTTGGAAGTGCTAAAAAGCCTGCGTGGAAAAGTTAGACAAAAATGACCTAAATTTCCCCTAGTAACTCGTGGCTCTTGCCTCATGACAATGCACCAGCTTACATGGCACTGTCTGTGAGGGAGTTTGTAGCCAGTAAACGAATAACTGTCTTGGGATGCCCTCTCTCCTCACCTGATCTGGCCCCCAATGACTTTTTTCTTTACCTGAAGATAAAAGAAATATTGAAAGAAAGACATTTTGATGACATTCAAGCTATCTGGGGTAATACAACAACAGCTCTAATGGCCATTCCAGAAAAAGAGTTCTAAAATTACTTTGAATGGTGGATGAGGAGCTGGTGTCAGGGCACAGCTTCCCAAAGGGAGTACTTTGAAAGTGACCGTAAGGATATTCAGCAGTGAGGTATGCAGCACTTTTTCTAGGATGAGTTCATAAACTTAATTGTCAGACCTCATAGACATCATTTATTTATCATACATATGTATGTGCATATCTGGTTTGGTAATGCTGTCTGTGTTGTATATATACATATACAGGTACATAGTCAGGGTCCAGTGAAGTTTGAGTTAAACGCACACACAAGGACACACAGTCTGTCACACCTGCCAGGCGAGCAGTGGCCCTCAGTGACTCCCCCACATCAAGTGATTGGTGGACCCGTTCTGAGATCCATGTCTTCTAACTTCTGAGCCAGAGGTTAAACAGTAACAACGATCACGTCATCCACTGGTTTTCAACACATATCATCTTCAGAAGCCTAATGATTTCTTCACATTAGGTGTTGAAATTTACAACAGGTATTTTAGTTGTTTTGAGCTTTTTGTTGGTTTTTAAGGATAGGGTCTTGCTCTGTCACCCAGGCTGGAGCATAGTGGCACCATCATAGCAGACTGTAACTTCCAACTCCTGGGCTCATGTGGTCTTCCTGCCTCAGCCTCCCAAAGTGCTATGATTACAGGCGTGAGCCACTACACCTGGCAAATTATTTTGACTTAAAGTACATAGTGTCAGATGTATGATATACACCTGATAGGAAGGAAAAGAGATATTAACAGCTGTGCAAAAGTTATTATATAGGAAATCCCGATCTCAGAAATCCATGGTGTGGTGTTTCCTGCAACTGAGGTAAGACAGAGCAAGAAAGAGAAATTGCATGTGTTGGATGGAGAATTACATGTGGAGTTTTAGAATTCAGGTAGGAAAACACCACGGGAGTACATTTAGACGGAGATGCAGCTGTGACCTTGTTGTCATGCAAAGGCTTGTGTTTGCGTCCAGCGGATGGAGGTGCTGTTATTTTCTTTGCAGCGTGTACTCAAAATGCACCTTTAAAAAAATAAAAGCTTTCTTTCACTTCTCTGAGAAAAGAGAACTGTTATTTTCAATACAAAACACATTTGACTTCTGTCAGCAGCTTACATTTCAAATAATGCAGTTTGTGTTTGCATTCATTATCTGCAATTAGAATTCTCAAAAAGCTTTTAGCATTTTTCTCCCCGACTTTTAAAGCTCTTTCCTCGGAAGTGCTCACATTTCAGAGACTAGTAGGCATCCTAAGTCAGATTGGAAAACTAAACAAAGAAATGTGTTTTGTGGTAATTACTACAGAACCAGATAGAGGATGCTGTGCTATTGGGCTGACCCCCCTCAGATGAGAGAGACACCTGCGGCCCCTCTGACTCTCCTCCCCAGGCGAGGTGACTCACAGGAGCACCTGCAGGCAGGCAGCTCGGTATGTTTGCTCTTATACTCAGGACTTAGTTTCTGATTATCCAAGTCCTCAGTACCTGAGCAAAGCAGGAACCAGGAGTTCAGGTCTTGTCTTTGTGATGTATTTAAAATCAATATTTCTCAAACACCCAGAACTGTCTAGGATGACTTTTATCCAAGTACAATGGGAGTCCTGCAATCTCACTTCTTCCTTCCTGTCTATTAGCAAGAAGAATACAGCCGGTTGAGAGAGAGACAGTGGGCTTTTTATACCCTCTCATTGTAAGATGTAACTGGAACCAGGACCCAAATGGTATGCGGGTTTGCTCTGGGCAGGGCGTATAAACAGAGCCAAGCTAGAAATAAATGCCAGGTGTGTAGCCGAGCGCCGACCGCACTTTCTACCCAGCTGCAGGCATGGCCCTCCTCATGCCCCCGCGCCCCAGCTGCTTTCAGATGATGCTTTATTTTTATTTTAAACTGGAGTAGCCAACCAGACTCCCCCAGGTAGGCTCGATAATTACTAAAAACAGACAACTTTCCACTTGTGTATGGCTCAGAAAAAGCTGCCAGGCTTGTGGTCCAGCCCCTGCTTTGCTCGTGTTCACGGCACCTTTGGCGTGATCGGCCAGCTCACATTTTTAAGGAAAGACATCATCACATTTCATGAAAATGAGTAAAGGCCCTTCATTAATCCCATGTTTTTTTATTCTTCAAAATAGTCATCTTGAGGACATGTGTTGCGTTGAACCATAAGAAAATGCCGATTGTTTACCTTTGTAGAGGACCCACAGAAACAGCCATGGATGTCATGCACTTTAACCTAAGTAGACGGATTTACCCCAGTGACACTTCCAGGCCCCAAACCCTTTTAAAACTCATCCTTCTAAATAAGAAAAATCAAGTTCATTACTTGAAAAATGTTACATTACTCTCAACTTCTTAACAACTACATCTTAATTATAAAGTCGGCTCTGAATAACTTGTAGTTATTTACAAATGAAGTTAAGATAAGTCTTCTGTGGATGAGAAAGGTTATACTGGAAATCTATGATTTTTCAGATAAAATCTCTGAAACATTTGTGGCTGTTATTCTTCTGTACTTAAGAACATGGAGATTATATATAGGTTTATGGATATTCTGATAAGAATAAATATTGAATGCATATCATTATTTGAGAAACCATATATTAAGCACTCATGTTATCTAAAGTACTTTCAGTGGTAACTCTCTAGATCAGTCTGATGGTTTTGATTAGCAGAGTGTAAAATTGGCAATACATTTCTAAGTCTGAAAAATGTGCATAGTCTCAAACCTTGTGATTCTACCTCTGGAAATTTAGCCTAGGAAATACATAGTATGACACAATTTTTGTGCATAAACACTTTGAACACTAACGCAACCTAAATTATTAATAATTTGTATTTGATGATTCATTATATAAGTTTACAATACACATTGAAAGAATACATTATAAAATTTCTATTATTTTTATATTCTTAAATGTATTAAGATATAAATTATATTTATCATTTCTAGGAAAAAAGAAATAGGATATACATCAAGGGTTTTCAACACAACCTTATAAAGCAAGTAGTTGAAGTACTATAAAATTTCCAGCAAAGGGAATTAGGTAAATTATGTCATAGTCATATAAAAAATATCATCCAGCCCTTAAAATTATGTTTTAGAAGAATATTTAATAATGTAAGAAAATGTTTTGATAATATTAAGTTAAAGGAGACTTTAGAAATTATAAATACAGGCAGTACCTGTGGCTCAAGGAGTAGGGCACCAGCCCCATATGCTAGGGGTGGTGGGTTCAAACCCAGCCCCAACCAAAAACTACAAAAAAAAAAAAGGAAGAAAGAAAGAAATTATAAATACAGGATAATTCAAGGTTTTTAAAGAATTTATATATGGCATTTTAAAATGAGTGTGTGTGTGTGTGTATAGTGTGTTTGCATAAGAAAAAGACTGTATACCACAATCTTTTTTTTTTCTTTTTGAGACAGAGTTTCACTCTGTCATCCTGGGTAGAGTGCTGTGGCGTCATAGCTCACAGCAACCTCAAACTCCTGGGCTCGGAGGATCCCCTTGCCTCAGCCTCCTGAATAGCTGGGACTACAACAGCCAGCTACACCTGCCATGACACCCAGCTGGTTTTTCTATTTTTTTAGAGATGGGGTCTAGCTCTTGTTCAGCCTGGTCTCCAACTCCTGAGCTAAAGCGATCCACCCACCTCGGCCTCCCAAAGTGCTGGTATTACAGGCGTGAGCACCACGCCCAGCCTCTATACCACAATTTTCTTTTCAATATTTTCATTTAATTTTCTTTCTTTTTCTTTTTTTTTTTTTTTTTTTTGTAGAGACAGAGTCTCACTTTACCGCCTTTGGTAGAGTGCCATGATGTCACAGGACTTACAGCAACCTCTAGTTCTTGGGCTTCCGCGATTCTCCTGCCTCAGCCTCCCGAACAGCTTGGACTACAGGCGCCCGCCACAATGCCCGGCTATTTTTTTTCTGGTTGCAGTTTGTCTGGGGCTGGGTTTGAACCTGCCACCCTCAGTATATGGGGCCGGTGCCCTACTCACTGAGCCACAGGCGCCACCTCATTTAATTTTCTACTGGACAAATTTACATATCTCCCTCACCCTTTCCTTTAAGTTAGTGTGACAATTCTCTAAAAATCATGGATTTCCAGTATAAGCTTTGGTCAAGAATGGAATGAAATAGCCAAAAAAAAATCACTGCTGCTTTAAAAAAACCAATACTTTCACCAATTCTATACCCAACCTAAACTGCACAATGTTTGTGCGGTGTGTGTTTTCAGTGTTTCCTTGGGGCTGCCTTTCCTCTCCATCCAATGGCAGAGCTGCGGTTGGCACTGTTTCTCATGCTGGATGGCAGAGGCTCACTCAGCTTCACGTTATCCAGAGGCCCTGGATGGAAGACTCTAAGGTCTTGAAATCCCAAATCGTCAGGGCTCCATGCATGACAGTAGTGCACAATTTGTGACAATCTTGCTTGGCCACCTCATGAATAGACACTTGAGTGATGCTCTTCTGGTACAGCATCTCCAGGGCTATGTTGTGGTCCTCAGCTGTGGCCCCTTGTCCGTGTTGTGGAAAGTTCCATGACAGACATGTTGTGTGGGGTGCTCTGTTTTGGAATGTCTAACTTGGACACAAAGGTCAAGCAGCCGCGGTCATCGTAGTTGAAGAGCATTGGGCAGCAGTTGTGGCCCGCAGCTACAACGCTATTCTCTGGACAAATGACACACTCAGGAGTGACAGGAACTCTGTTTTCAGAGTTGAGACCTGTGCACTTTTTGAGGCATTGACAACAGACACGGTGCTGTCATGACTGACCCAGGCCAGGAGGCTCCCACTGGCAGAGAAGACAACCCCACAGACCCAGCTGCCTGTGCGACTGCCCCCAAACTCTGACATCAGCTGACCAAAAGGGCATCATGCTGCCCCACGGTGATGGCAGGCTTTCCATCCACTTCTTTAATATAGGCAGAAAACACTCTGCATTTGAAGTCATGTGATGCCGCTGCCAGCAAAACATTGTTGGGATGCCAATCCAAGCTGAGGACTGAGGAGCAAATCCGCTTTTTAATGTGTTTGCTTACCCACCAGTCATTTTCAGACTCGAAGTAACAAACAGAAATGAGTCGTGCTCCCATTCCCACAGTGAGTTTGTTCTCTAAGGGGACCACCTCACAAAAGTGGCTGCGCGATTAGTTCTCAGGATCCCCAGGGTCGGCTTGCAGGCATCACCTTTCTCACTCCAGATGTAGGCATTGCCGTCTGCCCCAAAAGTGATGATGTGGTCGCTTTGGGAGCCCAGGCAATACCTGTGAAGTGTCCATTGTGCTCCTTGAGTTCATGAGCTTTTACCCACTGGCTCCTGTTTTTCTTTTTTTAATAGATGTGCACTTCGTGATTATTAGGGCTAAGGGCATTTTGTTTACAACCCCTATTCCAAGCATGACAGATGATTGGCTGTAGTAAAAACTGATGCAGGGATATTATTCTTTCAAAGAATTGAAAGCTGGGGTTGGGGAAGGTCGGTCAGGATTGGAGCAGAGAATTCGCAGACTCTGGTCAGTGGACGCAAACAGGCTCAGTGAGCGCGGGTGGAGGACCAAGGCCCAGAGGGAGAGCTCTATACCACAGTCGTAACAGTGGTTTTCTCTTCCTTCCTTCCTCCCTTCCTCCCTTCCTCCCTCCCTCCTTTTCTTCCTTCCTCCCTTCCTTCCTTTTTATTTCTTTCTCATATCTTATGTTTTCTACACTGAGTATAAAGTATTACTCTCTGGTCCAAAAAATGACATTTTTTAAAAATAAAACCGTGTATGAACCTCAATATTTATATTTTATCACAAGTGTATTTTATGCAAAAAAAAATCCTTTAATAAGGACTATACTGATGTGGAATTTTGGTTGGGATAACGTTGATACATGAGTAAATGTTTTTTTCCTGCAAATTAATAAAATGGAGGAGATGTTAGAGAAACACTTACAAGCTTAAGATAATTTTCCAGGTACATGGAGACGTCTACATAAGACTCTGTAAATCATTTTTTCATCCAAGCCTGTCCCCTGAGTGCCTTGTCCTGGCAGGTGAATTTGCATATTTATTTGCTTCGTGTAGACGTGCTGGGTCGT
The DNA here is from genome assembly GCF_027406575.1 of Nycticebus coucang. Taxonomy (NCBI): domain Eukaryota; kingdom Metazoa; phylum Chordata; class Mammalia; order Primates; family Lorisidae; genus Nycticebus; species Nycticebus coucang. Next base: position 3,061,424 of record NC_069791.1, on the reverse strand, counting down.
GCTTCCCCTGTTTCCCCAGCCGTCCGGCTTTCCCCACCAGCGGAAGCTGCTGTCTCTAGCACACGTGCCCCGCAGAGGTTCCCACTCATGCGCTAAGTCACAGGAGACCCCTTGTAACAGCTCGGGGTTGCTTTTCCACAGGTGATGAAAACATACCACATGTATCACGCAGAGAGCATCAGTGCAGAGAGCAAGTTGAAAGAGGCCGAGAAACAGGAGGAAAAGCAAATCGGGAGGTCTGGGGACCCTGTGCTCCACATGAGGCTGGAGGAGAGACATCAGCGGCGCAGCTCCGTGAAGAAGATGGAGAAGATGAAGGAGAAGGTGAGTGGGGAGACAGCGCGGAGCTTTCTGCTCTCACTCGAGAAGAAAATACAGAGAAGCCTGAGGCCATGGCTGGTGGACGCACACTGTGAGTTACTGTGAAGGACACGCGTTTCCTCCCCCAGGGAGGGAAAAATGCCTAAGAAATGTGAAAATCGTGTCCTAACAGCTGGACATCATTTAGTGGTGACGCCAAGGATTCAGTACACAGTGTGGGGAACTTGAATATTAGCAGAGAGATTTCACTGCAAAAGGGCCCGACGCCCAACCCTAATACACAGTTGTTATTCCCCAAAGCTGGTCATGTTAGTTTGCTGTTTAAATCAGATTATAAATGTACTTTTGGGAAAGAACTTCGATGGTCATTTGTATATGTGGAATAAATTGTTTAGATGAATAAGACTTCATGTATGTTTTCCTGTCTTGTATGAAAAGATTTGCTTTCTTTGCCGATGACTTGGTCTTTTTCATTTCAGAGACAAGCAAAATATTCAGAAAATAAGCTCAAATCAATCAAGGCACGTAACGAGTATCTTCTGACACTGGAAGCGACCAACGCCTCAGTTTTCAAGTATTACATTCATGATCTCTCAGACCTAATCGATGTAAGTACTTGGAGTTTCTGTGTTTTTCATACTGAAATAAAATGAACAATAAGCATATTTCATTGATTGGAAAATATCATTTCTTAAGACTGTCATTTCATGTAGTACTCAAGAAAGAAAAAATCCCTCCAGTTGAACTATTTGTGCTGCTAAGAACTGTCAGGTGCAGCACACATGTGCAAAGCGTGTGTCCTAAAATCAGTGAAAGACAGACTCCGAGAGTCAGTGAAGCTGGGAGTGCCTGGGAAACTGAGCCAGGAAGGGGACTCAGGAAGGTGCTTTTTCTTTTTCATTTTCCTTTTTTTTTGTGTTTGTTTATTAAATCATAGCTGTGTACATGAATGCAATCATGGGGCACCATGCGCTGGTTTTATATACAATTTGAAATATTTTCATCAAACTGGGTAAAATAACCTTCCTGGCATTTTCTTAGTTATTGTGTTAAGACGTTTATATTCTACATTTACTAAGTTTCACATGTTTTTCATTTTTCGAAGAGAGAGGGTCTTGCTTTGCCCAGGCGAGAGTGGAGTGTGGTGTGATCACAGCTCGCTGTGACCTCAAACTCTACCATCCTCCTGCACCAGCCTCCCGCGTCCCTAGGACCACAGTGCCTCCCATCATTTTCAAGTCACTCAGTGGCACAGCCCGAACTGTGTTCACAGATTCGGAACATATTTGTTGGGCCTCTACTACAGCGAGATGCTGAGGCTCTCAGAAGCCATGTGCAGTCCTTTCCTGTGGAATGTGCGGTAGAGAAGACTGATGTTGAGCTAAGGACTGCACAACTAATTCCCTTATCATAGTTGTGATAAAACTGGGAAGCAAAACACAGTGCTTATAAGCCGCGTCTAGATATTTATCTAAGTCTCTGTGCTTCTCTCGTAGGCTGTGATATAAAAAGCAGTAACTGGACTCATTTAGACATTCCAGATACCTATTAATCATTATAGTTATACAGCTTTAACCCTCAGCATCCATTCATTCTTTCATTCAGAAAACGTACAAGTAGCCAGGCCATCGTGCCTGCGCTGTAGGAGACTGCAAAGACGAAAACCCTGAGTCCGAAATGCCACTACCGGCAAATGACATATAAAATGTTGTTAGGTGTTAGAGGAAAGGCACGGATAAAATAATAAAGGTTCAGAGAGTTATGGACCGTTCACTCAGGTACTGGTTTCTATTGATCAGAGTCCACAGCTTTATGATACTATACAATTATTTTTCACGGCTCATAGTCGCTGTCCATAATTTAAACATACAGAAGGTAAAAAACCACTTCATAATTTAAACATACAGAAGGTAAAAAACCACTTCATGGTGAATTTAAATCTCACATATTTATTTATTATTTTGGAACCACAGTCTGAGACTTTTATAAAAAAGAAATTCTTAATGGAAAGAAATATGTTTTAGCTTATTAACACTCTGATGTGACTTTTCTTTTTTATTTTAGTCTCAAAACAATGTTATCCCATAATATTATGATATCTTTATAGAGCCAGGTAGTAATAAATAAAAACTGGGGAAACTTCTTTCTGTTTTCATTTGTTACAAATACTTTGATCAAGTAACTAATGACTTGATGGGAGAAGAGTTTGCGGATTTAGTTGTCGGACCTCAGAGGATGACAGGGCTGGAAAAAGTTCCAGATTTGCTTTGAAGGGTGGACTAGGCACTGGAGGTAACCATAGTGATAGCAGTGAGGTCTGTAGCATTTTTTTCTAGGATGAGTTTACAAACTTAATTGTCCGATTTCAAATATACGACCAGAATCGCATGTCAGGATTATGAAAGAGTCTCCAGCATTGTCAGCGTCGCTGATTGAGTGCTTACTACGTGACAGGCAGGTGTCTGAGCAGAATCTCATCTAATCATCACAACCTTATGACACAAATATCATTATCCCCCTTTTATAGAGTAACAAAGACCCGGAGGCTTAGTTAGGCCAGATAACTTGCCTACATTACACAGCTGATCAGGGGTAGGCCTCAACTTCAGACATGTACAGTTAACCTCCGGTTCTAATAAACTCCAACCTAAATAAGTAACAGTCAAATGTGTCCAGAAACCTTCTATTTTTAAAAAAGTTGGATTCTTAAAAGATGAGTCTTAAATGTATAATGTGAAAGATGCTCAAAAAATATAACTTAGACATGAATTTTGAAAGAAAAGACATGAAATTGGTTTGTCATCATATCCAACTGAAATTGATAAAATTATTTTTATGTTCCTTGACTCACTTTTAAGGCAATTAGCGTGTGAAAAATAGCTGCCTGTTTCATAGGAATCATTTGCATATATAGTGGTGGTCCCAGAAGCCATTAAGCCTGACCCTTCCCAGGGGAAAGGAAACAGGTTCATTATTATGCAATGGTATCTAGACTCAGAACCCTTTATGCTTTGTGAGTTTATTTAGCAAAGTACATTTTATTTTTTTTTTTTGTGGGTTTTTTTTTTTTTTTTTGGCCAGGGCTGGGTTTGAACCCGCCACCTCCAGCATATGGGACCGGCACCCTACTCCTTAAGCCACAGGCGCCGCCAGCATGACGGCTCTTCTCGTTGTGATTAGCTAATCACAACGAGAAAAGCCATCATGCCTCCAGTGAGAAAAAGTCAACATTTCCAATGCACAAGATTTGGTACATGAAAGGACATGAAAGGCAGAAAGTGTATCTTGATTAAATCGAGCATTATAAAGAGCCAAAGAATTCAAGTTGAAACTTTGTAGACTATCCAGCTCCCCTTTAGCATCTGTTCCTCGCCACATCTGCTCTATTCTACAAATTTTCTATGATGGACCATCATGAATGGATCTATTGACAGCACCAAAAAAAAATAATAATAATAATAAATTTTCCTTAGAATATGTATTTTAAAACCATTCTTTTATTATTATAGAAGCAGTACATACGTATTGTATAAAGCTAGAAAATACTAGAAGATCAAGCAAATAATCCCATTGTCACCACCCACCTTCGTCAGATGATCACTGTTAAAACCTTGCTCTGTGTGTCCACACACATGCTTTAGACAAGAAGGAGATTATGAAATTATGGTTCACATGACTCTTTAACCTTCCTTTTTTTTGGAGACAGAGTCTCATTCTGTTGCTCTGAGTAGAGTACCACGGCATCAACACAGCTCACTCCTGCCTCAGCCTCCTGAGTAGCTGGAACTACAGGTGCCCACCACAACACCCGGCTAATTTTCCTATTTTTGATGAGGTCTCGCTCTTGCTCAGGCTGGTCTTGAACTCCGAAGCTCAAGCAATCCTCCCGCCTCAGGCTATGGGTGTAAGCCACCGCACCTGGCCCGACCTTCCTTTTTTCAATCAATGATCTTAATCTTTCATCAGCAGATTTTTATCTCATCTGAGAACCAGATTATATTCCCACGTGGGACCTCCCAAAATATTTCACAGCTGGTATATCTAGGCCAGACTTGACAGAGAATCATACGTTGTATCTGGCTGACATATCCCTTAAGTCTTTCTTTCTTTTTTTTTTAATCTAAGAAAGTCCCTTATTGAAGAGACACAGAAAGTGGCTCCTCAGAATGCCCCCACTTCTGAGGTTGTCTGATTACGCCCTTGTCATGTCATCCCAGCTGTATTTCCTACAAAGTGAACTTTAGGTAGAGGCTTGACGATGTTCCAGTGAAGCACTTTACAGTAGAATACATCATAGGTGATGCCGCCTCAGCTTATGAAGGCTGTGTGAATAGTAACATCTATTTAAACCACCAACCGTGATGCTAAAATTACTGGCTTAGGTGATGTGGTTCTGATTTCCTTCATCATATAGTTTTTAACACTTGCAATCTTTAACACAGATTATGGATATTTTGAAATCTCTCAAGTTTGGATTTTGTTAATCAGAAATATTCTAATTTGGAACAGCAATGTCTGAGCTATAATTTACTTTTGGTCAGCAAAATCCTTTCTTAGAATGCAAATTAATAATGTAAATTAAAAGGGAGTAACAATTTCCTAATTTTTTTAAGTACTTCAGACTAATCAATTTACAGACATGCAATTAACACCCTCCTTATTCATAGAATTCCCTTTTGTTAATTACTACAGCTAAAAACTTTAATTATTCAACACTTTGATAGACTAGTCCAAGTCTTTCCTATGTACGTGTACTTAGAAATAAGCTAGTGATTTTTTTTAAGTATCTAATAATTCTAATCTATTTTAGATAAACTTTACCTTTACCTGTCAATGTTAATTTAATTTATGAAGGCACATACTCTCTCTCTCCTGCTTTCTGAGAAATGGCAACCAACGTAGAAAACCTCTCACCATTTCCAAATAAGGTTATTGCAGTTCTGCTGGAACTTTGTTTTAATGAATCTTAAATACTTCATTGTACCTTGTTGGGATCAATGAACTAATAGTATGATGAGTCCTTTCACTGAACACAACACCTTCGTGGACTTGGTAAGGAAATGAACTTCTTGATCAAGTCTACATTAAAAATGTTAGAAGTCAGATCTGTAGAGTTCATGGATATTAATTGCTAGGATTCTTGGCACTTTGGGAGGCTAAAGCGAAGCAGGAGGCTGGCTGGAGGTCAGGAGTTCAAGGCCAGCCTGAACAAAGCAAGATGCCATCTCTATCAAGAATAGAAAAATTATCCAGGCACGGTGGTAGGCCCAGCTACTTGGGAGGCTGAGGCAGGAGGATGACCTTGGCCCAGGAGTTTGAGGTGGCCGTGGGCTGGGCTCAAGCCATGATGACACTCTAGGTCTCAAAATAAAATAAAACATCAGCAATATATTATTTATTATACATATATGTTTTGTAGGGTTCTATAAATAGGGCATATATTTGAAAAAGAAAAAGCAGGGATTTAATAAAATGATAAATAAATGTACACCTTAAATATGTTTCATCTAAAGCTTATCAACCTATTTGTTCTTGCCAGTCTTTTAACGTTATGGTTTATCAGAGTGATCTTCCTTTACGCAAATCCTTTCTGTTGTGTGATTTCCAGTCTTTAGTTCTTTGGTATAGAAGGAAAACGTTCTGTGTCTTCACAGTGTTTTCAGAGCCTTCCACGGCTGCTACTGCTTCGCCTCATCTCTGGCAGTTTTGTTTACTCTAAAGGGATCCCAGCAACTCTTCCACTCGTCAGTTTATTTATGTTTAATCAAATTATAGCCATCATGAATATAAGTGGCACAAAGATTGCATGGTCGACTCCTAGAGGCGTGCAGACTAACTGTGGGAGTAGGAGCATGCGGGAGGGCTACAGAGCGCCAGCTGTGTGTGTTCACAGGGCCGCTGGCGCTGGTCACTGGTCACAGGGCCGCTGGCGCTGGTCACTGGTCACAGGGCCACTGCTGCTGGTCACTGGTCACAGGGCCACTGCTGCTGGTCACCGCATTCACAGGGCCGCTGGCGCTGGTCACTGGTCACAGGGCCGCTGGCGCTGGTCACTGGTCACAGGGCCACTGCTGCTGGTCACCGCATTCACAGGGCCGCTGGCGCTGGTCACTGGTCACAGGGCCGCTGGCGCTGGTCACTGGTCACAGGGCCGCTGGCGCTGGTCACTGGTCACAGGGCCGCTGCTGCTGGTCACCGCATTCACAGGGCCGCTGGCGCTGGTCACTGTGCTTTGGAGCAAGGGATGATCAGCTTTGTTCTGTAGGGAGCTAGATGGTAAATATTTTAGGGTCTGTGAGCCATACGGTATCTGTCGAAACTATTCAGCTCTAGTGTGAAAGCATCCGTGGATAAGAAACAAGCAATGGGGACGGCTGGGTGGCAGTCGGCTTTATCTGCCCCACTGGGCCGCCGGCCGGATGTGGCTCACAGGCCATAGTTTGCTGACCCCTGCTTTATAAAATGAACCAAGCATTAATTAAACTGGAGTATTATTAGAAGACCGTTAAAAGGACTTCTTTGTCTCTGAAGAAACTAGAGTAACAAACTGTTTGTGCAGAATCCAGTGGGAAATAGAACAGAGAATTAATCCACAACAAATAAGTATTTTTATTATGTCATTCTAAAGAATACGAATTATAAGATATACGTTGCAAATATTGGGCAAAGGATGTTTAATTGGCTTGGGAGAATGAAGGCGTATTTGTAGAGAAAAATAGATATGTTTATAGAGAAATAATAGGTTTATATCTGTGGTAATTATTATCCCCAATATTATATACAAAACAGCCTATAATTTATTATCCTGGAAAAATCAAGACATGTTAACAACCAGAAGAAAAATCATAGGGCGGCATAGTTTGTAATTGAATGCTAAGGGCTTCAAATGATTATGACTTGCTAAGAGAAAAGAATTACAGGAGAGTACCAGTCTTAATGCTAGGAATCCTTCATCTATAATCAAACTCACCACCCCATAAATTTGGAATTCTTAAGACCACTGGTTTTAAGATTTGCGTTATTGGTAATGTGGCCACTTCCAGTTCAATTCTGCACCTTCAAAATACATTCAGAGAAACTCAACCCTCAGCAGTCAGACTCTTCTGGTGCTTTGTCCTAGAGCACCTGCCCGGTACTAATACAGTATTTATCACCCTGACAGTACAGTTTCATAGTCTCCAATTCCTCCCTGTAAAGTTTGCAGGTCACTTTAGAGCTCAAAGGATAAATCTTTTTTCATTATTGTGGAATATTGCCAGGGAATAATCCCATACTCTAGCCAATCTTCTTTTGCAGAGATGTGTTTTATTGGCCATTTATGCAGAATAAGATTGAAATTAGATTGTATCACGTACTGTATACCATCTTTGTTTTATCGTTACTGAATAATCAGCTGTGCTAAAGCTGTTAGCCTTATCTTTCCATCTCTTGGGACATGTGTTTAATTAAAAAGCAACTTACTTGGAGTTCAGAGTTTTCAGGATTAGTTTGACTTTTCCGCTTCCATACGGTATTAAGATTTAGCCACAAAAACCTGCCGAATGGCAATGCTATATCCCCATCAGACTTGGACTCTTTATTGAGAAGATTATAGAGAAATCATGTTAAATGGGTTAGGATGCTGCAGTGACTGTGTACACGGATTTGGGCATGTTTTTGTCCCTTTGTGATAGGGTTTTAAAAACAGAACTGAGCTGGGTAACTGACTAGTGGGCTTGTAAAGTTCCTTCCCAGGGAGGGGCCGTGGCCTTGGTCGAGGAACACAACAGCACTGTGGGCCTTTGGCAGCACCTGCCACCGGTAGCACCAGTCTCTTTTCTAAGCCTCCAGCTCTCACTCCTTTGGTTGGGCCTCTGAATGTCAAAAGCCACCTACAGCCCAGACGTGATCCTCAACTTACTGTTGGTGCCTTGGCTTAAACACCATTTGATGGCTCCTGATTTGGATCACCAGCTTTGCCCACCTTCCTGGGCTTCAGATACGTGCGTCCAGCTGACTCCTGGGCACCTGTAGGAGGGTGGTTGATAGGCCTCTTGAACCTCTCAAACCCCCAGATGCAGCTCCCCCACCCACTTGCCTTCACCGTCATCACCTCCCACAAAACAGCTTTTTTCTTAGCCATTTTTCCTGCCTCAGAAAATGACGCCATTTTCAGCCAGCAGCATGAGCTAGAGACCCAGTTTTCTCATTCCACACATATAAATTCATCAGCAAATCCTGTCATCTCTACCTCTAGGGGTCCCAGACCTTGCCGCTTCTCACTACCCATGCTGATTCCGGGACGAAGACTCCCGGCACTGTCGCAATAGCTTCCCAAAATGTTTCTCCAGTCCGCTCAGACCTTCCAAAAGTCCATTCTCTTCCCAAGTAGCCAGAGTATTAAAAAACACAAATCTGGGAGGAGGGGAGACAAGATGGCGGACTGAAGCCAGCTTTCAACAAAGGCTCCCGTTCAGAAGGAGAGTTAAGGGACAGGAATTTAGTAAGTATCCTGGTGGACTTGAGCCTCACCAAGAGAGAAGGCTGAAGAACGCACATCAACACCGCTGAGGCAAGTTGTGATCACAAGGACGCAAACAAAAGGTACAAAATCCACCACCAAGGGGACGGGAGTCCCCCTCCCCCATGAGACCGGCTCTGTAGCCCCACAATTGAACAAGCGGGCAGAAATTAAAGCCCCTCCCACTACACTCCACGGGAGAGACCTTCTAAAAACTGGACCTACCTCCCCTACTGGGGTGCCGTGGCGTTCTCCTGCCGGACATAGGGCTGAATAAAACTTTGGGAATCCTTTGCCGGCAACCTTGAATCCCCGGCGCTCCCCTCCCGCCCACTGAGGTCTGGAGGCCTCTCCCCCAGGACTTCGGATCCTTGGGTGATTTCTCAAGGGGAGTGGACAGTCCCCGAGTTGCGACTGGTCAGCATTGACTCTGAGGCGCACCGAGTGAGGAGAGGGCACCGGGCTGAGGGGGAGTCACGCCTCGTGGCACTTCCCTGCGGTGCAGTGCAGCAACCCTCCCGGGCATAGGGGACCCAAGACTGAATCAGACTCTGGCCTCCCCGCTGAGAGCTGAGAACCCCTACTCTCACTCGGGGTCTGAGGGCCTATCCCCCAGGAGTTCGGCTCCTTGGGTGATTTCTCGAGGGGAGTGCACAGTGCCTGAGCTGCGTCAGGTCAGCGCTGACTCTGGGACACTTGAGTGAGGAGAGGGCACTCCGCTGAGGGGAAATCAAGCCTTGGCGACACTTCCCTGCAGTGCAGTGCAGGAGCCCTCCCCGGGCACAAGACTGAATAAGACTCTGGCCTCCCCGCTGAGAGCTGAGAGCCCCTACTCTCACTCGGGGTCTGAGGGCCTATCCCTCCGGAGTTCGGCTCCTTGGGTGATTTCTCGAGGGGAGTGCACAGTGCCTGAGCTGCGTCAGGTCAGCGCTGACTCTGGGATACGTGAGCGAGGAGAGGGCACTCTGCTGAGGGAAAATCAAGCCTTGGCGGCACTTCCCTGCGGTGCAGTGCAGGAGCCCTCCCCGGACCGTAGTATTGCGTGAAACTGAATGAAACTCTAGCTTCCCCCCGCCCCACTCCCAATCCGGGTCTGGGGGCCCATCCCCCAAGAGTTCTGATTCTTGGGGGATCTCTTAAGGGGTGTGGACCCAGCACAAACTGCGGCCGCTCAGTGCTGACTCTGGGGCGCGGGACAGAGGAGAAAAGGGTCGCCTGAGTGCCCACACCAGAGCAGCAGTTCCCTGGAGGTAGATCAACAGCCGTTTTTTCTTTAACGGCAGAACGCTCACTTCTGGATATTCTGAGGCCACACCCCCTGTCTCCCTGGGCAACGAGAGGAGGCCACCGGTGACACGGCTCACAAACCCGGAAGCCTCCAGGGCGGGGCCGACCCAGAGAGGTGTTCAGACGCAATTCTCCAGCAGCAAAGACGTTTGAACTCAAAACAGCCCGTCTCCTGTAGGCGACGACAGGAACAGAGACAGAACCTCACAAAGTTGTCTGTTCTGTTCTGTTCTGTTAGCAGCATCCATCAGGGACGGGGCTAAGCCTGAGTGAACACCTCCTTCCCATCACCTGCATCAAACACTCAAAGATGTCAGGCCCCATCTCCTCCTGCTAGATAGCGGCAGTCTGCGGGGGCCTGGCAGACTTCCTCGCGATTCAGGCAGGTGCAAACCCCTGGAGTGTCTGTTCACTGCAGGCAACTGGGTTAGCCATCTGCAGAGATACCAGTGACTGGGTCCGACGGAGGGGCAAAGTGGGGAAGGAGACGTCAACCTTCCCAGACTGCTCTGTTTGCGGGGTGGCTCCTCCTGACTCCACGCTGCACTGGGGTGAGCTGTCTCAGAGGAGTCACCAGGCCCTTGTGATCCAGTTCCCAGAGACCTCTTGAACCCTTCCACCTGAGACAAGTGCCGATTGAGACAGTTGATTCGGACCTTTTGAACTGGGCTAATAGACTGAGGACTTTTCAGGTGGTGCCCTGGGTGTGCGATTGTAGGAAGGTTTGATTCTCCTTTTCCAACTGGGGCCAGAGGTGGGCAGGCGGGGTGACTTAATTGCTGATTTTTCCACACAGCTGAGACTTCAAGCCAGAGTAGAAGTTGCAATAGGATCGAACAGAAACCAGCTGAAAACAAGACAGAACCACTTTGCTCCACCACACCAGACAGGGCCCCAGTTTCTCAGGCCACAACACTGTACGGGCCCTCGATAAAACCCCAGGGGAAAAACCAAAGGGAGTAAACCATGGGGCGGAATCAGCGGAAAAACTCTGGTAACATGAATAACCAGAATAGATCAACCCCCCCAAGAAAAGATACGGCAGATGTGATTGAAGATCCCATTCATAAACAACTGGCTGAGATGTCAGAAGTCGAATTCAGAATTTGGTTTGCAGACAAGATTAATAAAATGGAATTAGGAATTCGAGGAGAAATTCAAAAACTGTCTCAAGAATTTAACGAATTTAAAGACAAAACCACCAAAGACTTAGACACACTGAAACAAGAACTTACAGCCCTCAAAGATATGAAAAATACAGTAGAATCCCTCAGTAACAGAATGGAGCAAGCAGAAGAAAGGATTTCTGACATTGAAGATAAAGTCTTCGAACGCTCCCAATCTCTCAAAGAGGAAGAGAAATGGAGAGCAAAAACGGATCACTCACTCAGAGAGCTCTCAGATAATTCGAAAAAAAATAACATAAGGGTTATAGGAATTTCGGAGGCTGATGACGTGGCAGCCAAGGGCACAGAGGCCCTTCTACATGAAATTATGAAAGAAAATTTTCCAGACATGCCTAGAGAATCTGAAATTCAGATAGCAGACAGCTTCAGAACCCCAGCACGATTCAACCCCAAAAAGCCATCTCCCAGACATATCATAATTAGCTTCACTAAAGTTAACATGAAAGAGAAGATTCTCAAAGCAGCCCGGCGAAAGAAAACTATAACGTACAAAGGTAAGAATATTAGAATAACTGCAGATCTCTCTGCTGAAACTTTTCAAGCAAGAAGAGGCTGGTCATCAACTTTTAATCTCCTAAAGCAAAAAAACTTTCAACCCAGGATCTTGTATCCAGCTAAACTGAGTTTCATCTATGATGGAGAAATTAAATACTTCAATGACATTCATATGTTGAAAAAATTTGCCATAAGTAAACCAGCTCTTCAGGATGTTCTCAGACCTATCCTCCACAATGACCAACCCAATCCTATACCACAAAAGTAAACTCACTCAGAAACTTCGGATCAAACTCCAACTTCCACACTGGCGAAAGGATTAAAAATGTCCACTGGACCTTTGAAAAACTCGATACCCAAAATTCCACCAGACTTATCCTTACTCTCCATCAATGTGAATGGCTTAAACTGTCCTCTAAAGAGGCATAGGTTAGCTGACTGGATACAAAAACTTAAGCCAGATATTTGTTGCATACAAGAGTCACATCTCAACTTAAAAGACAAATACAGACTCAGGGTGAAAGGATGGTCATCCATATTTCAGGCAAATGGTAATCAGAAAAAAGCAGGTGTTGCAATTTTATTTGCAGATACAGTAGGCTTTAAACCATCAAAAGTAAGGAAGGACAAGAATGGTCACTTCATATTTGTTAAGGGTAATACTCAATATGACAAGATCTCAATTATTAATATCTATGCACCCAACCAGAATGCACCTCAATTTATAAGAGAAACTCTAACAGACATGAGTAACTTGATTTCCTCCAGCTCCATAATCGTTGGAGATTTCAACACTCCCTTGGCAGTGTTGGATCGATCCTCCAGAAAGAAGCTGAGCAAAGAAATCTTAGATTTAAACCTAACCATCCAGTATTTAGATTTAGCAGACATCTACAGAACATTTCATCCCAACAAAACTGAATACACATACTTCTCATCAGCCCACGGAACTTACTCGAAAATTGATCACATTTTAGGTCACAAGTCTAACCTCAGTCAATTTAAAGGAATAGAAATTATTCCATGCATCTTCTCGGACCATCATGGAATAAAACTTGAATTGAGTAACAACAGGAATCTGCATACCCATACAAAAACATGGAAGTTAAATAACCTTATGCTGAATGATAGCTGGGTCAGAGATGAGATTAAGAAAGAAATCACCAATTTTTTGGAACAAAATGACAATGAAGACACAAGCTATCAGAACCTCTGGGACACTGCAAAGGCAGTTCTAAGAGGGAAATTTATAGCACTGCAAGCCTTCCTCAAGAGAACGGAAAGAGAGGAAGTTAACAACTTAATGGGACATCTCACGCAACTGGAAAAGGAAGAACATTCCAACCCCAAACCCAGTAGAAGAAAAGAAATAACCAAAATTAGAGCAGAATTAAATGAAATTGAAAACAAAAGAATAATACAACAGATCAATAAATCAAAAAGCTGGTTTTTTGAAAAGGTCAATAAAATAGATAAACCTCTGGCCAACCTAATCAGGAAAAAAAGAGTAAAATCTCTAATATCATCAATCAGAAACAACAAAGACAAAATAACCACAGACTCATCAGAAATCCAAAAAATCCTTAATGAATATTACAAGAAACTTTACTCTCAGAAATATGAAAATCTGAAGGAAATAGACCGATACTTGGAAGCACGCCACCTTCCAAGACTTAACCAGAATCAAGTGGAAATGTTGAACAGACCCATATCAAGTTCAGAAATAGCATCAACTATACAAAACCTCCCTAGAAAGAAAAGCCCGGGACCAGATGGTTTCACGTCAGAATTCTACCAAACCTTTAAAGAGGAATTAGTACCTATATTACTCAACCTGTTCCAAAATGTAGAAAAAGAAGGAAGACTACCCAACACGTTCTATGAAGCAAATATCACCCTGATCCCCAAACCAGGAAAAGACCCAACAAGAAAAGAAAATTATAGACCAATATCACTAATGAATATAGATGCAAAAATATTCAACAAGATCCTAACAAACAGAATCCAGCAACACATCAAACAAATTATACATCATGACCAAGTTGGTTTTATCCCAGGGTCTCAAGGCTGGTTCAATATACGTAAATCTATAAATGTAATTCAGCACATAAACAAATTAAAAAACAAAGACCATATGATTCTCTCAATTGATGCAGAAAAAGCTTTTGATAATATCCAGCATCCCTTCATGATCAGAACACTCAAGAAAATTGGTCTAGAAGGGACTTTTCTTAAACTGATAGAGGCTATCTACAGCAAACCCACAGCCAATATCATATTGAATGGAGTTAAATTGGAATCATTTCCACTCAGATCAGGAACCAGACAAGGCTGCCCATTGTCTCCATTGCTTTTCAACATTGTAATGGAAGTTTTAGCCACCGCAATTAGGGAAGAAAAGGCGATCAAGGGTATCCATATAGGGTCAGAAGAGATCAAACTCTCGCTCTTCGCAGATGATATGATTGTGTATCTGGAAAACACTAGGGACTCTACTACAAAACTCCTAGAAGTGATCAAGGAATACAGCAGCGTCTCAGGTTACAAAATCAACATTCATAAATCGGTAGCCTTTATATACACCAACAACAGTCAAATTGAAAAAGCAGTTAAGGACTCTATCCCATTCACAGTAGTGCCAAAGAAGATGAAATATTTGGGAATTTACCTAACAAAAGACGTGAAAGATCTCTATAAAGAGAACTATGAAACTCTAAGAAAAGAAATAGCTGAAAATGTTAACAAATGGAAAAACATACCATGCTCATGGCTAGGAAGAATCAACATTATCAAAATGTCCATACTACCCAAAGCAATATATACTTTCAACGCACTCCCTATTAAAGCTCCACTGTCATATTTTAAAGATCTTGAAAAAACATTACTTCGTTTTATATGGAATCAGAAAAAACCTCGAATAGCCAAGACATTACTCAGAAATAAAAACAAAACAGGAGGAATCACACTACCAGACCTCAGAGTTTACTACAAATCGATAGTGATCAAAACAGCATGGTATTGGCACAAAAACAGAGAAGTAGATATCTGGAATAGAATAGAGAACCAAGAGATGAATCCAGCTACTTACCGCTATTTGATTTTTGACAAGCCAATTAAAAACATTCAGTGGGGAAAAGATTCCCTATTTAACAAATGGTGCTGGGTGAACTGGCTGGCAACCTGCAGAAGACTGAAATTGGACCCACACCTTTCACCATTAACTAAGATAGACTCTCATTGGATTAAAGATTTAAACTTAAGACATGAAACTATAAAAATACTAGAGGAGAATGCAGGGAAAACCCTTGAAGAAATTGGTCTGGGTGAGTATTTCATGAGGAGAACCCCCCGGGCAATTGAAGCAGCTTCAAAAATACACTACTGGGACTTGATCAAACTAAAAAGCTTCTGCACAGCTAAGAACACAGTAAGCAGAGCAAGCAGACAGCCCTCAGAATGGGAGAAGATATTTGCAGGGTATAACTCTGACAAAGGTTTAATAACCAGAATCCACAGAGAACTCAAACGCATCAGCAAGAAAAAAACAAGGGATCCCATCGCAGGCTGGGCAAGGGATTTGAAGAGAAACTTCTCTGAAGAAGACAGGCGCACGGCCTTCAGACATATGAAAAAATGCTCATCATCTTTAATCATCAGAGAAATGCAAATCAAAACTACTTTGAGATATCATCTAACTCCAATGAGACTAGCCTATATCACAAAATCTCAAGACCAGAGATGTTGGCGTGGATGCGGAGAAAAGGGAACACTTCTGCACTGCTGGTGGGAATGCAAATTAATACATTCCTTTTGGAGGGATATATGGAGAACACTCAGAGATCTAAAAATAGATCTGCCATTCAATCCTGTAATTCCTCTGCTGGGCATATACCCAGAAGACCAAAAATCACAACATAACAAAGATATTTGTACCAGAATGTTTATTGCAGCCCAATTCATAATTGCTAAGTCATGGAAAAAGCCGAAGTGCCCATCGATCCACGAATGGATTAATAAATTGTGGTATATGTATACCATGGAATACTATGCAGCCTTAAAGAAAGATGGAGACTTTACCTCTTTCATGTTTACATGGATGGAGCTGGAACATATTCTTCTTAGTAAAGTATCCCAAGAATGGAAGAAAAAATACCCAATGTACACAGCCCTACTATGAAACTAATTTGGGACTCTCACATGAAAGCTATAACCCAGCTACAACTTAACAACAGGGGGAAGTGGGAAAGGGGGGGGTGGGTAGAGGGAGGGGAATCGGTGGGATCACACCTGTGGTGCATATTACAGGGGTATTTGCGAAACTTGGTAAATGTAGAATATAAATGTTTTGGCACAGTAACTGAGATAACGCCGGAAAGGCTATGTTAACCACTGGGATAAAAATGTGTCAAATGGTTTATGAAGTGAGTGTATGATGCCCCATAATCATATCATTGTATACACTTATGATTTAATAAAAAAAAAAAAAAAAAAAAAAAAACACAAATCTGGCTCAGTGCCTGCAGCTCAGTGGTTACAGTGCCAGCCATATAAACCAGGGCTGGCAGGTTCAAGCGCAGCCCGGGTCTGCTAAACAACAATGACAACTGCAACCAAGAAAAACAGCCGGACATTATGGTGAGCACCTGTAGTCCCAGCTACTTGGGAGACTGAGGCAAGAGAATCGCTTTAGCCCAAGAGTTTGAGGTTGCTGTGAGTTGTAACACCACAGCACTCTACTGAGGGTGACAAAGTGAGACTCTGTCTCAAAAAACACACACACACACAAATCAGATATGTCAGTCTCTATTTAATGATCTGCAGTCTTGCCATTGTCCTTTGAAGAAAATCCAAAGTACTCTCCAGGACCCTGTTTGAACTGGCAGCCACCTGCCGTTCAGCTTCGTCCTTCAGTCACCACACTCAGGGACACCGCCCAGCCTTCTTTCTGTTCCACAGAAGCACCAAACTTTTCTTGCCTGAGGCCTTTCCACTTTTTGTCTGGAACCGTCAGTCCTAGAGCATGGCAAGACCTCAGTTGCCCTACATACGGAGTAAAACCTCTCTCCCCAAAGCTGCTGACCCTAAATTTTCTCCATGGTGTTAACCATCTGGCCGTATTTATTGGGCTGGCTTTGTTCCCTCCCCCTCCTCTCCTGTGATTTGATTCTGGTTGGTCACAGAGATTTGACTGGGAAGAGTGAGTGTAACAGTGGCTCCTCTGACGGAGGTGACCCCCCACGTGGATGGTGGCAGGTGCGTCAGCCAACACTGACTCCTCAGCCTACTTACGGGGTCAGGCCCATGCGGGTCAGTTCTCCTGCTTCCTACTTTGCAGCCGTTCCTATCACACAGATGTACCACTGTGCCCTTTTCATTGCTCAAGAGAAAACCAAAAACTATTTTTGCTAAATGCTTGGCTACCATTGTTCATGCAGCAGCAAGCGTTAAATCGTCAGCTCTTGGTGGGCCATCAGAAACCCAGACATAAACACAGGTGTGTGGAAGTCACTTGTAGAAGTATAGACATCTAGTTCAGTCCTGCAAGGTGCTGACCTCTCACAAAAGTGTCTGTGGTTTCCAGGTCAAGTACTGAATAGTTAGAGAGGCAAGAAGGAGAAAGAGATGGCTGTGAGAGGAAGTCTAGCTCTGAATCCGTCTCCGTCCTTTCCTTCCAAAGCCACCCACGGCCACATGAAAGCTGTCTGTTTTTACAATTCACTTGGCTTGGGTCGTACTATTTTACCTAAAGACTCAGATAAGTGGTGGAATCTGCGCACAATGTCCCTGGCCCTGGAATGGTCAAAGCCAAGGTTGCTGAATCCAGAGATAAGACCCAGGACACAAGACCACGGACGTCTCTCAGACAGAGGCCGGGGTGGAGAAGTTACGGTAGAATGCTTCTGCAGAAAAGGTAGACCAGCGCCCCACCACCATGCTCATGATAAACTGTTTAACTCTGGAGCTGCCCCACAGGTACCCTGAGGGCTTCCCTGGAAGGTGACGTTGGCTATTGAAGTCCTAGAGGTGTCACTGTCATACAGTTCCCTGTGTATTTCTGTTATGGAGACCCCTATCCTGGGAACAAACTTCTGCCTCACTAGGGCTTCTCGTGTCAGGGAATTTATGCAAAAAGAAGGCGTATCCCCCGACCCCCTGTGACCTAGTGGCATCTAACGTCAGAGTCACCATGTTATTTCCTCTGCCTCTCAGCATTTGGACAAGATGACATGTGTGTCACAGCCCTTGTACAGATAGTCCACAACTTACAGTGGTTCAACTTACAATTTTTTGACTTTACAGTGGGTTTATTGTGGAATGACATGGATTTTTGACTTACTGATGGGTTTATTGGGACGTGACCCATCCTACACTGAGCAGCATGTGTACGGGAGTCTCTTCTTCATTTTGATGCTCTCTGCATCCTCTTACCTAAGGGAACTAGCCGGCTGTGATGAATTTAGACTTTTACCTCGTAGAATCTATCTTGGCAGCTCTTCAGATATGTTAAAGAAAAAATACACCCTCCTGCTTCCAACAGTCTTTTCTTCCCATTTCAATTTATAATTTTATGTATCCACTCAGAGCTTTTCACCCATCAGAACACTGTTTTGTTTTCATGAAATACTTTATTAGTTTCTTACGTTTTTTCATCATGAAATGCACTGGATGATAACTCAGCTCTGTGTGGAAGCTCGCTTTTCATATTGCCATTAATAATTCACAAGCTCCATAGAATTATTTCAGACTTTTTAAACCATGTATCTCTCATCTTAACACATCCAGGGTCATTTCAGCTTCTTAGAAAAAAAAAGATGCTTCTGTGACCAGCTTTGCTGCCTCGGGAGACCTTGAATCTTTTTCCTGTTTCTTGTTTCTGAGTTCAGGATGGTCGATGGTTGAAACAAAGGATAGAAATGCTGCAAATAAAGTAACAACCTGTGCCAATTAAGTGCCCTTACAGACTGACAAGTGCCATGGGGCCAGAGGAGAGAAACCTCCGTGTAGCACCCCCAGCTCAGGAGACAAGTGAGCGGGTTCCTGGGTCACTGGGCCAGGTGTGTGCTGCCAGCCCACCAGGGAGCCGCTGCAAGGTCGTGTGTCCCCCGGGGTCCAGACCCCGCCTGGCTGCGCTGGGCATGGAAATCCTACTGATGCTGGTGCACATCTCACACTTACCCCCCAAAGAAGCCAGGCTTAGAAATGTGTGTGAACTGTTAATAGTCTAGGAATGATACAAACTGTGTTTTTGAGACCTCCAGGCCAATTGGGTAGTTGGGGTTTTCTTTTTTTCTTTTCTTTTTTCTTTACTTTTCCTTTCCTTTTCTTTCCCTCCTCTCCTCTCCCTTCCTCTTTCCTTCCCTTCCCTTTCCTCTTCTTTTTTTTTTTTTTTTGTAGTTTTTTTGACCGGGGCTGGGTTTGAACCCACCACCTCTGGCATATGGGCCCAGCACCCTACTCTTTTGAGCCAGGCGCCACCCAACCTCTTCTTTTTTTTTTTTTTTTTTTTTTTTTGAGACAGAGTCTCACTCTGTCACCCTGGCTAGAGTGCTATAGCGCCAGCCTCACTCACAACAACCTCAAACTCTTGGGTTCAAGGGATCCTCCTGCCTCAGCCTCCTGAATAGCTGGGACTACAGGCACCCGCCACATCCCTTGGCTGATTTTTCAATTTTTAGTTGAGATAGGGTCTCACTGCTGCTCAGGCTGGTCTCAAACTCCTAAGCTCAAGCAATCCTCCTACCTCAGCCTCCCAGAGTGCTGAGATCACAAGCAGGAGCCACCGACTTGGCCCTCTTTCTTTCTCTTTCTCTTTTAGGTTGTAAGAAACTTGGTTTTGTAGAGAAGGAATAAGGCTTTTCTTGGGTCTCATTCCTCTCAAATTCAATTTTTGTCAAGTCTCACTGAGATCAATGCTCAAAGTAGCTTGTCTCGTCTGCTTCCTTTATAATCAAGTAGAATCTGTTTCTTTGGGATGTTTTTAAACACTCTCGAAGAAATGAGGTCATTTCCTACACAAATTGGTGTTTTTCTAAAATGACGCATTGGTGAAAGATGGAATAATTTTTTTTTAATTTATTTTTTTATTGTTGGGGATTCATTGAAGGTACAATAATCCAGGTTACACTGATTGCAATTGTTAGGTAAAGTCCCTCTTGCAATCATATCTTGCCCCCATAAAGTGTGACACACACCAAGGCCCCACCCCCCTCCCTCCGTCCCTCTTTCTGCTTCCCCACCATAACCTTAATTGTCATTAATTGTCCTCATATCAAAATTGAGTACTTAGGATTCATGCTTCTCCATTCTTGTGATGCTTTACTAAGAATAATGTCTTCCACTTCCGAAAGATGGAATAATTTTTCACTCCCTCTGGTGTGTATGGAACTGTTATTAGAATTGTGGTGGATTTTTAGGAGCAAGAGAAATAAAAGAGAACTTTATTCATCTGAGACTAGAATTTCTAAATTAACCACAAATGAATCATTCTTCTATATTCGAGAGCTGCTGATTCTGCTAGAAATGTATTAGTGACGAGGCCGATTGATGCATTTCACAATTGTATCTTGCTTGTATTTGTAAATGTGATGTTGCAACGAATTTCTGGGTTTTTAATCAAGTCATCCTTTTTGGGGGGTGGGAGGGGGGAGACAGTCTCACTCTGCTACCCAGGCTAGAGTGGCAGACCTCAGCCTAGATCACAGCAGCCTCAAACTCCTGGGTTCAAACCATCCTCCTGCCTCAGCCTCCTGAGTAGCAGGGACTACGGGCACCCACCACAACACCTGGCTAGTTTTTCTATTTTTGGTAGAGATGGAGTCTCACTCTTGCTCAGACCTGTCTTAGACTCCTGAGCTCAAGCAATCCTCCTACCTCAGCCTGAGGGAGTGCTGGGCTCACAGCTGGGCTCACCATATCCAGCCAATCAAGTCATCCTTAATCTGGCCCTCTTGCTTTCTTGGGGAAGTAGTGTCCCCAAAAGACAGGGATGCAGACCTTGTTACCCCCCTGTTTTAGGGCAGGGCTTCTCAGACCTTCACTGTGCAAATGCATCACCTGTGGGTAATTTTTAACCTTCTGATTCTGAATTAGTAAGTCGGGGTGGGACCCAAGATCTTACATTTCTAACAAGCCCCTGGTGATGCTGTTGTTGCTGGGTCATTGGTCAAATGTAGAATAGCAAGACTTGGGTGACACCTGTGGCTCAGTAAGTAGGGCACCGGACCCATATACCAAGAGTGGCGGGTTCAAACCCGGCCCCAGCTAAACTGTAACAACAACAACAACAACAATAAATAGCCGGGCATTGTGGCACAGGCACTTGTAGTCCCAGCTACTCAGGAAGCGGAGGCAAGAAAATTGCCTAAGCTCAAGAGCTGGAGGTTGCTGTGAGCTATGACGCCACAGCACTCTACCAAGGGCAACAAAGTGAGACTCTGTCTCTAAAAAAAAAAAAGAGAGAGAGAGAGAGAATAGGAAGACTTTAGAATCTCTCTGCATAGAAACCCCTGATTTAATCATTCTGAAATTGAATGGTGAAGGGTAGAATTAAATGCGTTAAATGTGTCGGCATTTGTAAGGACAGGTGGGTGACTGGATGTTTCCTTCCTAAAGGCAGACCTGACGCTTCACACCCTCCCTGCTGGAGACATTCTCTGTACAGAGGCTGCCTCCTCCGTGACCTTCTACTACTATTTTAGGAGTAAACTGACAACGGCTTCTGTTGGAATCCTTGAGCATGGGGGCATCTCTCTGTGTTCCAGCTCCTGACTGCCTAGAGCGAGCAAAGTTCCTGGCACCTGGCCAGGGCCAGTTAGTGAGTCGGATTGAATCAAACTGAATTGATTGAATTTCACTGGAATGATATAAAGATGACCTGGTTTTGTATCTTTAAAGTCACTTGTCTCCTCCCTAAGCAATTTATACTGCTTTTATGTACAGATTTCAAATCATGCTATCTATAATTGATATCTGATTACAGTATGCTGTCTGTAATTGCTGTCTGATTTCCAGAGCTGTATTCCTTCTTTTAGACAATACTCTCCTAAAATGCAACATGAAAAAATAAATATAAGTACAAATTAAAGGCAAAGAATTAGAAGAATAGCAAAGAACTTCTATTCTTAGGAAAACTAAACAAAATTCTGTCTACAATTAGAGGACTTGGGCGATGACTCCTTATTTAAGAATTGTATTCTGGGGATGAGGGAAGACATCCCTGGACGATCTGGGCAGATTCAAACCTTCTGACCCCGAGAGAGTACAGATTATTCTTGGGTCCTCAACAAAATATACCAGACTAAAATATTACAGTTAGTATCTCTGCAGCCTACATGAATTCCAGTAAATTATTGTATCAATCTAAGTATTGCACAAATGAATTGTGAATGCCATTTTTCATTTTTTCAGTAATTGATTGGCTTCTTTTTTTATTTATTATTATTTATTTATTTATTTTGCAGTTTTTGGCCGGGGCTGGGTTTGAACTCGCCACCTCTGGCATATGGGGCCAGCACCCTACTCCTTTGAGCCACAGGTGCCGCCCAGCTTCTTTTATTTTTTAATAGTTTTATTGAGGTATACTTCACATGCCATACAGTTTTGTTTTTTGGGGGTTTTTTTTGGGGGGGAGGGGTTGAGACAGAGTTTCACTATGTTGCCTGGTAGAGTGCCGTGGCGTCACAGCTCACAGCAACCTCCAACTCTTGGACTTCAGCAATTCTCTTGTCTCAGCCTCCCCAGAAGCTGGGACTACAGGTGCCCACCACAACACCTGGCTATTTTTTGGTTTTAGTTGTCATTGTTGTTTGGCAGGCATGGACTGGATTGGAACACGCAGCTCTGGTGTATGTGGCTGGCGCCTTAGCCACTGTGCTACAGGTGCCCAGCCCCTATGCCATACGTTTTATCCACTAAAAATCTACAATTGGCTTTTAATATATCGACAGAGTCATGTATCCATAACTATGATCCATTTTGGAACATTTTCATTACCCCCAAAAGAAATCCTGCAGCCTTCCCCTGTCACCCCGAGTTCCTCCCCCCAACCGCTTGTCCCTTTGCAATCACTAATCTACTGTCTGTGTCTTTAGCTTTGCCTCTTCTGGACATTTCTTATCGATGGAATTGTGCACTACATCAGCTTTTCCTTTACTTAGCATGATGTATTTAAGGTCCATCTACACTGTAGCAAGCCTCAGCACTTCCTTTCCATGACTGGATAATACTTAAATGCGTGGCAGCACCACATTTTGTTTATTCTTTAGCTGGTGGAATTTAGATTGTTTCTACTTTGTAGCTGTTAAGAATAATGCTGCTAAAAACATTTGTGCACAGGTCTTTGTGTGGAAACATGTTTTCTTGATTTTATAATTTTGGATTAAGACCAGGGTACCTACAGTAGGTTACATTGTTTGCCTTTGTTGGGTAGAGCCCAGGCAGCAGCTGAGCCCTTCACCCAGGAGGTGTGCCGTCCACCCCTACATTGTGCCCATTAGGTGGGAATTTGCCAAACCACCTCCTTTCCTCCCCCCAGAAATATGTTTTCATTTCTCTTGGAAAGACACCTAGGATTAAGTTTGCTGAGTAATAAGGTAACTGCCATGTTTTCCAAAGTGACTGCACCATTTTACACTACCGCCAGCGGTGTGTGACAGTGCTGGCATCTCCTTCTCTCCATCACTTGTTGTCATGTCTTTTGTTTTTATTTTTATTTATTTATTTTTTTTTTGAGGCAGAGTTTCACCCTGTCACCCTGGGTAAAAGGCTGTGGCGTCACAGCTCACAGCAACCTTACTCTTGGACTCAAGTGATCCTCTTGTCTCAGCCTCCCGAGTAGCTGGGACTACAGTTCCCCAACACAACACCTGGCTGCTATTTCTATTTTTAGTAGAGACGGGGTCTCACTCTTGCACAGACTGGTCTCAAACTCCTGAGCTCAGGCAGTCCTCCCACCTCAGCCCCCTAGAGTGCTGGGATTACAGGTGTGAGCCACCTCCCCCAGCCTGTCCTCTGTGTTAATGATTACAGCCATCCTCGTGGGTATGAAGTAGTATCTCATTGTGGTTGTGATTTGCATTTCTCTGATGGACCAATTATATGGAACATCTTTTTGTGTCTTTGTTGACCATTTGTATATCTTCTTTAGAGAAATGTCTATATAAATCCATTGCCAATTTTGTAATTGGGCTCAATCTTTTTGTTGAGTTATAAGAATATTTTCACTTTCTTGGTAGTGTCTTTTTTTTTTTTATTCTTTGAAATGTTTAGTACAATTGACAAAATTTGTATGATACTAATCAAGAAAGAAAGAAAGGCAGCAGAAATAAGCAATCTTTAGAATAAAGAGAAATATAGATGCATCAATAATAATAAATATAAGATAAATATATATAAGGATCAAAGTCTTCAATTTTGGTAGAATCTAATTAATTTATTTTTCATTCGTTGCTTGTGCTTTTGATGCCATACCCAAGAAGTCAGTGTCTACTCCAGTGTTATGGAAGTTTACACTGCGTTTTCTTCTCAGAGTCTTTGTAGTTGTAGGGCTCACGTTGAGGTGTTTGATCACTTTTGCCCTAATTGCTGTATATGGCATTCTTTTATTTTTTTTAAGTGCTGTGATCTTGGCTACCATGCAAGTCTGAACAGAGCCCTGAGAACGTACCTCTCTGCAGAGTATAACCTTGAAACCTCCAGGCACGAGGGCTTAGACATTATTGAGAACGCCGTGGACAACTTGGAGCCCAGGAGTGATAAGCAGCGGTTCATGGAGATGTGCCCGGCCGCTTTCTGTCCCCCAGTGAAGTTTGAGTTCCAGTCTCACATGGGTGATGAGGTCAGTGAATATTTTTAAACTAGTGAATTGTCTCTTCACTTACATTTCTCTGTACCTGCTGTGAACCGACAGTTGTGAGAATTCCCAGTTGCGCACCTCCCGCTCCCTTGCAGGGGGTCTCAGCATGTAGTGGGATAGAATCAGCACACCACGTTGTGAAGCAAGGATCAAAAACTCAGATAACCACAGAGGCCGGATAAAGTGCAAATATACCTGAAGGGAAACACTACACTGTTCCAGAATTCTTCCTCCACCTGAACACATTCAAATTTAAATTAACAACAAAACATTTTGCTGGTCTAATAGAATTTGTCTGAAAACTGCTTGTAATCCTAATTTAAAGATTTTCATAAAGAAAACTACAGTAGAACCTCTGTAAGTTGATTGCCCCAGGAACTGTAATAAACTGGTCAACACACGGAGGCAGTCACCATAAGGAACAAGGCCTGCTGTGCTGATATGCACATGTGGTGCCTGCCAGAGCTGTGAAAATCAGGTCAAGTTCAGGAGGTGGTCAGGTGAGGAGGTGGCCAGCCATGGAGGCCCTACTGTAGTTAGGCAAGAAAATGGAAAAAAGGAAAAAAAATGCAAAATTTTTTAAGATTCAAATTGGCTCCAAACTGGTAAAATGAGCACTAGAAATTGTATATTATGGCTCATGTGAATTAGACTTTCTATCTTATTTTACTCAAAAAAGCCATTTAAACTGATTATTAGTTATAGTTGTTTATATTGTTTTCTATGGACAGGGTAAAACAAGATAAACCAACGAACAGAGCTTGCTTGGTGGCACTTGGTGTCCCAGCTGTGCAAAGCAGAACTCATAGATAAAAACTCAACTTTAGCTTATTGCAGTCTGTTTTTAAAAATAGATACAACATCCATGGCAGATTTCTGCAATGTCACATTTTTTCCTGAAACACATTCTCACATATATATATATATATATATATATATATACACACACACACACACACACATATTCCTATGTGTAATATATCTATACCTGCTGTATTTCTAATTGAATTTTATTTATGTTTGATAGAGTAAATTGCCTGCTTAGAAATGGTAAGCCTGCTCAGCACCTGTAGCTCAAGTGCTAAGGTGCCTGACACATAACACCAATCCAGCCCAGGCCTGCCAAACAACAATGACAACTATAACAAAAAAAAAAAAAACTACCTGGGCGTGGTGGTGGGCACCTGTAGTCCCAGCTACTTGGGAGGTGGAGGCAGGAGAATCGCTTAAGCCCAAGAGTTTGAGGTTGCTGTGAGCTGTGACGCCACAGCACTCTACCCAGGGGGACATAGTGAGACTCTGTCTCAACAAAAAAGAAAGAAAGAAAGGGAGGGGGGGGAGGGAAGGGAAGAAAGAAAGAAATGATAAACCATTTTTATGCCAATAGCACCTAAATTTTTTTCTTTTTTTCATTTATTTATTTTTGTGTGTGTGTGTGTTTTTTGGCCAGGGCTGGGTTTGAACCGGCCACCTCTGGCATATGGGACCAGCGCCCTACTCCCTGAGCCACAGGCACCACCCAATAGCACCTAAATTTTGACAAGCAAGATGAGTGGCTTATCTCACCTTTCCCAAACCAAGTAATTGCTATTTTCACGTGTCAGCTGACGATACATTAAAAATAGGATAATATAGTATCACAGACAAGTGACTTCAATTGGATACAAATGGTTTTATTATTAATAAAATGAGTCTGTCCCTTTTATGACCAGTTCTGCCAAGGAGCGGTAATCTCCTTGATGCTTTGGAGACTCCATAAAAGGAACCCCTACCAACCAAGAGCATTTCTATGGCGAGGATGCTAAGAAATGGTTTGTTTCTGCTGCAGTTTTTTTTGTTTGTTTGTTTGTTTTAATTGAGACAGAGTCTCACTATGTCGCCCTCTGTACAGGACTGTGACATCACAACTCACAGCAACCTCAAACTCTTTGGGCTCAAGTGATTCTCTTGCCTCAGCCTCCCAAGTAGCTGGGACTACAGGAGCCCACCACAATGTCCGGCTATTTTTTGTTTGTTTTAGCAGACCCAAGCTGAGTTTGAACCCACCAGCCCTGGTACATATGGCTGGTACCCCACCCTCTGAGCTACAGGCACTGCCATTGCTGCAGTTTTAATAGTGCTCCACCTTTGACCTTATCATAATGAGATCATGACCAAAATAGCTTCTACCATCACCTAAGAGCAGTGGCCTCTTCAAGTTCAAGGTGCATGGCAGGATGTGGCTGATGCTGGTAGGAGGAGCCATGGCAGAAAGATGCTAAGGAGGGTCCCTCACACCTTGGAGTGTTCCCTGTTAATGTGCGTCAGTAAATGCTTTCTGTGCCTGGTGCCCTGGATTCCCACAACAGCCCTGTGGTACCAGGACTCCGGGCATCCTCACTTTACGGACAAGGAAACTGAGGCTTTGAACATCCGCAGCCTCCCGGCTAGTCGGTGGCAGAACTGAGCGTGCTGACTGGCTGGTGGGCTCCTGTTCTAACCCGGACACTCTGCTGGCCTCTTGAGCCTGTCTTCTCACGCCAGCCCCTGCTCTCTCCTTGGGGGTCACCACGGATGCCAGGGTCGAGACCAGCAGTGGCGCCCATCTCGGGACCACCCGTTCCTGGGGTGTGCTTCCTGCCCTGCCGTGTCCCGAACACAACCAGACCGGGCACTGCTTGCTGTCCTGGCCACTGGCGTGACAGGTCCGTGTTTACAAGCAAAGGTTTGAGGCAGCTGCTAAAAGTAAATATGTAATTGGAATCCTGAAAGGCTGAGCGTGATCTGCACAGTGTTTCTATAGGAGAACCTTGCCTCTGAGGTTGCCCGGTGGTGCCCTGTCCCAACACAATGTCTTTTTGTGCAATTTCAGCTGTTAGGGGTGCACATGTTTTGTTTATAGACTTTGTTTTGGTAAGTGTGCCCCTCGCCCGGATGCTGTGCATTCACCCATCCCCTCTCTTCACCACACCACCCCGGCAAGATTTACAGCCCTGCATGCCCTGGAGTGTGGATCTGTCAGTTCTGACTTGGTGTTTACGTGCACTGGAGTGTTGATCCGTCAGTTCTGACTTGGTTTTTACGTGCACTGGAGTGTTGATCCATTAGTTCTGACTTGGTGTTTACGTGCACTGGAGTGTGGATCCGTCAGTTCTGACTTGGTGTTTATGTGCACTGGAGTGTTGATCCGTCAGTTCTGACTTGGTGTTTACGTGCACTGGAGTGTGGATCCGTCAGTTCTGACTTCGTGTTTACGTGCACTGGAGTGTGGATCCGTCAGTTCTGACTTGGTGTTTACGTGCACTGGAGTGTGGATCCGTCAGTTCTGACTTGTGTTTACGTGCACTGGAGTGTGGATCCGTCAGTTATGACTTGGTGTTTACGTGCACTGGAGTGTGGATCCGTCAGTTCTGACTTCTGTTTACGTGCACTGGAGTGTGGATCCGTCAGTTATGACTTGGTGTTTACGAGCACTGGAGTGTTGATCCGTCAGTTCTGACTTCTGTTTACGTGCACTGGAGTGTGGATCCACCAGTTCTGACTTGGTGTTTACGTGCACTGGAATGTTGATCCACCAGTTCTGACTTGGTGTTTACGTGCACTGGAGTGTGGATCCGTCAGTTCTGACTTGGTGTTTACGTGCACTGGAGTGTGGATCCGTCAGTTCTGACTTGGTGTTTATGTGCACTGGAGTGTGGATCCGTCAGTTCTGACTTGGTGTTTACGTGCACTGGAGTGTGGATCCGTCAGTTCTGACTTGGTGTTTATGTGCACTGGAGTGTGGATCCGTCAGTTCTGACTTGGTGTTTACGTGCACTGGAGTGTGGATCCGTCAGTTCTGACTTGGTGTTTATGTGCACTGGAGTGTTGATCCGTCAGTTCTGACTTGGTGTTTACGTGCACTGGAGTGTGGATCCACCAGTTCTGACTTGGTGTTTACGTGCACTGGAATGTTGATCCACCAGTTCTGACTTGGTGTTTACGTGCACTGGAGTGTGGATCCGTCAGTTCTGACTTGGTGTTTACGTGCACTGGAGTGTGGATCCGTCAGTTCTGACTTGGTGTTTACGTGCACTGGAGTGTGGATCCATCAGTTCTGACTTGTATTTACGAGCACTGGAGTGTGGATCCGTCAGTTCTGACTTGTATTTACGTGCACTGGAGTGTGGATCCGTCAGTTCTGACTTGTATTTACGAGCACTGGAGTGTTGATCCGTCAGTTCTGACTTGGTGTTTACGTGCACTGGAGTGTGGATCCGTCAGTTCTGACTTGGTGTTTACGTGCACTGGAGTGTGGATCCGTCAGTTCTGACTTGGTGTTTACGTGCACTGGAGTGTGGATCCGTCAGTTCTGACTTGTGTTTACGTGCACTGGAGTGTGGATCCGTCAGTTCTGACTTGGTGTTTATGTGCACTGGAGTGTTGATCCGTCAGTTCTGACTTGGTGTTTATGTGCACTGGAGTGTGGATCCGTCAGTTCCGACTTGGTGTTTACGAGCACTGGAGTGTGGATCCGTCAGTTCTGACTTGTATTTATGAGCACTGGAGTGTGGATCCGTCAGTTCTGACTTGGTGTTTACGTGCACTGGAGTGTTCATCCGTCAGTTCTGACTTGGTGTTTACGTGCACTGGAGTGTGGATCCGTCAATTCTGACTTGTATTTACGAGCACTGGAGTGTGGATCCGTCAATTCTGACTTGTATTTACGAACACTGGAGTGTGGATTCATCAGTTCTGACTTGTATTTACGTGCCCTGGAGTGTTGATCCGTCAGTTCTGACTTGTGTTTACGTGCACTGGAGTGTGGATCCGTCAGTTCTGACTTGGTGTTTATGTGCACTGGAGTGTTGATCCGTCAGTTCTGACTTGGTGTTTATGTGCACTGGAATGTGGATCCGTCAGTTCTGACTTGGTGTTTACGTGCACTGGAGTGTGGATCCGTCAGTTCTGACTTGGTGTTTATGTGCACTGGAGTGTTGATCCGTCAGTTCTGACTTGGTGTTTATGTGCACTGGAATGTGGATCCGTCAGTTCTGACTTGGTGTTTACGTGCACTGGAGTGTGGATCCGTCAGTTCTGACTTGGTGTTTATGTGCACTGGAGTGTTGATCCGTCAGTTCTGACTTGGTGTTTATGTGCACTGGAATGTGGATCCGTCAGTTCTGACTTGGTGTTTACGAGCACTGGAGTGTGGATCCGTCAGTTCTGACTTGTATTTATGAGCACTGGAGTGTGGATCCGTCAGTTCTGACTTGGTGTTTACGTGCACTGGAGTGTTCATCCGTCAGTTCTGACTTGGTGTTTACGTGCACTGGAGTGTGGATCCGTCAATTCTGACTTGTATTTACGAGCACTGGAGTGTGGATCCGTCAATTCTGACTTGTATTTACGAGCACTGGAGTGTGGATTCATCAGTTCTGACTTGTATTTACGTGCCCTGGAGTGTTGATCCGTCAGTTCTGACTTGGTGTTTACGTGCACTGGAGTGTGGATCCGTCAGTTCTGACTTGTATTTACGAGCACTGGAGTGTGGATCCGTCAGTTCTGACTTGTATTTACGAGCACTGGAGTGTGGATCCGTCAGTTCTGACTTGGTGTTTATGTGCACTGTAGTGTTGATCCGTCAGTTCTGACTTGGTGTTTACGAGCACTGGAGTGTGGATCCGTCAATTCTGACTTGTATTTTCGAGCACTGGAGTGTTGATCCGTCAGTTCTGACTTGGTGTTTACGAGCTCTGGAGTGTTGATCCGTCAGTTCTGACTTGGTGTTTACGTGCACTGGAGTGTGGATCCGTCAGTTATGACTTGGTGTTTACCTGCACTGGAGTGTTGATCCGTCAGTTATGACTTGGGTTTACGTGCACTGGAGTGTGGATCCGTCAGTTCTGACTTGGTGTTTACGTGCACTGGAGTGTTGATCCATCAGTTCTGACTTGGTGTTTACCTGCACTGGAGTGTTGATCCGTCAGTTCTGACTTGGTGTTTACGTGCACTGGAGTGTGGATCCGTCAGTTCTGACTTGGTGTTTACGTGCACTGGAGTGTTCATCCGTCAGTTCTGACTTGGTGTTACGTGCACTGGAGTGTTGACCCGTCAGTTCTGACTTGGTGTTTACGTGCACTGGAGTGTTCATCCGTCAGTTCTGACTTGGTGTTTACGTGCACTGGAGTGTTCATCCGTCAGTTCTGACTTGGTGTTTACGTGCACTGGAGTGTTGATCCGTCAGTTCTGACTTGGTGTTTACGTGCACTGGAGTGTTGATCCGTCAGTTCTGACTTGGTGTTTATGTGCACTGGAGTGTTGATCCGTCAGTTCTGACTTGGTGTTTACGTGCACTGGAGTGTTGATCCGTCAGTTCTGACTTGTGTTTACAAGCAGTGGAGTGTTGATCCATCAGTTCTAACTTGGTGTTTACCTGCACTGGAGTGTTGATCCGTCAGTTCTGACTTGTGTTTACGTGCACTGGAGCGTTGATCCATCAGTTCTGACTTGTGTTTACGTGCACTGGAGTGTGGATCCGTCAGTTCTGACTTGTGTTTACATGCCCTGGAGTGTGGATCCGTCAGTTCTGACTTGGTATTGGTGATGTGCGTTTCTTTCTTTATTCCTGTGATGTTTCACTCAGCAGAAGTTCCATCCAGTTCCCCCCACGTTTCCAAGAGGATGTTAGCTCACCATTTTTATGGCTGAGTCATGTTACAAGCACGTTTTTCTAATCATAATGTGGTTTCTGATTCCCCACCAGGTGTGCCAGGTCAGCGCCCAGCAGCCCGTCCAGGCAGAGCTGATGCTCAGGTACCAGCAGCTGCAGTCCCGCCTCACCACTCTACGCATTGAGAATGAGGAGGTGAGCACACCCTCTGCCCGGCCAGGGGTCTGAAGTCCTGAGTGAACGGGAAAGCACGTGGCCTTGGCATGTTTAATGTTCAAAGTGCAACCTCTCTATCCCACATCTTCAGCTGTGACCATTCTTACAATACTCTTTGCAGGAAATAAATGTACAGATGCCATATTCCATCCCAGATTAATACTTTCCCAGAGCTTCACTGCATGTACATATAAGCACTCTGTTTTCTCTTAAATTGTAATTCATACTGAAAATAGTTTCCATAGATGACCTAATTTAACGTATACATCCATAAACGTACCATCACGTGTAGAGGGGAATTATTAGCTGCAATTAGAGCAGTTCATGGATTTCCTCTTTATGTTTTCCTTTAGTCTCTAAATTTCGGTACTGAACATGGCATTACTGATAATAATAAGTGCAAAATCATATTTAGCAGTGGTGCTTGAGTGAGGGTAGAAAAATGTTTCCTTGCTGACATGACTATATTTAAACTGATAGTAGATAAAATGTGAATTGTCAGTGTATGTTGAGCCAGGAAGCAATTGTACAACTCAGCTGCTCGTTTTTGAAATTTAACTTAATTGGATCCATGTTTTCCTAAAATAGAAATATGAACCCAAAATATTTCTTGTATTAGTTAAGGCTGTCAGTTGCAGTTTACAGAAAATAAAATCAAACTTAAGTTTAAAAATTAGCTTACTCCAGCAGCACCTGTGGCTCAGTGGGTAGGGCGCCAGCCCCGTATACCAAGGGTGGCAGGTTCAAACCCAGCCCTGGCCAAACTGCAACAGAAAAATAGCCGGGCGTTGTGGCGGGCACCTGTGGTTAGTTTCAGCTACTCAGGAGGCTGAGGCAAGAGAATCGCCTAAGCCCAAGAGATGGAGGTTGCTGTGAGCGGTGACACCAGGGTGCTAGCTTACTGGTCAGTGTCTGCAATAGCCTCAGATATTACTGGATTTGTGTTCAAATGATGTTATCAGGAATCTCTCTCCCTGTCTCTCTCATCACTTTGAGGAGATTCTTCCGGGAAAGACCCAGAACCACATGGTCTCTTACAGTTTGCCATGTCTCCCCGTCCCAGCACCCTTATCTCTGAAATATGGCTGACTCTTCTCTGACAGGACTTAAGTCACAGGCGCTTCTGGACCTACCACAACATCCAGGAAATGGGGGCGTCTGCCTGGCCAGATGATGTGTAACTCATGGAGCCCTAGGATGGACAGAAATCATATGTTTCTAGAAACAGACAATTCCTAAAATTAAGAAATATGGGGCAGAAAGAGAAAAATAACTGGCAGTGGTAATGCGAATTATCAAAATTCACATTCATCCCCTGTTGTATCTTAATCCCAGTGGGATGCTCTCAGCAATGTGTGTTTGTTTCTGTTAAGAAAGAATGATGTATTTCTAGGCCAGGTAATTTGCTCAAAACATGCTGTGGTTTTCTGACTCCCATTATTCCTCAAGAACCCAAACCATCCCTTTCAAATGTGTAGTTAAGGTACAACCGGTGTGTTATCTGTGTAGAGTGTCACGGATGTGTCCCGAGGCAGGCACCGCTGTCCTCCCCAAGGAGGTGCAGAGCTCAGGGTTCTGGCTGAGCATCACAAAATACTCACCTACTGGAGCTTCCCAAACTACGATGCCTACAGTTTGCTTGTCTAGTGAATTCCAACTTCTCCATGCATATCTTCCTGCTGTTGTGTTTGGAAAGCATTCTCTAAACTCCAGAAAAATAGCATATTATATACAAGGTCAAAGCTGGAGGCTCACCAGCCTGTTGTATTTGGCCCCCAAAGTTTTGACCTGTTTTTAAAGTCCAGCAACTCTGGGTCTGCGTTGCCTCCTGCAGTGAAGAGCAGAGGTGGGGGCTGATTCCACTTTGCCTTGGTCATTCGCCTCCCAGGGCCCTCATGTCCCACTGTTCCTGTCTGGCCTCTGTAGGCCTGAGTCTGTGCCCCTTTAGTTGTGATGTGGGGAAGCACAGTGATCTTGTACACCAACAGAGCTGGGCAGTGCTTTGGGAGGGTTACTTTTTAAAATTAAAACTCAGCTGAAGCAGCAAATGAATTGTCCTGCCCTGATGTCCCTCATGAGCCTGACGAGTGGTCTACGATTTGTGGGACACAGAACAAAACTTACTGCAGTGCAATGGGATTCCCAAAGAAAGCAAGATTTAGATTTTTGACAATCAGTAGTTTTCCATAGGAGTAGAGGGGGAAAAAGAAGTTTCAGGATATGTCAAGGTGCCCTGGGATGACGGAACAGGTTCCCCTAGGGATGAGCCAGTGAGGAGCTGAGGTCACACAGCAAGAGCTTTGAGAGCCATGGTCAAGGTTTTGTTACTGTGGCTCAGTTCATCTCAGTATGGTAAGTATTCATCAAGCGCCTTCTACGTTTCAGGTGCATCACTAGGTACAGGGAGTACAGAGATGAGTAAGTCACAGTCAGCATCTGTCTGGCACGAGAGACCGAAAGACTATAGGAAGTCATGTCCTTGGGAACAGCATGGCCATCCTTGCTGATGTGGGGTCTGTGCAGCACTTTCAATAAATAAACAACATGCCTCCCCCTGCCACTGATAGAAGCAAGGACAGAAAATCAACAAATTAGTGTCAAGCCAATGTATACAAGTGAGGGAACACGGGCGTAATTCTCTGGCTTTGTACAAACAGACGTATACATGCTCAGAAAGCCCAGAATTCACTGGGCAGAGTGCAACTAATTAAAAATTATTATGACTGCACAGAAAAAGTCACAGTTGAGGGAGAACGTCCTCCAATTTTACAAAAGCACGGACAGGACAGCTGAGCAGAAGGTGAACCTTTGCACCAAATCCTAGGCTGCTCTGGAAAGTGGGTCCTGCTTGAAACTGCCAGAGGCCCCTTGGAAGAGAACTTCTTTTTTTTTTTTTTTTGTGGTTTTTGGCCGGGGCTGGGTTTGAACCCGCCACCTCCGACATATGGGACCGGCGCCCTACTCCTTGAGCCACAGGTGCTGCCCTGGAAGAGAACTTCTATCCTATGAGCCCGCAGACCATACACATCTGACCCATGACAAATTTTGTTTGCTCTACAGTGCTTGGTTTTTTTTTTAAGTTTATTGCTATCAGTTAAAAATTATAAATTTTCATAAAAATATCAATATTCACCATGTAAAAAATCCGATCACACTGGACTCGCGTTTCTGCCCAGCAGTAACTGGCTTCCCTCAGACTCAGAGCCTGTGTTTTCTCTTCACCAGCTCTCCACTCAGCCCGCCTGCCTCATTTTCATTTAAAATATTAAAAAATATTGGAGTTGTCATCACTCGCCTTAAAACAAAGAGAAGAGAGCAGAGAAACATTTGTGAGATGGCCTGAGAAGGGCTTAAATTTGTGTTTGACAGAGATGATAACTGTGACAGTGTCACATCACAGCTTTAAATTTATCTGTCAAACTTGCATCTGTGCAGCCTCCGTCACATGACTCCAACTTCAGTCAGTCGTGAACACGTATGTGCGTGTGTCAGCACCCACCATGTGCCGTGTGTAGGGACCTAGCTTCCCACCTGCTGCAGAATTTATTCCCAATTTTTCGTTTTCTCCTTATTACTGAACAGTATAGCTGATTCTTAAAACTTTGAAGTGAATGAAACATTAATAAACATTACTCTTAAAGGCAACGTTTTGAAAGCAGCTGCATCTACCTAATCATGCATACCTTTCTCACCTTGAACATTTTCAGAACTCTTTCCACGCTGTCTGGTCTCCTTTCTGAAAGTTTACGCTTACATTTCCGCACAGGGGTCTCTGCCTGGGCCTCTGTCCTTTCTCTCAAAGCTGGGAGTAATTCCCCACACCCTGCAGTTCCCTTTTCTTAGGGTACCTCTTCCCCCCCACCATCCAAACAAAGGGAAAAATGAATTACATTAACTAGAGCAACTGTGCCTTTTGTATTTTTTAGGACAGCGTTGGTTATAGGTAGTTTGCCCCCATTTTCAGGCCATTAGTCCCAATATGTGGTCCAGAAATTAGTTCTCATCCTCATGGCCCTTTTGCACTGTGAGTGAAGCCTTCTCACCCAAGAAACAATTATTCTCTCCTTAAATGACAGTAGATTGACCACCCTGAGGGGAACGGGAAAGAGATAAGACTGTGATTCCTCAATCACTTTGCAACGATTTTGAATGAACCGGCCATACACATTTTCCTAGCACGGCTTCAAGTCTTCACCAGCAGCTTGCTAAGGAGTATTTAACAGACTGTTGCCAAAATGTATTCTTTACACAAGATTTCTTCAGTGGGTGGTGAGCAAGATTTTAGCCAAATCCATTGAGGGAGATGAGATATACTTCAGTTATTTTTTGTTTCACATAACTTTGAACTCACTGAAGGGAGGGCCTTCACCCAAAAGAACACCAAAGGAAATGAGAGTTTCTGGAAAGGACATAAAAGTGAGACCTGGGGTAGCACAGCCCAAAGAAAATGGAGAAGCTGCGGACAGCTCTCAACAGAGAAGCCACACCTGGGGCTGTGGTTTGTGCCAAGCTTTCTTTGGCAGCCATGGATTTGGAAGGAAGCTGTCGATGCCACGGTTTGTGCTGAGAACCTTTTCTGAGGGTTCACTGCTTCCCAGGCACTGTGCTGGTCACTGCAGGTACAAAGATTAAGAAGCTCTCCCTGGACAGGCTGCTCCGTTGTAGATGGGAAACCTGCACCTGTGTACGTGTGGCAGGTGCCGTGGGAAAGGGATTTGGAATCATGCTCCTCAGATGACATGCGGGTCACTTCCACCCAGGTGGGTCATTATATCCAAGTCAAGGGTGAGCTGCGGGGAGACCGGTTTTCTGACACAGCCGAAGGCAGAGATTTTGTTTAAAGAGCTGACAATGTTTTCTTCCTTGGATTCAATTGTGCCATTGCTGAGAATGAATTCAGTTCAAAAAGCAAGAAAGCCCAGTGTTTGTAATATTCCCTTAACCCCAACAGATAAATTATTAGTGTGGAATACTCTGGAACGGTGATGGAACCTTCATCTTCCCTCCCCCCAAAAACTTGTGGGACAGCAAAAATTGGGCTGTTTTTCCAGATCTGGTGACAGCTCACCAAGCTCAGACAGTCACTAGCATCTGTCCCCATGTCAGGGCACGAGGGGTGAGGAAGGCCACCGAGGTGCCTCTCCGCCCTGCCCCTGCAGCCTGTGCGGGCTGTACATTCCTGTGTCCTTGGCTAATTAACAGTACAGGGATCCAGTGTGAGCATGTCCACGTGTGCGTATGGTCCCTTTCTGCTAATTCTCAGTCCATCCTACATGGCACAGCACTGTGGCTGAAATACACACAGGTCAGTGATGGCAAGAAGAATTTACGTGGGGAGGGGCAGAAGGGGACAGGGCCACCTTCACGGTACAAGAATGAGCCTTAAAGGATGGACTGGCCTCTGTCACATGCACCAGGCAAGGCACAGCGGCATAAAGTGGCATCGAGGTGGACTGGCCAGGATTACGCCCCTGCCTGCTCACGAGTCGTCCTGACCTCCAGTGACCCACTGCTCCTCTCTGAAGGGAGGGTCTTTACAGAGCTGATCAAAGAAAAGCAAGGTCACTAGGGTGGACCCCAAATCAATGTGACTGGTGTCCTTATATGAAGGGAACTGAGGGATTTCACACAGAAACAGAGGGAAAGGACATGAAGGGACCCGGAAAGGACTGTGGTGCACAAGCCAGGAGAGAAGCCTGGAACAAACAGGTCCTTTCCGCCTGGCCCACAGGAGCACCAACCCGGCAGAAGACAAGCACCTCCGTCCACAGCCCCCAGCCTCCAGGACTGTGACAAGTTCCATTGCTGTCACTTAAGCCACCTCATTCGTGGTCTGCATGAGCAAACTAACACAGGGAATGGGGCCACCAACGTGGCTTCCTTCTCCCTGCTGACGGCCACGTCCTCTTCCCACCCTCTGTTCAATGCCCAGCGCAGAGCTCGGACCAGGAAAGTCCCTCCCACAACAGTATATGTTTCAGGGGGATTGCTTTATTTATTTTTTGAGATGGTGTCTCACTCTGTCACCCTGAGTAGGGTGCCATAGCGTCACAGCTCAGAGCAACCTCAAACTCGCAGGTTCAAGTGATCCTCCTGCCTCAGCCTACCTATAGCTAGGACTGCAGGCGCCCACCATGCCTGGCTAATTTTTCTATTTTTAGTAGAATTGGGGTTCTCACTTGCTCAGGCTGGTTTCGAACTCGTGAGCTCCGGCAGTCCACCTGCCTTGCCTCCCATAGTGCTGGGATCACAGGCTGAGCCACCGTGTCTGGCCTTGGCTTTCAGGTCTGGTGTCTCCTTCTACCCAACCAGCTGCATTTTCCTGCTGCTGGCGGGGTCCACACAGGCTCAGGTCTGTTGTTTCATATTTGCCTCGTGTCATCCCCCTTGACTTATTAACGTGGCTTGCATGTGTCAGAGCCCGTGTTATTCTGCACCAGGGTACCACGTGGATGATACACAGTCCCTGCTGTGGAGTCTGGTGGCTTCAGTCACTCCCTGCATTCGTCCCACAATCTCAGATTCAACTGTGACTCCACAGCCTCTGAGAAGGAAGCTGAAAAGAAGAATGGGGACAGGGCCGCGGATTGGGACAGGGCTGCTGACTGGGATGCTCTGGAAGAACTGGGACAGGGCCGCAGATTGGGCCACTCTGGAACAACTGGGACAGGTCTGCTGATTGGGACAGGGCCGCTGATTGGGACACTCGTGTCTGTCCGTGGCTTCAGTGAAACTGCCGTGCAGCCACCTGTCTCACAAACTCATAAACGCACTTCACTTACTAAGCCCCTACAAAGTTACAGATTACACTCATCTTTGGGCATTTGTGAGGAATCGGTTTCAGGACCACTCCCCAACCCAGGACCCCCAAATCTGACAAGCTCAAGTCCCTGATGTAAGTGATGTAGTGTTTGCATATAACCCAGTGACATTGTCCCGTGTACTTTTTAATCAGTCTTTTTCTTAAATATTTTTGATCTTCAGTTGGTTGAATTTATGAGTGGTTCAATCCAGGCATATGGAACCCACGGAGACAGAGGACTGATTATATGTTCAGACAAACCACACATATAGATATTTATTTTGGTCCATGGATGGTTTTCGTTTGGTCTTTTCTTTCTGTTCATTTTTTTTTTTTTTTTTTTTTTGGAGAGGCGGTTTGAGAGATTTTTTCATTCATTGTTTTAATTTACATTGTGTTTTAATTAGGAGCGTGTCAAAGCACCTGTCACACCTTACATGGTTTTATTCTGATGCTCCACCTCACCACCATTATATACTTCTGAACATTATATACTTGTCAGCCTTCTGTATCTTCTGAAGCTCTGCTATGCCTTGCATAGTGCCTTCCAGTAATTTTTTTTTCTGTTAAGCCATTTCTTGAAAGATGAACCCACCACTTCTATTGCTTAAATGATTTCCAAGTGTGCCCCAACACTTCCATTCCCATTTCAACTTCCTTAGATCGAACTCTCACCATCGCTGTCTCTTTCCCTTCTGTTCATCAGCTCAGGGATCTTTGAAAAATGTAAATCCGAACTGTCACTGCCATTCCTTGTAAATGTCAATGGCTCCCTCCTGATTCTCAAGAAAGTGTGGTATATAAGGACCTTTATAACAAGGTGTCTCCGCTGCCCTCCTGTTTGTCATATAAGCCTGCTTGTTGCAGCCCCAAGAGGCCGGGGTCTCTTCTCTCTGCCCTACCCAGGGAGCACCTGCTCACCTTCCCTGTGTACCTTTCCCTTCCCAGGGAGCACCTGCTCATCTTCCCTATGTACCTTCCCCTACCCAGGGAGCACCTGCTCACCTTCCCTAGGTACCTTCCCTTTCCCAGGGAGCACCTGCTCATCTTCCCTATGTACCTTCCCCTACCCAGGGAGCACCTTCTCACCTTCCCTAGGTACCTTCCCCTTCCCAGGGAGCACCTGCTCACCTTCCCTGTGTACCTTCCCCTTCCCAGGGAGCACCTGCTCACCTTCCCTAGGTACCTTCCCCTACCCAGGGAGCACCTGCTCACCTTCCCTAGGTACCTTCCCCTACCCAGGGAGCACCTGCTCACCTTCCCTGTGTACCTTCCCCTTCCCAGGGAGCACCTGCTCACCTTCCCTAGGTACCTTCCCCTACCCAGGGAGCACCTGCTCACCTTCCCTAGGTACCTTCCCCTTCCCAGGGAGCACCTGCTCACCTTCCCTAGGTACGTTCCCCTTCCCAGGGAGCACCTGCTCACCTTCTCCACGGGACCTTCCCCACCCTCCTCAGACAACAACACAATATGCTTTTCACCTGTATTTTGTTATACATTTGTGAGTGTCAAAAGTT
Source organism: Nycticebus coucang (assembly GCF_027406575.1). NCBI lineage: Eukaryota > Metazoa > Chordata > Mammalia > Primates > Lorisidae > Nycticebus > Nycticebus coucang. The sequence goes on along the minus strand of NC_069791.1, from coordinate 3,021,615 downwards.
TAACTGCATAAGGAAATAGTAGTGTTTAGTTAGTAGTATTTCAATTACAACGTGTAGGAACAACTAAAAGGCTTTAATTTTTTTAAAGTCGTCGAATACTTGCCTTCCATAGTCAATTAGTTTCGTTACCCATAAATATTTTAAATCACATGTTATATAAAGTTTAGAAATATTTTTCCTCACACACACAATTTTACATGTCCTAACGCTGTGTTTGTCGTTACCAAAGCCACAATGAGTCATCAGTACAGTTTGTCCAGAGTGCACCATCTTCACATCTGTTTGACATACAACACTATTAAAATTTGTCATAAGACTGTCACTAGAAGTTTTTTCATAAGCCTCAAAAACCTGTTTGACAAACACTGGATGGCAATGACTCTTTTAACTCTGCCAGGGCCTCCTTAAACTAATTAATTACAGTATTTTTAACTTGTTTTTTAATGTGCATTTATTTCATCATTCACTAACATTGAACTAGGCAGATCTGTATTGCTAAGTCCTTAGCAAATGACTTACATCAATCTATTTATATATAAAAATAGAGAGAAATGTTTGTGTAAAATTTAATATTCATGATTTTTTTTTAGACAGAGTCTCTTCTGTTGCCCCAGGCTAGAGTGCCGTGGCCTCAGCCTAGCTCACAGCAGCCTCAAACTCCTGGGTCCAAGTGATCCTCCTGCCTCAGCCTCCCGAGTAGCTGGGACTACAGCCAGGTGCCACCACACCCAGCTAATTTTTTTTATTTTTGGTAGAGCCAGGGTATTGCTCTTGCTCAGACTGGTCTTGTGCTCCTGAGCTCAAGCATCCACTGCCTTTGGCCTTCCAGAGTGCTAGGATTATAGGAATGAAATGCATCCAGCCAATATTCATGATTTTAAATTTGACAAACATTGTCATGTAAAAAGTAGATCATACTGACTTTAACATCTAATTCCATTGGTTAAAACCTGTAATATAGGTATATTTTTCATGAGACTATTAAAAAAGGGTAATATAAATAAGCCACTAACAATCAATCTGACCACTTTTTTAGGTTGAGGTGGGGTGATCACATCACGTAATTCAGGTCTAAAGAAAGGAATTCATCCTAAAATGGTCAATATCAACATCCAAATAAAGCAATTTTTCCACTTCTACTTAAAGCCAATGACTCTTTTAGTATACCCAGGTCACTTAGGAAAACACCTGTCTAAGTAGCACTTGTGTAAGCAGACCCTTCCATACGAAAACGAAACAAAACCAGTAGTTGTTATTTACCTTGTACCCAGTAAAAGCCAAGAGATTAAAGGTAAGAACATTTTCTAAACCCATGCCCATGTGAACATTGTGACATTGCTGAGAAAACCCAGGGCAGGTAGAGAAACCCAAGCAGGAATGTTGGGGTGACAGAGAAATCAGGGCCTGGTACACAAGAACACCAGTAGGAAATGCGATTCTCGTTGCAGGGAAACAAAATAGCTTCTCTAACAGGACTGCAAAGAGTAAATGAAAACAGAGCCCTCTTTACCTGATGGCTCATTTTCTTTTGTGTTCCTGCCATCATGTGGAATGTTATGAGCAAGATTTGTAACAGACCCCCAAGAAGGTATGACGGTGGATTACACAATGTTTGTCAAAAAGAAAAAAAAATCTAAAATAGTAGTTAAAATAGAAATGAGAATGATATTTCAAAAACAGTTAAATCTTTTACGTGCTTTATAACCATTCATTAAAACGTGACGTTTTCTAAAATTACAATGTTTTATATATGCTAAGTTGAATGGCGATATCAGGTAAAATCTCCTGCAACTGTTTTGTCAGAACTCTGATAGCAAATTTGATAGCAAATTTACTGTCCATTGCACTTGTGATGTTGTACATATGATCTGATGAAGCATGCCACCCATAAACATGCATCCATTTTTATTCCGGGAAGACAAAATATATCTGGGATCATATTCATACTTTTCTGAAGGTTACCACTAATTAAGATTTCTGATGCTGGAGTCTGGAGCTTCCGAAACCTCTGTTCCATCACCGGGAGTGAATTTCATACCAAACCCATATTGGAGGGACACAGTTCTCAGCACGTCTGACACAGAAGAAGGAATCTATGATGTTCTATTGACCACAGAATTTAGATTTTGTGTTAGTGCGAAACTAGCACTCTGCTTACAAGAACAGAAGCCATGTCTTTCTTGGGTGGCAGTAAGATAAGATGATGGATCCCTGTTTAATTACATGATATTTAATATTCTTTTTACCCACAGTATCTGCACTTTGCATTGTGTATACCCCAAGAATAACGATTAAGTCTATTAAGTTTCTTCGCCTCCTTTAAAAAAAATTTTATCCCATGACTTTTTAAACGGGGGTATCCAACCTACAGGCCCACAGCTGCATGCTGGTTTTGTGAGGACTTGTTTTGCTTACCTGTGGTGTCAGATACACACAAAGTATGCACAGACCTTCTTTTTGCTCAGCAGGCCTCATTCGTGTTCGTCTTTGTGGCTCAAGACAGCTTTTATTCTTCCAATGTGTGGAAGAATAAAAAAATAATGCAAAAAAAAAAAGGTTGGGCACCCCTGTTTGAAAGCATCCAAAATGGTACTGATTGCTGTTGCTTCTTTCCCAAAAAATACTTTTTTTGTTAAAAAAAAAAAACTTTCCAGGGCAGCACCTATAGCTCAAAGGAGTAGAGCTCCAGCTCCATATGCCAGAGGTGGCAGGTTCAAGCCCAGCCCCGGGCCAAAAACTGCAAAAAAAAAAAACTTTCCACATCCAACATGGACTGGGTCATTCCAATGAGTCTTCCTTGCACCTTTCATTGCCTGAGACAAGGTCATGGCCAGGGCTAAATGAACTGCATGGGAATTCTAAAACTGAGAAGTACAGTAACCAAAATTAAGAAATCAGTGAGTGGTTTTCACATCAGATAGACATAGCTGAAGAGGGAATCATCAAAGTGGAAGACAAATCAGAAGAAAAAGCAGCATGGAAAAACAAAAGAAGGTGCAGAAGAGAAGGATAGCGATTAAAGACCACGGTGAGGTCTACTGCACTAATTGAACTCCCAGCAGGAAAAATTACAGAGCATAGCACCAATGTGTGAAAACGTACAAAGGCTGAAAACTTACCAAAGCTTATAAAAAACATCACACAGATTCAAGAAGTCAAAAAAAAAAAAATCCAGACTGAATGTATTTTTAAAATCCTTACCTAGACACTGTACAGTGAAACCACACAAGTCCGAAGATGGATAGTGAACTTTAAACGCACCCAGAGAGAGAAAGCAGGTCTCATTCAATGAGCAACAGACCGAAAATTTCTCACTCAACAAGAGCAGAGGCTGCAGCAAGTGCAGTGATATCTTTAATATGCAGGGAGAAAATACTGTCAACCAGGAAAGATGCCTTCATGAATGAAGGTAAAATAAAAGACATGTTCAAGTCAACAAAAACAGATGCATACTGAAAAGAATTTCTAAAAGGTGTTCTTGAAATATAACGAATAGAGGTAAAGATATAATAAACACATAAAGTTAGATGACTATTGATTATAAACAATAACATTAAAAAGTCTTGTATTTAATATGTAAATTTTACATATACATTCTATATGATGCATTATAAATAATAGATCTGGAGGTATAAATGGAATCAATGTGTTCTAAACTCTTTACATTATGTGGGAGAAGGATAAAGCTATCAATTTACATTAGACTTTGATAAGCAGAGGTAGAATAATAATCTGTACATACTAAATAATAATCTGTACATCTGTGATTAAAAAGCTCCTAGAAGATGGGGCAGCACCGTGGCTCAGTGAGTAGGGCGCCAGCCCCATATGCCGAGGGTGGTGGGTTCAAACCCAGCCCCGGCCAAACTGCAACAAAAAAATAGCCGGGCGTTGTGGCGGGCGCCTGTAGTCCCAGCTGCTCGGGAGGCTGAGGCAAGAGAATCACATAAGCCCAAGAGTTGGAGGTTGCTGTGAGCCGTGTGACGCCACGGCACTCTACCTGAGGGCAGTACAGTGAGACTCTGTCTCTACAAAAAAAAAAAAAGCTCCTAGAAGATAACATGGAACAGTATGGCCATTAGATAGGAAAGTATTTCTTAAATAGGATACAGGAAAAAACTGATCAATTGATTTCACGAAAATTAGAAACTGTTCATCTGGACACTGTTGAAAGAGTGAAAAGCCATAGCACAGAGGGGGAAGACGTATTTGCAACACATATAAAAAGACTCATTTCCAAATGTACAAATCATTAAGAAATAGACTGATAACCCAGTAGAAAGCCAAGCAAGAGATCTGACCTCCCATCCTCAGGGTCGGGTATGCAGTTCCCCTCAAACATGCAGGGAGAGCCTGCGCCCTCCACAGGCAGATTGAAGTTAAGGAGACTGACCGTGTCCAGTGCCTCTGAGGACTCACAGTAACAATTCTGCTCACATGTGCACAGCCCAACCAAAACATGTGCACAGCAGCATTATTCAAAATAGCCCCAGATGAAAACTAAGTCATCGATCGATAGTGAAAGGGATGGATTGTGATGTATTCTTAGGAAGAATATTCAGCAGTGAAATACTAGACTCAGACGAGACGAATGGATCTCACTATAGCTGAGCAAAGAAGCAAGACAAAACTATACGTGCTGTAGGACTTCATCCATGCCAAGTACAGAAAAGGACAAAAATACATGGTGTTAGAAGTCAGTGTAGTGTGTACCATTGGGGGCCAGGGGTGTATGGCATATACAGTTGGGGGGAGAGGGGTGTTTGGCGTGTACGATTGGGGGACAGGGGTATATGACGTGTACAGTTGGGGGGACGGTGTGTGGCGATGGGAGAGGCGTGTTCACCTTGCGATACTTCAGCATGCTGGGCACTTACCACCTGTGTATTTTTCTGTACATGATTTTACCTCAATTGAAAAGGTTATTAAAATGAGAACGTAACTGAGAGAGCACCCAGTGATACGTGAGATTTATAAAGACTCAAATATAAAGCGATACCCTCCTTAGCGTAACTGAAGAAAGGGCCTGTGACCTGGTAATGTGAGCATTGGTCACTGCCCTTCCTCCCAGAGAGAATCTGCCCTGGGCAGGCCGCACTTCCCTCCTCTGTGGGACTCACGGAATCAGGTGCTGACCTGCAAGATGTTTCTGTTCCCAGGTGAAGAAAACAACTGAAGCCACCTTGCAGACGATACAAGACATGGTCACCATCGAGGACTATGACGTTTCTGAGTGCTTCCAGCATAGCCGCTCCACGGAGTCCGTGAAGTCCACAGTCTCCGAGACCTACCTGAGCAAGCCCAGCATCGCCAAGAGGAGAGCAAACCAGCAGGAGACCGAGGAGTTCTACTTCACGGTGTGTCCCACCTCCCAGGCCACAGGGCGCAGAGCCAGGTCCAGGGCTGTCCAGGCCACAGGGCGCAGAGCCAGGTCCAGGGCTCCCCAGGCCACTGCGCACGGAGCCACGTCCAGGGCTTCTGGATTGCCACACAGAGCCAGGTCCAGGGCTGTCCAGGCCACTGTGTGTGGAGCCAGGTCCAGGGCTCCCCAGGCCACTGCGCACGGAGCCACGTCCAGGGCTTCTGGATTGCCACACAGAGCCAGGTCCAGGGCTGTCCAGGCCACTGTGTGTGGAGCCAGGTCCAAGGCTCCCCAGGCCATTGCACACAGAGCCCAGATTAGGGCTCCCTAGGCCACTGCGCGTGGAGCCCAAGACCAGGGCTCCCCAACCAGGGCTTCTGCAGCTGCCTCCCAATCACCTGTGGCTTTTGGCTAAACATAGGCTCCTGTCTCCCCGCAGGGCTCCTGACACAATCCGTCTTGGGGAGAGTTTAGGAGTTAGAGGACTGCCTTAAAACAGAACTTTTAAACTTTGATATACGTACGTGTCACTTAGGGGAGATTTTCACCAGGCGGGTCCTGATTTCCAGAGGTCTGGGGAGAAAGAGCCTGAATGTTGGCTTCTCCAACAGGGTCCCAAGAACTGGGTAAGGGTTGCGGGTCTACAGACCAGACTCTGAGATGTGGGTGGGGGTCTGGGATCTAGAAGGCAGAAGTGGCTGGATTTTTAGATCACCTGTGAGAAATTCCTTAACAGTGTATAACTTTTTTAAGTTAAAATTTAATCTTGCCTTTTACAGAAACTCAGAGAATATTTGGAAGGTAGTAATCTCATCACAAAGCTTCAAGCCAAACACGACTTGTTGCAGAGGAGCCTTGGAGAAGGTCAGTTCTGTGCAGTAGATAGGAAGAGGCCTGGGTGGTGCCCTGTGTCATGTGAGTGTCCAGGGAAGAGGCCTGGGTGGTGTCCTCTGTCACATGAGTGTCCCATAAAGAACAAGTATTGTGTGTTTGCATTTTATGCAACAAATGCTGCATGTGTATTTTGATTTTATCTGTATCTGTAATAATCAAGCTCTCCCTGGAACTATTTTCTTAAGCTTGCTTGAGGAAGAATAGTGAAATCTAGGGAGGGCTAAAAATCCTGTCACAGAGCTCCTGAGAAGGGATCTCCGGAGCACAGCACTCCTGATACAAAGTCGAAGCAGCGCACTGCCCCATCAGAACCCCTTCCCTTCCTTCTCCTCCCTTCCAGCCCACCCATTTGTTTTAATGGGCTGGTATTTATTATTCCATCTGTTGACTGTTTGGATTCTAGAAACCAGCTAAACCAGTTTGGGTGATCTTTTTTCCTTTCAGTAGGCATTGGTTGTAGTTGAGAAAGAATCTAATCTTTTAATTAGATTGCTATGTCTAATAATAAACTATAGCAAAAGCAATAGCAACAGCTAACGTGTTACAAGGTTTCTCTGCCCCTGCCTCGTTCTGAGACCCACGCTTCTGCAGAATACACTGAGCCGGTGAAGGTCTTCTACACTGGCTAAGGGGAGGATGTGGCAGGCAAAGTCAGCAAACTGGCTACAACACAGCCCCGTCCAATAACGACACGCAGAGGACCTTCCTGCCAGGGGACACAAAGGCATCTGTGTTGAAGGTGTGCCAGGAACGTTCCAGAGCGCGGCCCAGGTGTGCTGACACCGCGTCAGTGTGCCCAGCCAAGAATGAACTCACCCGCTACTTCACTCCCTCCACTCAGCTCTGACAAGCACCCAGCCTTGCAGGGAAGGATCCATGGCAGGAAGGTCTTCCTGAGGGATGTTTCACTGCACACTGTTGAGAGAGAAAAGGGCTAAAGGCAAAGGGGACTTTATCAATGTTACTGTTTCTTTTTCTGTCTTCATGAAATTTCAAAGGAAAAATAAATAAATAAATGCAAGCAAAGTCCCTATCTAAAATTTATCTTAGTCTGTAACTTTTTTTTTTTTTTTATTGAGACAGAGGCTCACTCTGTAGCCCTGGCATCATCGTAGCCTGCAGCAAGCTCAAACTCTTGGGCTTGAGCAATCTTCCTGCCTCTCAGCCTTCTGAGTAGCTGGGGCTACAGGCACCTGCCACAAGGCCCAGCTGGTTTTTCTAGTTTTAGTAGAGACCAGGGTCCCGCCCTTACTCAGGCTCCTCTGGCACACCTGAATTCAAGCAGTGCACCTGCCTCAGCCTCCCAGCATGCTAGATTTACAGGCATGAGCCACCATACCTGGCCTAGTCTGTAACTTTACTGATCTTTTATTCACACCAGATCCTGATGGAAGTTTTAAAAAGAGAATGTCGGGGGGATGGGCAGTGAGCTATCTGAGTAACGCAAGTCCGAAAGAGATTCAGCTTTTAGATCTAAAGTCTTCCTTCTCACCATTCTGGAACTTTCCTTACCCATAAAGTAGTGTTCCGGTCACCTTATCTCCTATTTTCCTCCAAAGAACCCATCATCCTTAGGGTATGACCACCTGGAGAATGGTTACCATGACCTAAAACTCCATGTAATATACACTTAGGATGCCAAACTCTGATACAAATTTATGGCCAGTCTCACTTAGAAAAAAAGAAAATGCAACATTTAAACTACTAAAAAAAGTCTTTAAAAAATAAATAGGCAAACACAGTCTGTGAACCATCACACATTAGATTAGATTAACTTCTGAATGGAAAAGCAGACGTTAGGGAAGACATTTTATGAGAATTGGGAAGGTTTAAATATAGACTGCATAGTAAATGATATTATTAATGTTAATTTTCCTAGATATGATAATGGCATTGGGCTTATAAAGAAAGTTCTTATTCATAAGACAAGCTGGCTGAGGTATCATTGTGTCTGCAACTTAACTTTCAAATAGTTCAGAAAGAAAGACGCGGAGAGGAAGGGAGGGAGACCGAGAGAGAAGAGCGGCTATTGCGGCAAACATTAACAATTGAAAACACATGGAATGCGTAAGGATGTTCCCTGGACTATCTTCCAACTCTTGTGTAGGTTTTAGCTTTGCAAACAGTCTTTTTATCTTTGAACAGTATTCTTCAGCAATCGTATCCTGTTTTTGTTTTTTTGCCCTTTTTTTTTTTTTTGCTTTTTCCCTCATAGCACGTGGCAGGTCTTTTTCCCCCTCATTTCTCACAAACGCCTGATTATTTCAAGTGATGCCCTCAAGGTGAGTTGCCAGCCCCAATTATAAATGATCCTAAGTGTAGATTAATGCCCACAGGCACGAAGCCCTTCCCGGCAAGGCCGGGTGCGTGTCAGAGCTGAGTGGAGGGAGTGAGTTCATTCTTGGCTCTGCACACTGACGCTGTGTCAGCACACCTGGGCCACGCTCTGGAACTTCCACAGTACACCTTCAACACACATGGCTTTGTGTCCCCTAGCAGGAAGGTCCTCCTGAGCGAAGTTATTCTGCCTGTCATTATTGGACGGGGCTGTGTTGTAGCCAGTCTGCTGACTTTGCATGCCAGATCCTCTCCTTAGCTACTAAAGTGTATAAAGCTATATTATGCCTTGTGAACTCTGAGCCAGGATTTCTTTATCTGGGAATTTGTTTCAATGGGCTCTGGTGTCCCAGTGACAACAGCTGTGATCTGGTATAGAAGACCTTTGCCAGCTCAGTGTATTCTCCAGAAGGAACCCGGGTGGGTCTCATCTGGGTCTCGGCCACAGGCTGCAGCCCCCTCTGCTCACAGCCCAGTCCCTCGTGCAGACTTGCCAGCACACTGGCTGCTGGTCACTGCCTGGGTTTGACTGTAACAGCTTTGCCCAGAGAAAGCTGAGCAAGGGAGATGGGCCCCACCTTTAGCTCAAGCTTGCTGTCCCTCGTGGTGTCAACAGGCCCACGCCAGGGAGAGCGGGAGAGTCACTGCACCTGGCCCACAGTGAAGAAGTCCAGCAGTGAGCCCTTAGAAAGGAATCCAAGTCCAGGTTTGCTAAATAGGGTTAGTGGCACAGCGATCAGTGGTGTGTTTGGGAACAGTCCTAACTTTTTATATAGAAATCACCTCTCTGAAGTATACTTAGACTCATGGCTCAAAAACTGCATTCATAGTAAAACAAATAGAGCCCAACCCTGAGAGCTAGCAGTTGATCGTACACAGCTGAGTCTATAACTGCAAACATGTGCTTGGCCGCCTCACCACCTGCTTTTTGGCAGCCTACCAGCAGCCCAGAAGCTCTTTGATTTACAACATTGCGAAGTAACTAGATTGGGCTCTTAAAGTGACACTGTCCAAATTCAGAATTCCAAATCTTTTGAAAACTGCTGAAACAAGAGGAAACACAGAATGAGTCAATCAGACCAGAGTCCTGGCCATTCTCATCCCCAGCAGTACCACGATGGCTTCTTGTGACGTTGTTTGTTTTTAAATCAGGTTAAATTGACCACAGTAAGTGAGGTACACATCTATAAAACTGAGGCACTGAGATTCTTTTTCTTTTCAGTAATGAGCCTCAGTGTTCACAGGGACTCCTTTGTGTGCAGTATTTGGAGCTGGGGGGTGGGGTGGAGGGTGTAAATATCAGCGCAGTTTTGCTGAACACTGAAAATCTGACGCTGGGGTCCCCTTAGGCTGCGTTTTGTGCTGGGCATCAGGTTTCTGCAAAGAATCTAGTAAGTTGTCTGCACATGATCCATTTTCTGTACAAATACACCTTCAAAAGAGAAGCTGATTGTAAATGAAGTATGTGTTTTCAGAAAAGCATGCAGTAGTTGGAGAGTAACTCCAGGGCTGGAGAGTAACTCCAGAAACCTGTCTGTCGTTCATTAGGGAACAGACCCAGACTCTCCGTCCGGTTTGAGCTGTGTGCCGTTTATAAACAGGGTGGCCATAAAGTTCATGTGCAGTTTGAACAGTTACAACTATTTAAATTGCACACTGTGTTTGATCTAGAGTTTTTAAATCTCAAATTTCCACCAATGTAAATTTTAGTTTTCCCTTTTTCTAAGTGGATATCAAATGCATTTAGGTGTGAAAAATAACTCACTTCACAGTTCTCATGTGAAATTTCAGAGTAGCGAAGACGGTGTTTGTACCTCAAACAAGTTAATCTTGGTTCATTCTTTTCCTCCAGACGGCCTGTCTGTAGAGGTGAGGGAAGGGGAAGAACTTTCTTTGGTTTTAATAATTAAGTAGACTTCCAAAGAAAGTGATTGAAATCTAATCCTCAGACCATGGGATGCTTTCACATTTCTCTGGGAAGGAGAGTCTTCCAAGCATTTGTGTTATCGATCTATTAATGATGCTACTGATTAAAAAAAAGAACCTCATCCATCAATCGAGACACACTCAAGACACTTAACTGGAAAGACGATAACTGTGGTGCTGTCATTCTGCTGTGACTGATGGTGCAAAGCTTGCTCTTGGCTCCTTATTCAAGACGCTTCTTTCATAGGTTTTGGATTTTTTATCTCATACTATTAACCATGAATGGATGGAGCAAAATAGTTGTAAGCGTTTCACATACCATCTTTTTTTTTTTTTTTTTGAGACAGAGTCTCACTCTGTCGCCCTCTGTACAGTTCCGTGGCATCACAGCTCACAGCAACCTCAAAATCTTGGGCACAAGAGATTCTCTTGCCTCAGCCTCCCAAGTACCTGGGACTATAGGCACCTGCCACAATACCTGGCTACTTTTTTGTCGTAGTTGTCTTTGTTGTTTAGCAGGCCCAGGCGGGGTTCAAAGCCACCAGCCCTGGTATATGTGACCAGCACCCTAACCACTGAGCTACGGGTGCTGAGCCTAGCATTTCACATATCATCTTTTCCTACATCTAGGGAATGATTGTCTGGCATATTTTTTTTAAAATAGCAAAATTTCTGAGTGGTGCCTGTGACTCAAAGGAGTAGGGCACCGGCTCCATATACCAGAGGTGGCAGATTCAAACTTGGCCCTGGCCAAAAACTGCCAAAAAAAAAAATAAAAAGCAAAATTTCAAAGTTATAAAGCATTTCATTTCTAAGAAATTGTCATGAGCATCATCATTGAATCACTTGCAAGCAATTAAGTTGTGTTATTTGATTTAAATTTGTAGGTATTTATGATTTTTAAAAAATGTAGTAAATTTATTAGAGTGTTCCATATTTTGCATTTGGCTTTAGCTGCATAAGGCAGATAGAATGATAAACCACAATTCCCCACCATCCCTCTAAGATCTTTCAGAGTGTTTGTCAGGAACAATAGACTTAACATTTCTAAAGCCTGTACAGCATGTAGGTCTTGGGAGCTCAGAACAGGAATTAAAGCAAACCTGGACCCTGGTGCCTGAAGCACCCTCTTTGTGGCATGACTTTGACCAAGTCACTTTCATATAAGCTCAGTCTCTTCCGTAAAGGAAGAGTAGCCCTCTCACTAGGTTGTTGTGAAAATTGTGAGTTAATATATGCAATGTAATGTATATTTTATTACGTTAAATAAAAATAGCAGTGATGCCTAATATTTATCAGACACTTTGGTGTCTTTTATTAGGCATCACTGCTATTTTTATTTTTAGGCATCACTTTGGTGTCTGATAAATATTAGGCATCACTGCTATTTTTATTTAACGTAACTAACGCGATCACACCTAATGCTGTGATAGTTTGCAGCATGAGCAAATACAGCGCGGCACAAGCCAGATCACTGCTCTGCCCTCAACTTCTGCTTATTCTGCTGACTCACCCTGGGTGGTCTCAGCGGTGTCCCGTCCCCAGGACAGCCCACATGCCCTGCTCTCTCTGGGCCTTACCCTGCTCTGTCCGGCTGCCTGCTGAACACTGCCTTTAGGATGCCACATAAGCCTCCACCCGCCACAACTAGCCCACCATCTGCCCTCTACTTTCCAGTGGACTTTCCCTCCCATTCATGAATAGCTATCGATTATTCCAGAATTCTAGGTGCATCTTCTCTTTTCTTCTTCTCTCCCAACATAGTCAAAAACCAGCAAAGGGAAGGGACTTAGAAGGCAGGTAGAACAGGATCTGCCCCTCCCCTCCTCCCCATGTCAAGTCATGGCCAAGGATTGATTCTGCCAGCAGGCGCTGTGGCCTGGCCCTGTCTTGAGAAAGGTATTCTCTGATATTAACAGTTTTCCCCTGTTTGATCAATAAATATTAGTCAAATCCTTTGTGTTATTTGTTATTCAAGAGCAGATAGGGAAGTAAAAGGCCCCTTTGCAGCCTGGGAGCACGGCCCCACCATCCCAGCAAGCTGCTGTCTTCCCCATGGTTAGTTACACTGGCTTTGTCTGAGGCACTGCCCTGTTTGCACTGAACTGACCCTCCCTGCCAGCTATATTTTCAAGCTGTTGAAATGTTGAAATGATCCAGGACTGGATCATCATTTTGCAAACAAATAAACTAAATGGCTCACTTTGCCCACACCCCTCCCTGCCGTTCCTCCTTGAACACCAGGGAGACCGGAGGGCAGCCACCGACTGGGAAATGGGTGCAGGTGTGGAGTCCCCAAAATTCAGACCTGCTGTTTAAAACAAGTCAGGAAGCACAAATGTATCATAAGCAACCCGGGTCTTCATGGACAGGGAAATATGAAATACTTTTAGCTTACAGGCTGGTGGAGTGTATTATAATTTAATGTCGTTATACTTTAATATCTGCAAATTTCATTTCAGATTATAGAATGTAACTTCTCTCAAGTTCCCTGACTTCTGGCTACAGAAAAGAATACCAGTTTAGACCCCTCATTTTCCCCTACAAGTATCAATCGAGACAGCGGGATAACATGTTAATGCAAATTTTGCATATGCCTTATTTACATTTCATCTTTGAACTTACAGTTAGGATCAAATAGCTATTTCTTATCTGTTTAAAAAACAAATATGGCCTCAAATAGCCAAGTTCAACATGTTTCTCTATAGAATTTACTGAATATTATATATAGATTTTGTGATATATTCAGTTTGAATTATTTATCTGTCTTTGTATGTTATCCTCATGTTTTCTACCATAAAATGTGCAGGTTATTATAAACTCAGCATTCCTTTTAAAATAAGGGAAAGGTCATATAAAAAGATTACCAGGGAGGGTAATGAGTGGGGCCACACCTACGGTGCATCTTAGAATGGGTACAGGAGAAACTTACTAAATGCAGAATACAAATGCCTACATACAATAACTAAGAAAATGCCATGAAGGCTACATTGAACAGTTTGATGAGAATATTTCAGATTGTATATGAAACCGGCACATTGTACCCCTTGATTGCACTAAGGTACACAGCTATGATTTAACAATAAAAAAAAAAATAATTTATTGGGCGGCGCCTGTGGCTCAAGGAGTAGGGCGCCGGTCCCATATGCCGGAGGTGGCAGGTTCAAACCCAGCCCCAGCCAAAAAAAAACACACAAAAAAAAAAAAAAATGCAAAGAAAAAAATAATAATTTATTAAATGAAAAAAAAAGATTATCAAATCCATTCTCCTGGATTCCATTCAATTTACTTATTTCATTTTTTTTTTCCTGCAGGTCACAGAGCAGAGTATATGACTACGAGGTAGGAGACTATTTTATCATGACTTACAGTGTCTCTCACTTTATTTTCTCTTTAATGAGAAGCAACTATTTCAATGCTATAAGAATGAACATAGGGTGTTAATGAACTTGGAGGATAGTTTTGGCTTGATGAAGCATAGCAACAAGAAACGTTGGAGGTGCTCACAAGAGCAGATGTGCTCTGGCCTGGCTAAGCGTTTCCCAGTGGAATTGTAAAGCTCTTTAATCAGCAGAGACACAGCAAAGCTTAAACAGGCTTGTTTCATCTCATCCAGAACACCGTAGGGTCGTAGAAATAGTCTGACATGACTTTGGATTTGATAGTCTAATTTAAAAACAATATAGTGTGTATGTGGACTGCCCGAGTGAGTAGGAAGCGCGATCACTTTCCTTTCTGCTGCCTCTTTCCCTTCAGGTCATATGCAACTTAGGGCCTGGTCGAATATCCGTCCATAGGGTCTGGGCTCTCTATCTTACACTGTTTTGGTCACTTTAAAAGTTTAACTTTTAACACCTGTACCTATATTGTACTTTCTCCATTCGTGGAAGGATTTTGAAGTTACTGCTAAGAAAGAAAAGCATCTTGGAAACAGACTCTAATTTGGAGTGGGGAAAATTTGCAGCAACATTTATTTTTCTGTCACCACTTGTACAACAGCCAAAAATTATTCCTATTAACATAATAAGATTTTGCACTTTCAAAGTGGAGCTCTCTGGAGCCGAGAGGCAGTGGGAAGCTGGTGTGCCTGTGGTCATAACTGGCAAACTGATTTCTGAAGTTTGATAACATTACTACTGGGCAGGGTATTCCTAAGGGAGCCCTGTCTTACTTCTTGGTGAACCAACTAGAAAGATCCAGCTACTGATTTTTCTAAACTTAACAAAAGAAAAAAAGACCAAGGTTTTTTTTTTCATATATAGTATCTCTTTGCACTATCAATTATTTTACCTGTCATTTTGTAATTATAATGTAAAAAGATTTTTTAATAAAGAAGGCAAATACATGAATTTGCAATGAGAACTTAGCACTAGAAAGACTCGACATTCCCATCACCCCACCCAGGGCATCCTCTCATGTGGGCATGTGTGTAGGAAACCACTGACCAGAAGTTATGTGGCAGGCGTGGAACAGGAGGAGTCCCGTGGATGGAGTGTCTAGTGGCCCCAGCTCTGTCCACCTGATGCCTGTCCCACAGAAACTGCCTTGATGAACACTCAGCAGTTCATGTGAATTCCAAATTCTTATCGCAACTTCAGTCTGATCACATGAACTCATGCTTTAGAACTTTTGGGAGAGGAGATTTTCAGCCCTTTGGTAGAAAACTCAAAAGGTGGGGCGGCACCTGTGGCTCAAAGAGGTAGGGCGCTGGCCCCATATGCCAGAGGTGGCGGGTTCAAGCCCAGCCCTGGCCAAAAAAAAAAAACTCAAAAGGTGTCATTGCATTAGCCCCAACTGGGAACCACCACTGCATCTCCCAGCCACTCGGGGACAATTAATTATTCGATACCACCAGAGGCTGTGGCTCCAGTTGCCAGATTTGCTTACTCCACAAATCAAGGACCAAACAAAAAGCTGATCCCCTGGCGTGGTCGGCTACACCGAGTAGCACCACCCAGGAAGCTCCGTCAGCCCTGTTACAATAACCCCGTGTCTAGATTCTGTATTTAATGCTTTGACATGTGGGGCTGGGTTGACCATGGCGGGATGACCCTCCAGACTAACCAATTCCTGGAGATGGTAAGGACTGGCCTGCAAATGTGCCAACTGACCCAGCGCCCAAACCTCCACCACCTCCATCAGGGTATGCCCACTGACAGCCCCTATTCCCCTTCCCTAATCACCCCACACCCAGGTTCCAGGGGTAACCCCCATGCCCCAGAGCCCATCAAAATCACTCAAACCAGCAGATTCTAACCCTTCCTACCCTGCTTCTCCTGGCTTTTACCCCCGCTCCCTCCATCTCCTGACTCCCTCACCCGTAGCCTCCCTAGTGGCAGGTGCCCACTCCTCTGGGGAACTGTGAGTGACAAACCGTCTCTTACAATGGCAGTTGTCTCCTGAACTATTGGCCTCACCTGTTTAAAATAATATCCACATTTTAAAACACAAACTAATGAAAGGACTAGATGAAATCAGCATGTACGGTGAAAGTCTTTGCTAGTTGCTTTTTTGTTTTGTTTTGTTTTGAGACAGACTCTTAACTCTATCCTCCTAGGTAGAGTGTCATGGTGTCACAGCTCACAGCAACCTCAAACTCTTGGGCTCAAGAGATTCTCTTGCCTCAGCCTCCAGAGTAGCTGGGACAACAGGCACCTGCCACAAGGCCCAGCTATCTTTTAGAGACAAGATGTCACTCTGGCTCAGGCTGGTCTCGAACTCCTGAGCTCAGGTGATCCTCCTGCCTCTGCCTTCCAGAGTACTGGGATTACAGGCGTGAGCTGCCATGCCCGGCCTATTGCCTGGTTTTTGACACCTTCTGGATTCCTTCCTCCCTAGAATTCAAGGTTTAAAAGAAATTTGGGAAACATCAGCTGTGGCAGGACATGACATGCTGGCTGCTGGTGGAAGCCTCCCATGTTTACTTGCAGACCTCGCAAGGGCTCCTTTTCCCTTCTCAAGCACCATGGAAACCCAGGTGCTGCCTGTTCTATACCCGTTAGTCACACAAACCCACCTGCTGACAGATTCTTAAAATTTAGCTATGGACTGCGGTGTCTGTGGGGCTATTCCCCCCCGTCTTGATTGCTGTGGTAAGGTCTAATGAAGTTAGTTGGACCTTCTGCATAAATTCTTGGGATTGGGGTCCTAAAGTGGGCTTTCTGGATGAGAGCTAAATTTTTCTTAGAGAGTCTGCAGCTTCATGCAGTAATGAAGTGTTTTACATAATTTTCAAGTGTGGTGTGTATGTCCTTATAGGTTCCTCATAAGCCTGGGAACATAGGAGAATTGGAATACCCAAAGAGAGGTCTTGGGGTTTCCTCCCATCTGTCCCGGTCAGCAGAGTTGTGGAAGTTAAGTCAGGTAATCCTGGCCTTCTTTCCACGAAAGGGAGAGAGCAGAAGAGGTTCCCCCTCTGCAGTGATGGTGGAAGCTGCTGCAGGGTTGGTAAATGCAGGACTTAGTGCCTGGGCGTGCACCTGTCAGAGAGGTGGGCGTGTCCAAACCGGACAGGCAACTGGAGACGGAAGACCAGAGCAGCGCCATGCATCCTCGTGCTCTTACAAGTATTCGAGTGGTGGGATAATTTGTTCTAAATAAAAAATAAGTCATGTGAGCCAGTATTCTGCCCATCAGAAACAACACTGAAACCAAACTCATATTACTTTCACTTATGACCCATTATTAATAGTTACTTTGCATAAAATAAAATACCATTAATACCTAAGGGGTATTGAATGGATGTAATGTTGCTTCCATTGAAAAATTATGCTATAACTACAAACGTTCTATTTAATTTCTCATTTGGAGATCTGTTAGAGCCCTAGTTTTTGTGACTTAGTGACATCTTACTATGTGGCTGGTAAAGAAGAGCCCTACTTTGTAACATTGGGCCAAATAGCTCACAATTCCATTTGGTAATGCTTATCATTTTTAAACAAATCAGCAAACAAATGTCAGCTATAATATACAGGAAAACAGCCGTCTGAGTAAATAACCGGTGTGTTTTTTGATACGGAAGTAAGTAAATGAATGGGAAGGGGAGGGACTGTTTCTTCCCATGGGCGGGATGGGGATGCCCAAGATTCCCGTGTTTTGATGTGACCTGTGGGAGTTTCATTTACTGTTTGATTTCTGCCATGCTCAGTAATTATATTCCCTTCCCTTAGGCCTCCAAATGTTCCCCCTAAGCCCCAGAAACACAGGAAGTCCAGGCCCCGCTCACAGTATAATGCTAAGTTGTTTAATGGGGATTTGGAGACATTCGTCAAGGTACTGGCACCAGCCATCTGGGTGGCTGGTCCCCATGCTTCTGACTATAATGGCCTCAGCCTCTCATAACAGGAGGCGGGTCATTATGTCCAAGTCTGTCCTGGGGCTCTTTGCTTTCCCAGAAAATCAATATAATATTTCCTGAAGTCAGAGTGGAAAGAATATTTGGGTTGAGTGCCTTCAGAAGAGGGAATAAATACGGGTGTTATAATGTGGGCAAAAGAGAAAGCCCTCTTTGTTTCTTTTAAAGCCATGATTTGTACAAAAAGGAAAAGATTCCATGTTTTAGTCTTACTTGTGCAAATGAGACAGCACAACATATGTATTTAAATTCCATGCCTTAGGCTAGCTCGGAAGCACAGCAAGAGGCGTTATTTCCCACGACTTGAGGAACTCATTATATTGGATAAATTGTGAGACCCTGTGGCCTGTACCTTGTATCTCTGCTGTTTCACTTTCTGTCTTCTTTTTCACCCTGTATTTCTGATAATGCTTCTAGCCGAGGACGAAGGAGCTCTCACGCGAGGCACCAGGTACAGTGCGAGGGCGCGAGGCCCAGCCTCCCACTGCCGGGTCCTTCCCAGTCACACCCCTCTCGCCTTTCATGAGATTTTTAAGGTCTTTAAAAGAAAAGTGTTTGCAGTTGGAAATTAGACAGGTTTATAAATACGCGTTGCCTAGAAAGAAACTGCAGAAATCAAACACTAGTTTAAAAGGAATAGTCTTCTGCAGGAAAAATAGATTAAATGCTTAGTTTTTATGTTATTGTTTGGCAAATGTATCAAATTTGATCAAGGGTTTTTATTTTAAAACGTCAGTGTTATATGCCAAATATGTATTTCGTCCTGGATTATGGGCCTTAGTGTAAATTACATGAAAAAGAAAAGGCTTTCTTGCTTCTTCACAGCTCACATCTTCTCATGTGGGCGGCAATGTTTCCGAAGACTGAATCCATGTGGGAAGCCGCACCATTAATAACCTCCCTGCGTGGGGCTGTACAGATGCCTCGCTTTCTTAAAAGACAGATGTTTATTGAATGTGTGCACTAATAATGCACAACTGAATGCGTGTGTGTGTGTGTGTGGCTTGTATGTGGACACACATACATACATGCACATAGGGAGAGACAGATCAGAGACCTTTGGCAGGCTTAAAAATGAGCCATAACCCTGGAATTACGTGAAAAGCCGCCGGGGAACCTGCCCAGCAGTCACTGGCCCACTGCCGGAGCCGCAAACCCAGAAGAGCCTTGCAGACTCTAATTTAATATAAAAGTATTGTCAAATGTGATTGTCTAGTTTCCCAGCACATGGCTTATATGCAGGGGCAGATCAGACAGAGAGCGCGGACGATGAAAGCCTGAGAGTGCAGTAACGCAGCAAGGAGCCCAGTGGGCTTCTGCTGGGGCTGAGGACACAGCATGGGAGTGGCTGCCCACCGGGAGAGGGAAGCCCGGGTTATCGTTTTTAAATTTTTTATTAAGAGCAATTAAACCAACCAAATTAAGGTGCACACAGAGGGCTCCTTACATGTCTGAAAAGCGCGTGGCCACTCCCAGAAGGCCTCTACGGTGTCACTGAGACTGCAAAAGCAAAACCATTTTTCCTCTTTTTCCCATCGAGAAACTGTGACGCAGGGAGCGAGGTTTGAATGGTGCACAGCGTACAGTTTCTTGTAAAGTTACTTTCTACCTGAGCATCTGACGTCCACGAAATTCAGTTCAAACACACTCTCATTCCTTTTTACTACAAGATTCATTATATGTGAATGAAATGCTGCTGACAGCTAAAAGATGAGTAATCCCCTAAGTAAATGTGAAGGCAAAAGTATTTTTTACATAATAGGAAAAGCCCTAGACATTTCTATTTAGAACATTCTTGATGCAAACATTTTCCTTTTAAGAACCTTTTATTCTTTGCTTTTCTGTTTTAATACTGGGTTCAGTGGAGGTGTACACTAATGTTGTTCTTGTGTCACTTACCTGTAAATATGTGTGTCTTTTAAATTGCAGTGTTACATGAATTGTTCCTATAAAGTTTTCATCCCATAAAACACACTTGTATCTTTTTTAAAAATTTTTTCTCACATATTCAGTAAGTTTTGTTGTAATTACGTTGCTGTTTTTTGAGCCAGCTCCTCCACACTAAAATGTGTTTTTATTCTTAAGACTCTTCTTTAAGAAATTAATAAAAGTTATGCTCCTAAAAAAAATTAACCAATTAGAGAAATTTCATACAGGCTCCAGAAGTAATTGAGCCATTAACTGGCTTATGTGCTAATTCGATGGTCTTAAAAGCTAAAATAAAGCCATTCCTTGAGCAGAGTAGTACCTACTCTCAGAATAGAAAAGAGTTGAGGGCAGCTCCTGTGGCTTAAAGGAGTAGGGCGCCAGCCCCATATACCAGAGGTGGTGGGTTCAAACCCAGGCCAAGAACTGCAAAACAACAACAACAACAAAAAAACGATAAAAGAGTTGAAATTGCTGGACTGTGTTATCCCCAGTCCTTCCCCCACTGCTTAATTGGGAAGGTTAGTGAGCTCCGAGTTTTTCCACTATATTGAGACAACCAAAGTTCTTATGTTTCAGAATAAAATTCCTTGCGAATCAATACCTGGTGTCAGCTAACCATTTTTAAACCCCATGTTTTCTTGAAAGACCTAATACCTGAAATAGCAGAGTCTTAGGAGTCCATGAGAGTAACTGCGCGGTCAGTAACCTCCCGGAACTCCGGGGAGCGCAGGGCATGGACACCTGCTTCTCCGCCAGCTCAGCGGCTCCTCATCTCACTTGTCAGCCTATACATGTTTTGAGGCATTTGCACAATCTACATTTGTTCCACAGAGGGCCGTGACTGTGTTACAAGATGTAGGGCAGAGAAGGCCAGAAAATGCTTCTTAAGAAACTTAGAACTTCTAGGCCGGGTGCGGTCTCTCATACCTGTAATTCCAGCACTCTGGGAGGCCAAGGTGGAAGGATTGCCTAAGCTCACAGGTTCGAACTCCAGCCTGAGGCAGAGTGAGACCTCATCTCTAAAAATAGCCAGGCGTTGTGGCAGGTACCTGTCGTCCCAGCTACTCAGGAGACTGAGGCAAGAGAATCACTTGAGACCAAGAGTTTGAGGTTGCTGTGAGCTATGACACCACAGCACTCAACCAAGGACAATAGTGTAATAAATACTCTGTCTCAAAACAAAGGAAAAAGAAAATGAGACCTTCTGGGACGTGAATTTGTCATCTTTTTCTTTTCCCTTAAAACATGAAAAAGTAACAGTGAACAGGCCATGAGGACAAGTCCGTTCTGATGCAAACTAAATGCATGGCACGTTTTAAGTGTCTGTGAAACCGTCCTCATGTGACACATCCACAGACACAGAAGCACCTTTCTAGCTGTCCTCACTGAGGTGCAGACTCTTGGGAGGTTTTGGAGAGGACCCTCGGATGACTGAAACATGTCCCTGGTGACCAGGACAGCCAGTCAACCCTAAGATGCTATAGTCATATTACTGACTACCTTCCAAGTCCGTCCACGATCGGTCACTGACATAAATAAGCTTTCCAGAAGTTAGTCATTCACCTGTGCATCCTGCTGTGCGAGCCTGAACACAGCGGTGACAGACGGGTGGTGGTCAACATCCCTAGCCATGCCAGAGGAAGCAGAACAGGATTGCCTTCAATGCATTTTATTGGTTTGCTCCAGAAATGAAATACACATTTGTTTAAATATAAATTCTTCCACATCCTTGTTTCTATTTTTGGCCTTAGGGAAGATTTTAGAGAGGGTAGACTTGGAAGTGATCATCCAAAAGGGTAAAAATCACTCCTTAATACCACTAGACTGTGAGCTATATTGCTGTGTGGGGTTAGACCCCTCCTTTGAAGCTCACTGGCTCCCCTCTCTTCACCCAGGACTCGGGGCAGGTCATCCCCCTCATCGTGGAAAGCTGTATTCAGTTCATCAATCTCTATGGTAAGCCATGAACTACAGGATTTCTTTTTTAAAAAATATTAGAGGTGTTTCAGTAAACAATAACTTTCTGCTTAACGTTTACCTTCAGAGGAAGGGGATCTGGAAGATGGGACGGGGCTGTTGACCGCCTGTCCTCTCTGTCCTCCCAGGTCTTCAGCACCAGGGGACGGGGATCTGAAAGATGGGACAGGGCTGCTGACCCTCTGTCCTCTCTGTCCTCCTAGGTCTTCAGCATCAGGGAATTTTCAGAGTCTCGGGGTCCCAGGTGGAAGTCAATGACATTAAAAATTCATTCGAGAGAGGTAACTGCACGTCTGGGTCCCTATGTGTTAGAAAGTCATCCCACCTGCAGACGGAAGGGGCAGCCTCACCTGCATCTCCTGACAACTTTCTCCTTGAGTTTCCTCCCTGTGGACGCTAAGGGATGAAACTATTCAGGACAGCTGGGAAGCGAGGCCAAAATCGTGGCAGAAAAGCGTGTGAGCTTTGCGTCCTGGCTTAAAACTAGCATTGATGCCCCACTGCACTGTCAAAGGTGGCACCTGCCGGGTTCTCAAAGGGGACCAGGGCAGCCCTGGACGGCCTTGTGGGAAGCAGGTCAAGGTGGAAAGCAGGGCTGTCCTCGTATGGAGACAGAGCTGCCACCTTCTCTCACCCTGTCCCGTTTCCCTCAGCCCAGACATGGCATAGAGTCCTTTCAAGTGAGAAACTGTGGTTGAAGGGGTGGACATGGGGCCACACTGTATTTTTCATGTTCTAAGTTCTCTGACCGGCGTGATATGTAGAAAAAAAAAAAGAAATGCAGTACATATTTCTGATGAATTTTAGAAGGGAAGAAGAGACCTATGAATAAAAACGAGTTTGCTTTAAAGCTGCATATTATATTGAACTTCTTATGGATTTTATCTGTTTAATTCTCAGGGAAATGGACTAGTCAGATTAATTGTCTAATATGTTAAAATTGCTTGTCCTAAAGACCAACATAATTTTATATTTATAATATATTTTATAAATTTCTAGTTTTTATACAAACTCCTTGGTAACATGAAGGGTACATTTTCAAGTTCCTCCATCTGATTTCCAAATCTCCTGCGGTTCAAGAAGGCTTTCAGCTGCACCTGCTTGTTTAATTATAGGTGTTCACAATCAGATGGAGCCTGTAATGTTTCTGATAAATTTTGCTGGCCCATATAGCATAGCCAGACAGACTTACAGTGTATATTTTTCCCAGCAGGATGAGAAATATAGAATTTAGTTTTTGAATTCATGTCAAACTAAGATTATAGATTTCAGCTTTAAAAAAAGTTGGATAAAATTATAAATCCCACAATATTTTATTTTAAGATTTGGGTAACTTATAAGTGATTATTTGGTAGCACAAGATTTTAAAAAATGTTATTTTAGCCATCTATTTTTAAGTTAATCATGGGGTGGGATACCCAAACCAATTATTTTAATTTTAGTACCATATAATTTTTCATAAAGCATAATTAAAAGATACACATATATCGCAAGGAATGTTGCATAGAAGCATATTTTTGTTCACAGAGGAAAAAAAGAAGCACTGTTCATGTTACTAATTTTTGTTTTCTTAGGTGAAAATCCTTTGGCTGATGACCAGAGTAACCATGATATTAACTCAGTTGCTGGCGTTCTAAAGCTCTATTTCCGTGGGCTGGAAAACCCCCTCTTTCCTAAGGAAAGATTTAATGATCTGATTTCTTGTATCAGTAAGTAGACTTTTTTTAGTCTTTTCCCACCAGAATTGTTTCACTAACCAACTTCCTGGAAAGGGCAGTGGTATCCTGTGCACTCTCTCACCCACATGACTGTATGACCACCCAGTTCTATTCTCACCCCACCGTTACCTTATGGCCACCCAATTCCACTCTCACCCACCATTACCTTATGGCCACCCAATTCCACTCTCACCCCACTGTTACTTTATGGCCACCCAATTCCACTCTCACCCACCATTACATTATGGCCACCCAATTCCACTCTCACCCACCATTACCTTATGGCCACCCAATTCCACTCTCACCCACCGTTACCTTATGGCCACCCAATTCCACTCTCACCCACCATTACCTTATGGCCACCCAATTTCACTCTCACCCACCATTACTTTATGGCCACCCAATTCCACTCTCACCCACCATTACCTTATGGCCACCCAATTCCACTCTCACCCACCATTACCTTATGGCCACCCAATTCCACTCTCACCCACCATTACCTTATGGCCACCCAATTTCACTCTCACCCACCATTACCTTATGGCCACCCAATTTCACTCTCACCCACCATTACTTTATGGCCACCTAATTCCACCCTCACCCACCATTACCTTATGGCCACCCAATTCCACTCTCACCCACCATTACCTTATGGCCACCCAATTCCACTCTCACCCACCATTACCTTATGGCCACCCAATTCCACTCTCACTTCACCGTTACTTTATGGCCACCCAATTCCACTCTCACTTCACCGTTACCTTATGGCCACCCAATTCCACTCTCACCCACCATTACCTTATGGCCACCCAATTCCACTCTCACTTTACCGTTACTTTATGGCCACCCAATTCCACTCTCACTTCACCGTTACCTTATGGCCACCCAATTCCACTCTCACCCACCATTACCTTATGGCCACCCAATTCCACTCTCACTTCACCGTTACTTTATGGCCACCCAATTCCACTCTCACTTCACTGTTACCTTATGGCCACCCAATTCCACTCTCACCCACCATTACCTTATGACCAAATTTCTGAGACCATTTGTTTCCTTTCTGGAACCAGAGCGAGGCATCCAGCCAGCTGTGGCCTCGCCCAAAGCTAAATGGGCTTCACTCTTGAACAGCCTCAGGCTCCAAGAGCCGGGTGCATCCCACTTACAGCCAGAGTAAAGCAGAAACGCAGGCACTCGCCACCCAGGGGAGAGGGGACAGTTGTCAGCTGGGAAAGTAACCTCTCCTTGGCTTTTGGTTCTTAGTTCCCTCAACCAGTTTTCGGAGTGGAGAAACTTATCTAATATCTTTGAATGTTATTTCAAGGAATCAGGTGAAGTGAGATAAAAGAGCATAATCCTGGTGCAGGAACACCAGGTGGTCATTATCTGGCAGTGTTGCTCTGGGACGGGCGATTGTGTGTGATGTATTAGGAAACCAAGAATCATGGCGGAGAAAGGCAGAGCTGTTTAGTTCAGTGGAGGCTCTTGACACTTGGCAAAGGAAGTGAAAATAATAACCAAGAATTAGTCTTCACTGCGTCATGCGCCTGAGTCCAGTTCCTAGGCAGGAGTCTGGACCTGACATACAAAGGCTTCAGGGGGCCAATATTTTCTCTCTCTCTCTCTCTCTCTTTTTCAATTATTTAATTGTTTAGGTTTGTTTCATCACCCAAGATATGGTATGTGATATGTGGGTGCTTGAAAAGAATGTGTACCGTGCTGCTGCTGAGTGGAGCCGTCTACAGATGTGGACTAAGTACTCTTGGCTGGCAGTGCTGAATTCTTCTATATCATGATGATTTTCTGTCTCATTCTAACAAATGTTGAGGAAACAGTCTGAGAGTCCTGAACTATAACATCTATAATTGTTTATTTCTTTTGGGTGTTTGGTTTTGCCATGTTTCGAGAGACAGAGTCTTGCTTTGTGACCTGAGCTGGTGTGCATGACCCCATCATGGACGGCTCAGTGCAACCCCAAACTCCTGGGCTCAAGCAATCCTTCCCCCTCAACCTCCTGAGTAGCTGCAACGTTGGGTGTGTGCCACCACACCCAGCTAATTTTTTTTTTTTTTTTTTTAGAGACAGAGTCTCACTTTATTGCCCTCGGTAGAGTGCCGTGGCGTCACACGGCTCACAGCAACCTCCAGCTCTTGGGCTTACATGGTTCTCTTGCCTCAGCCTCCCGAGTAGCTGGGACTACAGGCACCCGCCACAACACCCGGCTATTTTTTTTTGTTGTTGCAGTTTGGCCGGGGCTGGGTTTGAACCCACCACCCTCGGCATATGGGGCCGGTGCCCTACTCACTGAGCCACAGGCGCCGCCCCCCAGCTAAATTTTTTATTTTTAATTTTTTCTTACTGAGTTTCCAAGGCTGGTCTTGAACTCATAGTCTCAAGTGATCCTCCCACCTCAGCTTCCCAAAGCACTGGGATTGTAGGCGTGAGCCCCCCTGCTTGGCCAACATTATTTTTTAGAACAATTTTAGACCTGCAGAAAAAATACACAGTTAGTACAGACAGTTTCCCCTCCTGCCAGTTTTCCTATCATGAACATCTACATTAGTGTGGTACATTTGTTATATTAACAAGCCAATGTTAATACCTATTATTAGCTGAAGCTCATCATTTACTCAGGTTCCTTATTTTTTCCCTAATGTCCTTTCTCTGTTCCAACCACACTGCATTTAGCTGTCAGGTCTCCTCAGGCTCTGTGGTGAAACATCCGCCTTTCCTCCTAATGAAGAAACCTCCATCCCGGCTCCCTTCCCCCACAGGAATCAACGAGTCCTGTTGGCCTGGCTGCTCTCCCCCTTTCTTCGTCCCTATCACCTTGGTTTCTCACTGAGGCTGTTGCCAGAGTCTCTTAAATGGTCTCTACCTATAGGTTGCATCATCCTTTCCCAACCTGCCCTCCTACCTCCCAACCTGGCCCCTCACATAGCTAGATCCAAAAATGAAAGTTGGGTTACTTGCTTTCTCCTCTCCGTAAACCTATGTGAGTATTCCCCACATAGAAACAAACTCCTTGGTATGGCCAGTTCGTGGACTCTGTCCATCCTCTGCCTCCTGATGTGCAGCCGTCTCCTGCCACATGGTCCCCCATACTGTGCATTTCACAATCTCACACCCTGTGCTGGCCGGGCCATTTCCCACCTCTGTGCCTTTGTCCAGCCGTTTCCTCTGCTGTTCCTGGTCAGCATTCGACCTCTGCTAGGAAGGCTGTGCTGGACTGGCACTCCTCCCTGAACATGGTCTTCCCACCCTCCCAAGCAGGATCAATCACTTTCTGCTCCACTGATGTTCCGCTGGGTGTCCTGTGCGATGAGCTGTGTGACCTCAGGCACTTTCCTTACGCTCACTGCATCTGTTTCCTCTTCTATAAAACAGGGAGAACATTAGTTGGTGCATGACAGAGCCGTAAACACATATAAAGTGCCAGCACAGAGCATGTTCAGTGGAAGGCCCATCGCTGGCACCACAGGCCTGTGAGGTCCTGGTGGATTATTCCGTTTCGTGGCCCTGACACTTGGCATAGCTAACTCCAGGCACAGAGTAAATTAAATATAATCTAAACGAGATGAAGACTCAAGATTTCCCCACAAGCTCTCCTGTTGGTGTCTGAGCCTAGAGTCCCAGCTGCAGCTGGCTATGAGTTCCCTGGTCAGTCAGATGTTCCGTCTGGAATTTAGAAGTGGGCTGCATGTCCATTCCAAGGCCCCTACACAGCCTGAGTCAGCACCACAAACCTATGACCCAGCTGGAAAGAGCTGAAAAGGAAGTGTCTCACTTCTGGAATTCTTCTTTGGCCATGTCTGAAGATTTCCCTTCTATCCTAGCCAGAAGGCTTATGTCTGGAAAATAATAAGTACTTTACAAGGCTTAGCAGTTTTCTAGGTCCATACATCATACCCACTTTAACATTAGGATGCCCCAGGTGGATAAAAAAGCACTGAGTCACCTTGTCAGTTACCATTCTAGATCCATTTCAGACTCTGCTTGGCTGAAAAATGTTATTTCATTGTGATTATTAATGACTAAGGCTATGAGTCAGAAAGGTCTAGGTTCGAGTCCTAGCTTCACCGCTTACCAACTTTGTAAACTTGAGCAAAGATTAACACTTCATCATGTTAAATAGCTGTTTGTCCACCTCCTTCCCTGTGTGAAGAGTCAAAGCAAATCCACACAGAGAGGGTGACCTGGTGCCTGGCACAGAGTGAGCTTCCCCAAGCCTTGCTCACTGCGTCATGGCTGCTGTGAAAGTAGCTGTTCAGCTGCCCCCACCGTAAACTACGTCACCCTTGCCAACACCTGAGTTTCTGTTTTTTCCTCACATGCATTTATAAATATTAGTGTAACTCAGAAGCGATATGACTTCCAGCATGATTTTTCCCAGAACATTAAATGCTTTGTAACAATGTCAAGCTTTCTCACAATTAGAGTCAGGTTTACCAAGTAGGTAAGCTGTGAGGAAAAAACAGAAAATCCACAGACGTATCTTTATTTCATGCAAGTAGTGCCCACAATGCTCAGGTGCAAAGACACTTGTCCCTGCATTAAAATGATAGGTTAATGAAAATCAGTGCATTAACAATCCTGGATTAACTTTGATGCACACGTCCCCTGCTGGGGATGAGTGCCCTCCAGGGCCTACACCTTAAAGGGGTTGGAGGCTGCTAGCACAGTCCATGTGCAGTACAGGTTTAATCATGCTAGTATATTGAGTACAATTATGAATGATTTTGTTAATGCTCTAGTTACAAAGTTTCATAAAGTCGAGCAGTCTGCCCCAACTCCATTTTTCCCCATAGACTTGTTATTCTTACTGTACCGTTTTGCAGAATGGGAGCTTTTTCAGGAGTACATATCGGCACTAACAACCTCTTTATATAACAGCCCCTCTTTCTCCACCATCTAACCTCTTATTAAAAGAGAGATTTCCTGGATATTATAGATTTATCTCCAGAAAAGCATTTTCTCTTATCAAAGTGGCCATGATGTATCTATATTTTTCCTCTGTTTTTAATAAATTATTTGAGAATGGCATAATAAATCATTATAAATTTTTGATGATGTGAACCAAGTTGATTGATTGCCTATATTGTGCAAAGCTTTCTGGGGATTCAAGGACTTGATTCTTGCACTTAAGAGGCATAAACTGTAGCAGGAAAGATATTTACAAGTAAATGCAGTGTAAGTTAGTTTATGATAGAAACACAAAGGTTTAGAACTAGCAGGGGAAAGAGAGACCCAAGTGACCACTTGTTTCCACCCTGGTCATCTTGTAGCACTGCCATAATTGGGTGTGGTTTTCTCCATGAAGGCAATTTCACGGGGCAGTTATTTTGTATAGAAAAGTCCTCCCTCTTCATCTTTTCTAAGAGTTTCCACAAATCTCTGTAGTACTCCCTGCTTTTTGCTTATCTATTTTTGGATTGTTTGGGAGAAGTTTTGGGGTATTGTGTATGTGTGTGTGTTTGTGTGTGTTTTGTGTGTGTCTGTGTGTGTTTGTATGTTTGTGTGTCTGTGTGCGTTTGTGGTTTTTGTGTGTGTGTGTGTGTTTGTGTGTCTGTGTGTGTTGTGTGTGTGTTTTTGTGTGTTTTGTGTGTATGTTTGTGTGTGTGGTTGTGGTTTTTGTGTGTGTGTGGTGTGTGTGTGTCTGTGTGTGTGTGTGTGTATGGGGGGGCTGAGTTATTATCTGGCCATATTTATGCTTCATGCCCCTAAATGACCACATCCTTTGGAAGCTTGTAAATATAATAAAAAGGAATTAATCCTAGCATTCTTTATTTTTAAATATATGCTATTCCCTAATTTACTACAAATTTCTTTTTTAAAAATTACTCATCTGAATAGGGACATGGTAGAGTCAGATGCGATATAAATTCGAAATGACAGACTCAGTAGTTTCTCAGTTTCTTACCCAAGGGTTATTTTGGTTTTGGTTTTTTTTTTTTAAAAACCATCCACTTTGTGAATGGTTTTGTGAGTGCTGCAGGTTATAACCCGCAAGGTCTGGGCAGCGTCTGGAACGATCATTGTGGAGGCTCTGGGAGTCTCCAGGGTGTACGTTCAAGTGACTTATTCTGGAAGACCCACTCAGTGGTTTATGGTTCTCCTGGCTGCCTCAGTGCCGGAGCCCAGATGAAACATTGGCATGTTGCCTTGCATTTCACATTATTATTTGGGCAACTACTTGGAGGTGAGGCAAGTTTTTTTAGGGAGGGATTTTTCCTATCACAAAACTAACATGTAATCATTTTAAAATGAGTACTTGAAAAAATACACAAAAGCACAGAGATTAAAATCCTATTCCCCAAAGCAAGCAGACAGCCCTCAGAATGGGAGAAGATATTTGCATGTTATGTCTCCGACAAAGGTTTAATAACCAGAATCCACAGAGAATTCAAACATATAAGCAAGAAAAGAACAAGTGATCCCATCGCAGGCTGGGCAAGGGACTTACAGAGAAACTTCTCTGAAGAAGACAGGCGCACAGCCTACAGAACATGAAAAAGTGCTCATTATCCTTAATCATCAGAGAAATGCAAATCAAAACTACTTTGAGATATCATCTAACTCCAGTAAGATTAGCCCACATCACAAAATCCCAAGACCAGAGATGTTGGTGTGGATGTGGAGAAAAGGGAACACTTCTACACTGGTGGGAATGCAAATTAATATATTCCTTTTGGAACGACGTTTGAAGAATACCTAGAGATCTAAAAATAGATCTGCCATTCAATCCTATAATTCCTCTACTAGGCATATACCCAGAAGACCAAAAATCACATTATAACAAAGATATTTGTACCAGAATGTTTATTAGAGCCCTATTCATAATTGCTAAGTCATGGAAAAAGCCCAAGTGCCCATCGATCCACGAATGGATTAATAAATTGTGGTATATGTACACCATGGAATATTATGCAGCCTTAAAGAAAGATGGAGACTTTACCTCTTTCATGTTTACATGGATGGGGCTGGAACATATTCTTCTTAGTAAAGTATCTCAAGAATGGAAGAAAAAGTATCCAATGTACTCAGCCCTACTATGAAACTTATTTATGGCTTTCACATGAAAGCTATAACCCAGTTACAACCTAAGAATATGGGGAAGGGAGAGAGAAAGGGGAGGGAGGGGGGAGGATGGGCGAAAGGAGGGTGATTGGTGGGATTACACCTGTGGTGCATCTTAAAAGGGTACATGTGAAACTTAGTAAATGTAGAATGTAAATGTCTTAACACAGTAACTTAGAAAATGCCAGGAAGGCTATGTTAACCAGTGTGATGAAAATGTATCAAACTGTTTATAAAACCAGTGTATGGTGCCCCATGATCGCATTAATGTACACAGCTATGATTTAATAAAAAAAAAAATCCTGTTCCCCATAATGCCACTCCCCAGAGAGAACTGATATTGTACACATATTTTGTATATAAAAAGCAGCGAATATTAGATTGTACATTAATAGACAAGAAAATCATAATACCACTACAATACCCTAAAACCATAATAATAACTCCTTGAAATCATCAAATAGGCAGCCAATGCTTTTTTTAAAACAATTGTCTACTAGGTAATTAATATATGATCATGCAGAAAAATTATAAACATAGAATTACAAAATAAGCAGCTCTATTGTGATCTAATTCTCATAGTACGGAGTGCAATTCACTGGTTTTTAGCATATTTAGTTTTTAGTACGGGAGCATGCACCTAACACCACAATCAATTTTAGAACATTGGGTATTACCATAAAAGAAATTCCAAATAGCAAACACTGGCAATCACTCCCCATTTACCCCTGGCCGATACCACCCACACCCTAGGCAACCACCGTCTGTGTAGTTTGGCCTGTCCTTGCTTTTTGTATAGAGATGGGGTTTCACTTGCTGCCCAGGCTGGTCTTGAACTCCTGGCCTCAAGCCATCCTCTTCCCTTGACTCCCCAAGGTGCCAGGATGGCAGGTGTGAGCCGTGGCCCCTGCCCAGCCCTGGGCAATCTCCTCTGAATGAAACGCATGTTTCCTTTGCGACTGGTTTTTACGCTGCTGGTCCCCGGGGTCATCCCCATGGTGGTTCATGTCCACATCTCATCTCCTTCAGTTGCCCGTGATGCTCCGAGCTACATGCGTACCACTCCCGCAGACTCCTCATCAAGCTCAGTGTGCCAGTTTACTGCCAGTGCGAATGAGGTTTCTTTATAACTTGATGAAAATGATCTAAAATTGATTGAGGTGATGCTGCACAACCCTACTAATACTTGAATTGTGCAGTGTGAATGGGTAAGTCAGGTGGTAAGTCACTGACTGTGTCTCCAGAAGGTTGCTGTAATATAAACTACTTTCTAAACTTAGGGATGTAATTAACATTTTCCCATACCAGTATACACTTTTCAAAATACAGCTTATAGCAACCATATAATGATTTCTATTTTATGTAACAAATACCCTAGAATCTCAGAGGTCCTCAAACTTTTTAAACAGGGGGCCAGTTCACTGTCCCTCAGACAGTTGGAGGACCGGACTATAGTTTAAAAATATATATATATATGAACAAATTCCTATGCACACTGCACATATCTTATTTTGAAGTAAAAAAACAAAATGGGAACAAATACAATCACACCGCCTCACGTGGCCCGTGGGCCGTAGTTTGAGGACCCCTGCAGGTTGTTTCTGGTGCTTTTGCAACTATACGGAGTACTATGATGAACCTCTTAGTGCATAAATCTGTTTGCTCATTTCTGATTATCCCATGAAGAAAGCTTCTGAGCTCTTTTCCTGTACTCTAAAATATGTCTTTGCTGCTAAAAATTCTTTCAATTTTTTTGACTACCTCGTGATTTTCTCTCTTAACTCTAAAAACCTTTTATTGCCTTATACTAATGTTCTTGCGATTTATTTTATCCTTAAGAATATCTGTTAGGCTGAGAGTCTGAACTTAAAAACACCTTAGGACCAGCACATTCCCCTTGAACACTGAGTGTTGGGCTGCAGAGCTCAGAAATGTTTGTGGGCCCAACGTTAAATAAACAGTTTCTAAATGTGGCCACCAAGGAATTCCCTTCCCTGTTTTCATATTTAAGGATAAATTTGCATCTTGTGATTTATTATTTGTTTTCTGGCAAACAAACATTTTTGCAGACAGAACCACAGAAGAACTGGTATTGGCCAGGTGTGGTGGCTCACACCTGTAATCCCAGCACTCTGGGAGGCCGAGGCAGGAGGATCCCTTGAGCTCAGGAGTTGGAGGCCAGACTGAGCAAGTGCAAGACCCTTCTCTCCTAAAAATAGAAAAAACTAACTGGTTGTGGTGAGACCCTGTAGTCCTACAGACTCAGGAGGCTGAGGCAGGAGTCAGAGGTTGCTGTGAGCTGTGATGACACTCGAGCAGTCTACCGAGGGTGACAGAGTGAGACTGTCTCAAATAAAGAAGAAAAAGAAGAGCTGTTGTTTTCAGGGTAATACTTGAACTTAGTGCCATTTTCTGAAGTAACATGGTTTTGTGGAGACTTTTTCACACACTACATGAGGCTGTGAACCCTGTGCTGGGGGTTAAGATAAGAACATGAGGGCCCTGCCCTGCCGAGCACAGAACGCACATCAGCCCAGGGAGCTTTGAGCCTGTGACCAAGACTGGATGATGCCACTTTTGCCTAATTACACGAGCTCTTGAACAGTGCAAATGCACAACTGAAAAGCAACCCACTCAAAGCCCTGGCTCTCCTCACGGACAGTGTTTCATCCAGCAGAAAATTGGGAAAGCCCTGATGGGCACATCAGCCATGGTGGGAGGCCCAGCAGCGATGTAAATTTCAACCCTCCAGCTGGACTCAAGAGGGTCCCTAAGTTGCTTGTACCCCAGCTGGCTCCTGCCACGCGGTAGGCCCCATGGGACGCTGCGTCCTGCTCAGGGTCATGGTGGTCGGGGCCACCCCAGGAGCTCAGCCGTGCTCTGCGTCTGTGGCTCACACCCCTGGAGTGGCGGGGAATGCTGTCCATCTTCCATAATTTCCTCTAGTCTTTCTGGTACCACTCTCTTTTATTCCTTTTGCTTTTGTCTCCTGAATTTTTTTTCTTTTGAACGCCACAGGGCCCCTGATTCTTTTTGTTTGTTTGTGTGGTAAAACGGATATGGCCTCAAGTTTACAGTTCTGCCCATTTTGAGTGTGAGGCTCAGTGGTGTTCAGTCCATCTTCCCAAACAGAAACCCGCACCCTTTACACCGCAACTCCCCAGCTCCCTGCCTGTCACCCACAGGCCCTGGCGATGTCTGTCCTGCTCTCTGTGAATTGGCCAAATCCAGGCGTTTGTGTAAGTAGGATCATTCCTTATTTGTCCTTTGGTGTCCAGCTTATTTATCAGCGTGACACACAGGCGTGTCATTAACAGATCACTCTGAAGGCTCGAAGGGGACACGGGCATGACTTCTGAGAGGTTTCATGTGAATTCAAGACCTCTTGTTTCTGCTTCTCACCATTTAATAGAATAACAGCACTATGTCTGGCATGTTAGACAGACTTTAATTTGTTCTCAATTCTAAACTCACTCCCTTTGACTCTTAATGGCAGTTTCAGATTTTTTTTTCTAATACGTTAATTTTTTAATTGGAACAATATTCAGAACTAGTCATTGTGTGAGAAGCAGTAAAATGTTGAGGAGGTGCTGGTGTTTAGAAAAAGCATGGATTTCAAAAGCAAATGAACCTGTGTTTGATTCTGGCCTGGATATCCCTCCATCTCTCATGTCTTCAAGCCTCATGATACTTTCTTTTTTTTTATTGTTGGGGATTCATTGAGGGTACAATAAGCCAGGTTATACTGATTGCAATTGTTAGGCAAAGTCCCTCTTGCAATCATGTCTTGCCCCCATAAAGTGTGACACACACCAAGGCCCCACCCCCTCCCTCCATCCCTCTTTCTGCTTTTCCTCCCCCCATAACCTTAATTGTCATTAATTGTCCTCATATCAGAATTGAATACATAGGATTCATGCTTCTCCATTCTTGTGATGCTTTAAGAATAATGTCTTCCACTTCCATCCAGGTTAATAAGAAGGATGTAAAGTCTCCATTTTTTTTAATGGCTGAATAGTATTCCATGGTATACATATACCACAGCTTGTTAATCCATTCCTGGGTTGGTGGGCATTTAGGCTGTTTCCGCATTTTGGCGATTGTAAATTGAGCTGCAATAAACAGTCTAGTACAAGTGTCCTTATGATAAAAGGATTTTTTTCCTTCTGTGTAGACGCCCAGTAATGGGATTGCAGGATCAAATGGGAGGTCTAGGTTGAGTGCTTTGAGGTTTCTCCATACTTCCTTCCAGAAAGGTTGGCTTCATCCCAGGGATGCAAGGCTGCTTTAACATACGCAAGTCCATAAACGTTATCCACCATATTAACAGAGGCAAAAATAAAGATCACATGATCCTCTCAATAGATGCAGAAAAAGCATTTGATAAAATCCAGCATCCTTTTCTAATTAGAACACTGAAGAGTATAGGCATAGGTGGCACATTTCTAAAACTGATTGAAGCTATCTATGACAAACCCACAGCTAATATTTTACTGAATGGAGTAAAACTCAAAGCTTTTCCTCTTAGAACTGGAACCAGACAAGGTTGTCCTCTGTCACCTTTACTATTCAACATAGTGCTGGAAGTTCTAGCCAATACAATTAGGCAAGACAAGGAAATAAAGGGAATCCAAATGGGAGCAGAGGAAGTCAAACTCTCCCTCTTTGCTGACAACATGATCTTATACTTAGAGAAGCCCAAAGACTCAACCACAAGACTCCTAGAAGTCATCAAAAAATACAGTAATGTTTCAGGATATAAAATCAATGTCCACAAGGCAGTTTCAGATTTTATTCAAGAGAATTGCAGGACCAGATATTTGTACATCAATTTCATAGCAGCATTTAACAGCCAAAAGGTGGAAATAACCCAAATGTCCATCTATAGAAGAATGGATAAATAAAATGTAGTATATACCCACAAAGAAATATTGTTCAGTCTTGAAAAGGGAGACAATTCTAACACAGCTACAAGATGTAGCCTGAAATAGCTCATTGAAGATACACATACCTGAAACAGATCTTTAAAAAAAAAGAAAAAGAAGCATGATGTGTTTGCTGCTTTCAGTTGGAGAGTAAAAAGATGATTTAGCACACCTGCAGCTATAGAGTCTCGCTATAAAGATGAAAAAGAAGAAAAACCTTCAAAGGTGAAATCAAATGTATTATGATCCGTTCATCAAAGAACAACACAAAATTCCTGCTGCTGTTCCTGGAGGATCCTGGATGCTTCAAGAGTCAAGTATCCATGGGAGGCGCCTGCGGCTCAAAGGAGTAGGGCGCCGGCCCCATATTCCAGAGGTGGTGGGTTCAAACCCGGCCCTGGCCAAAAACTGCAAAAAAAAGAGTCAAATCTCCTGATTCTCCATACTAATCTTCACTTAAAGTTAAGATCAGTTATTAGAGATAAGCTAGTTTGGGGGTCCTAGAGTTAAAAACAAAAGAAAAGGAAAAGATTAGGAGGACCCCCTCTTCCTATCCCACGTAATAAATGGAGCTGGGTAATTTCTGATATGAGAAATACAGAGTCTTTCATACATACGAAATCCTCCCCATTAAACTCCCAGTGACTTGAAATCACTTCGTTGTCGCTCTTACACTCCGTGCGTGCACAGAGTGGGTTCCCGAATGTCACCCAAAGCTGTTGGGGAAAGATACACAGCTTCTCCGGGGCACGTTGTGGTCCTGCTGCAACTCTGAGACTGAACTGGGTTGAAATGTTGATGACTTAGTCAGTTCTTGTGGCCTGAGGGCATTTATGCACCTGTTTAATAACTTCTTTTAAAAAGCCTCTTACTCTCTCATTTTTTTTTTAATTTTGGGGGGTTTTTTTGAGACAGAGTCTCGCTCTTGCCCTAAATAGTGTGCGTTGGCATCATAGCTCACAGCAACCTCGAACTCCTGGGCTAAAGTGATCCTCTTGCCTCAGCCTCCTGAGTAGCTGGGACTCCAGGTTCCCGCCACAAAACCCAGCAAGTTTTTCTAATTTTAGTAGAGACTGGGTCTCACTTTTGCTCAGGCTGGTCTTGAACTCTCTCACTCCTCTTAAAAAAAAAAAAAAATCAAGACCATTGCCTAGTATGTATTAAAGTAGTTATACTGATCTGTCTCATTCAGTGTTATATTTTTTTCATTTTGAAATGCTTTGTAGGTAAAAAGGCAGAATGTATCCAATTCAACTTTACTAATATCATGCAATTTCACACTATTAATTATATGCTTATATTGAAAGAATAAAAATGTTATAGGAATGTTATTTGCATGATCATGTTTTACTTATATTCTGCTTAAAGAGTTTCTGAAATTGAACTTTCTGAAAGAGCTATAGTTCCAACTGGGGCATGCTTGAAAGTGGGAAGGGAGGTATTTTTTCTCAGGAATCTTGATAAAGTATTGGCTGTTTTGCAAACTTACTTGTTGGTTAAGCAAGAATATTCCGAATACATTTTTCATACCTTTTCATCTGTGCAGAGGGAAAACATAAAATTTGCAGTTCAATAAGTGGAAAGCAGCTGGGGTTCACGAAACTCAAGGTTCCAGGGAAGTGAGCTTGGCACAAGGAATTAAGGCCAGTGGCTTTGGCTGCAGAAAAGGCATTGGCATTTTTAATCTCCCCAAGCGAATCCAAGTCAAGGTAGAGAACCACTGGTTTAGGAATAATTAGAAAGGAGGTCCGAGTTGGGAGAGTATTATGATGGTGCAAGTTATAAATAATAAAATACTTCAGGTAGGAAGTGAGCAGCGACGCATCCAGATGCAGACACAGGACTTCTCCCCTACACACGGGAGACAGAGAAGGCAGAGGCACCATCTCCACAGCAGCGTTCATGACCCTCAGACCAGATGAGGTCGCCCTGCAGGAGAACCAGGTAGAAATCTGTAAAGGATGCCCACATTTGTGGGTGGGAGAAGGTTAAAGAGAAAAAATTAAGGCCATCAATTGGCTGTGGTGTGAGAAGCTGAGGACGGAGGATTTTCTTTCTTTTTTTTTTTTTTTTTTTTTTTTTTTTTAAGACTATGTCGCCCTTGGTGGAGTGCCATAGAGTCACAGCTCACAGCAACCTCAAACTCTTGGGCTTAAGCAATTCTCCTGCCTCAGCCTCCCAAGTACCTGGGACTACAGGCGCCCACCACAACGCCCAGCTATTTTGTAGTTGTTGTTGTTGCAGTTGTCATTGTTGTTTGGCAGGCCCAGGCCGGGTTCGAACCTGCCAGCCCTGGTGTATGTGGTCAGCACCATAACCACTGAGCTACGGGTGCCGAGCCAGGATGGAGGATTTTCAAGTAGGGTATATGAATATCTCAAGAGCTCTTAAGGAAAAGTATGATGATATGAAACTAAAGGAAACTTCAAAAAAGTTTTCAAACTTTTTTTGAAATATTTTCTGAAATGTATGTTTCTTGGGTGTCTCAAAGACGAACTTCATAAAGGTACTTTGAGATACAAGAAGGACAGCCAAACTGAACAGAATAGAAAACATAGACTGCTTCAGCCGTGCCCCTGCCAGCCAGCCGACCTCGGGCGGGCCACTCAGCCAGGTCTCATCTCCTCATCTGTTGAAAGGGGCCGGCAGCGTGGGCCCCACTTGGTCCAGTGTTGTTATCCCACTAAGTTAGAAAACTCATGTGAGAATGTGTTGTAGAACTTACATGTATGAACACTTACGCTAATAATGGCTAAAAATAGTAACCTGTTAGCAGCTGTGTGCAAGCCCTTCAGACAGTCTCTATTCCCAGTAATGAGGTAAATAATAGTAGGACGTCCTAGGCACTCTTGCCCTCAGGAAGCTCTCAGCATCCCACAGCAAGAAGGCTAAGGAAATAAATCACTGAAAACTCCAGGACGCACCTTGCATGAGGGCAGAAATCGGACCACTCTGCGTTCCTGACATTTAACTCAGTGCTTGAGAGTCAGTTTCCTCTCCCAAGTATTCTTTTTAAAAACCTGATGAGATATGTGTAATATATTACAAGGTAAAACAATCATATAAATAAATATAAATCATATAAATAAACTACCATATAAATGTGGTAGTTTTGAGAAAAGAAAGGTTGGAAACCTGACACATTGCCCAGATCAGAGAATACACAAACACATGATGAGTTGATGCACAGAGGCTGGAGGAGCAGTTCTGTGTTCCAGAAATCTACTTTAGTTAACAAGCAGCAAGGAGCTGAAACCATACCAGATGCAAAATTTCCATTAACGACAAGGGAAAAAATGGTTTTGTAAATCTGGAAGACTCTAAATTACTCAGAGGCAAGACCCAGACCATGCAATCAAGAGGAGAGTGAGGGGCAGAGAGGGGCGGCCACGCCAGCCCCTTCCTCACAGTGGGTGTTGGTCACACTTGCCTCTCACCTGGAGCCAGGCACTGTCTGTGCTCGATGGGGACCTTTGGTGCGTGTGCTGCACTGTTCTGCTGTCCACGCAGCCAGCGCAAGGGCCTGACCATGTCCTCCTCTGTCTGTAGGAGTGGATAATCTCTATGAGAGGGCGCTGCACATACGCAAACTCCTCCTGACCTTGCCCCGGTCCGTCCTGACAGTGATGAGGTACCTCTTCGCCTTCCTCAACCAGTGAGTACTCTGACCCTCTGCCCACATGCCCATCTGAATTCTTCTTTGTTTTTGGATCCTATGAAATGTACACTGGCTTCCATTTATCAGAGAAGTTGGAGAGAAAATGATTGAGTACAGACTGAAGGTACATTTCTCCTCGACAGATCAAGGTCATTGTTGACAGATGAAAGCTGTACCCTAGGCACAGAAATTGTGGTCATAAATGCAAAAACATTCCAATACTATTAAAAATAATACTTTTCAGTGAAATATGTGTTTTTCCAACCTCCT
Organism: Nycticebus coucang; assembly: GCF_027406575.1. Classification (NCBI taxonomy): domain Eukaryota; kingdom Metazoa; phylum Chordata; class Mammalia; order Primates; family Lorisidae; genus Nycticebus; species Nycticebus coucang. Next base: position 2,982,188 of record NC_069791.1, on the reverse strand, counting down.
TCCAGAATGAATGTCATGAATTTTTTTATCACGATGATGTAAACCGGCTGGTGGGTGGAGAAAATGTCTGTGGTTTTCACTGTCATGGACAGGGGTGGAGGGAAGTCATAGGTGAAACTTAAACAAAACTCACTATAGGGAGACCTGGCCAAGAGGAAAATACTTATAAAATGTTCTCTCCAGCAATGTAACAGAAATCTTAAAAATCACTATATTCTTTTCAAAGAAACCTGACTCTTTTGATTTAGGCAAGTGGGGGCCTTCATAAGAACCCCTGCCCCAAGTTCTGAGAATCTCCTCACTATTCAACAGTTCCTTTAAGCAGGTGGACACGAAGACATGGGGGCGTCACCTTCCTGAGTGGCCTGGGGACAACACCTTCTCATTCTGGTGTAGACTCTCCCTTTCTAACATCAGGGTATTTTCTTTTCTCTATTTCACAGGACGATTTGAGCTCTCAAACACCCCCAAGATTTATTATTAATGCAAACCCTCTGGCCTACCCTGAAATCATCCCTCTCTCAGGTTGACCCAGGAGCCAAGCAAGCGTCACACAGTAGAGGGACACAAAGGGGCAGGAATCCACTGCTGTCCTTGAAGGGCCCAAACATTCACAAATGACAGTAGGAACCCCCTTGTACAGAAAGCACCGCTGGCCATAAGCAGTATCTAGGGAGCCGGGTGTAAACCGGGGTTACGTAGATGCTGTATGATTTCACGTCTGAGTAAACCTGGTCTCCCGGGAGGTTGTGAGAACTCAGGGGCTTGCTCCGTCCCCACTCCCTAAGACGGTGCACCTCGCACTCCTACTGGGCCTCTCCGTGCTGTTCCTACCAAACCTCCCTGACACACCTGAGCAAAGCCCATCGTGAACCAGTAAACCCCAGTGTACTAGGGAAGCATATGGTTGGTTAGGAAAGCTCTGCAAACTTGAGATAACTCACCTTGCATCTCAGCAGAGTGGCGAGGACACCATGGGTCAGATGCCACAACTGCCTGCGTCTACCTCCTACAGCAGGGCCTACCGTCCAGGGCAGGACGCGTGCAGCAGGGAATTAGGAAAGAAAGATTAACTTTTATTTTTTACTATAAAATCACAACTTTGAATTGACATTTATCTGTCAAGTTTTTGCTTTTCAAGCCAGCACTACATTGAAGACCCAGAAAGATGAACTGTAGTCTCCCCACGGAGCTGACATGTGTCTTTTGAAACTGGATCTTTCTTATTCTGAAGCTGCATCCATGTTCAAGACGCTCCATAACATGATCACTTGCTGTTACGGTGAACCTTTTTTTAAGATTGTATGTTTGAGACATGGCAGAAGGGAAGGACATATGTTAGCTATGAAAATTGTGCTTTTGTATTTTTCTGCTTTCTAGACTATCTCATTTCTGGAAAGGAGGTCAAGTATCAGGCACATACCATCTCAGTTTCTTTGTAATCTGTCCTCATCTCACAAAGGGAGCCAAGGATCCTTTACCTCTTTCCATCTGTCATCTGCTCACCTGGATCTTACATTTCCTTTTAAGGTTAACATTCTTTATCCTGAAAGATAATGTCTCCAAATGCTCCCAAGAACAGCAACTTGCCCATGTGTTAGAGGCAGAGCAATGAAGAGCTGGTTTATTTTGAGTCACCTGTGAAAATATTTCACAAATATCCATGAGGCCGACTTTAGAAATTAGTCCTGGACAACTGGAAATCTCCCCCCAGTTTGCCAGCCTAAGGCAGAATTCAGAGAATTAGCGAGTCCTCCTCCCTCGTGTGCATCAGCTGACGCCTGGTTTCCGTAGTCTCACCCGAAGGTAGATCATTCACCTCCTTTCATTCTTACAAGAAACAAGGGCTTTGTTTTCTTCTAGGCTTTCTTCCGGATTTGTATGTATGGGATAAAACTAAAATCTGAGATATTTCTGAGCGGTGGGAGGACAATTTTAAGGACATTCAAAAAGCTTTAGGACGTTGTCACTGTCTCTCCCAAATTTGCTTGAGCAGCCCATAGAGTCCGGCCCTCGGGTTCACGAGTGAGGCTCACCGCCTTGACCCTGGCCCCCACCCCAAGGGATGTCATATTAAACTCCCTCGTGACTTTGGAAAAATGCCACACAATTAAACAAGCAGGACTTCTGTTCCCCTATTAATTTCTAAATAGTTGAAGGTCACAAGTCATTTCACTATTTTTGGAGTTCACTAAATAGGTGGAATATCATTTTATTCTAATAATAAAAGCCCAACCAGATACCTTAGATCCCCTTTTTCAGAATATGAGGTGTCTCGTTAAACATCTGTTTTCTTTTCCCCCCTTACCTTTTATAATTCATTTCTTGCTTCTTTTTACAGCCTTTCCCAGTATAGTGATGAGAACATGATGGACCCTTATAACCTGGCCATTTGCTTTGGCCCAACATTGATGCCTGTCCCAGAAACACAGGACCAAGTGTCTTGCCAGGCTCATGTGAATGAAATTGTCAAAACCATCATTATCCACCACGAGACTATTTTTCCAGATGCAAAAGAGCTGGATGGCCCTGTCTATGAGAAATGCATGGCTGGTGATGACTACTGGTGAGTTAAACAATTTTAGTCTTCCTCCCACCCACAAAATTGTGGATATACAGACATCTATTTAGGAAAATGAATTTCCCATGAGACACCAATGCTTCCAATTTTAAAAAGGAAGAATAAACAAAGAAGCAGCAGGATGCTGAGACCGCAGCCCCACTCCCTGTTCACTGGGGACGCTCATGTTCATCCCTCTCTTCTAACCAAGGGTTGTAATATTTTAGATAAATCCACCCTATCATGGCTTCTGTGGAGAAGAAAGGACTTAATGTGACATGGGAAGCATATTCATTTTTATTATTACATCCAATCAAGAAAAGATAACTGATTAAGTTGACAGATATCATTTTTCATAGTGAATTAGAGAGTTTTGATGCCATATAAAATATCTTTTAAATTCTCATTTAAAGGTGGAGGGTTCACGGTATGTGACACACCTCTTGGGGGCAGGACACAAGTATCAGAGGGACTTTACCTAACAAACGCAGGCCGTGTAACCTAGTTCTTTGTACCCTCAATGATTCCCCGACAATAAAAAATAATAATAAAAAATTTAAAATATCTCATTTTAAAGGAGCCCTGTCAACCAAATGTATTTTCTTATGCTCATTTTCACTCTTACAAGTAAATATTATTCTAGCCAATTATAGTAGCAGAGATCATATTGAGTAAATTATTATGTTAATACATTGTTGGGATAAATATTTTTTAATACATCAGTGTGGCCTTCAGTTCCATCCATGTTGCTACAAATTATATTTGTGGCTGAGTAACATTCTGTTGTGCGTCTACAGTATATCACATTTTCTTTATCCCTTCATCGGTCAATTCCGTATCTTGACTGTTATGAACTATGGCAAAGACGGGAGGCAGAGCCCTCTTTGACATAATGCTTTCCTTTGGATATACACCCTGCGTGAAGTTCATTACGATCAATGAGATAAGCAAGGCAACAAAGAAGAGAAAGCCCACATGTTCTCCCTCCTGCGCGAACTAGGAAGGTGGATCTCGGGGAGGTAGAGAGAGTGGTGGTTGCCTGGTGCTGGGAAGGGGAAGAGGAGGAGAGATGAGAGACGTTAACAAGGGTCACGAAAGCAACAGCTGGAAGGCCTAAGTTGCAGTATTCTGTAGTTCAGTAGGAAATTTACAGTTAACAGTAATTAACTGTGTATATCAAAATAGCTAGAAGAAAATAAATGTTCCAACACAAAGGAAAGATAAATATTTGAAGCCGGGCATGGTGGTCCACACCTTCAGTCCCAGCTACTCAGAAGGCTGAGGCAGAAGGGTAACTTGAGCCCGGGAGTTCAAGGCTGCAGTGAGCTGTGATGACGTCCCTGCCCTCCAACCTGGATGACAGAGACCCTTTCTCAAAGAAATAAAATAAATAAATAAATGTTCAAGCTGATAGATACCCCAATCACCCTGCTTTAATCATTACATATTGTATAGAAGGATCAAAATATCATATACATGTATACCTGCAAAATATGCATACCTATTATATGTCAATTTAAAAAAATAGCAAAGAACCAGGAGCAGTGGCCCATGCCTGTAATACCAGCCCTTTGGGAAGCCAGCATGGGAAGGATCACTTGAGGCTAGGAGTTCAAGACCTCACGTTATATAGTATGATATATCCAGCAATATTGCCCATGAAGTTTGATTCGAAAATATTGACTTGAGGCCAGGTGCAGTGGGACTCACGCCTGTCATCCTAGTCTGAGGCGGAATGATTGCTTGAGGCAGGAAGTTTGAGACTAGCCTAAGCAAGAGCAAAACCCCTGCCTCTACAACCAAACAGCAAAATTAGCTGGGCATGGGCACACCTGTCATCCCACCTACTCAGGAGGCTGAGGCAAGAGGAGTGCTTGGGCCTAGGAGTTTCATGTTGCTGTGAGCTCTGATGATGCCACTGCACTCTAGCCTGGGTGACAGAGCAAGACCTTGTCTCAAAAATAATAACTATATATATATATATATACCATATATATACATACGCTGTATGTATATATGTGCGTGCGTGTATATACGTATACACTTGAGTACTTATGTGCAAGGTATTAATTGAGCTTGGCTCTGAGAAGGTGAATGAAGGGAACTCTGCCCTGCTGAGATACATGATTGTATTTTCATAGTCATATTTACTTCAAGGCCAATGTCAAAGGCATGTTTAGCATTTCCAAGTGTCAGGGCTACCCCAGTAATCCCTGCTGCCTGCTCACTCTCTCAGCAAGCAGGAGTGTGGCTATCCAGTCACTGTCATCTGACATGCTGGATTGGAGGCATTTTGTGGTCATTGTTCCAGCCTCGGCCACCTCCATCATCTTAAACATGCTGTTTTGTGTGGGTGCTGCCTGCTTTGTGCAGAAATTGAGCATCCAGAGGTCATCCTCAGACCCAGCACTGGGCACACAGGTGATGTCGGTTTGTGTTGGTGACCAGGGCACTCCATTTTTCAGCATACATTTAAGGGATAGATTTTGAAAGAGGATCAAATCATGATTCTCACACAGATATAAAAAGAGCATGTGTCAAGGAAAGGTGAAACAGAAGCTACAACCAGTTCAAAGGAGAAGCCAAGGGACCACCAATCTGTATGTAGTAAAGGAAGGAATGGCGAAAAGAATTCGCAAAGACCAGTGTGTCCAAAAGGCAGTAATTTAATTATAATGTACCAGAATTCAACTAATTTGTAATTCTATGGATAAGAATTGTTTGTAATGCTATCAGTTTTCTACAAGTTACTGTATTTACAGAGTTGTAAAATTACCTAGTCAAAGATGAATGCACATACACGTGTGTGCACATGTGTACGTGTGTACGTGTGTGCTGTGTGTGCACACATGTGTACGTGTGTACATGTCTGTACGTGTGTACGTGTATACTGTGTGTGCACGTGTATGCGTATGTACATGTGTGCACATGTGTACGTGTGTACATGTGTGCACATGTGTACGTGTGTACATGTCTGTACTGTGTACGTGTATACTGTGTGTGCACGTGTATGCGTGTGTACATGTGTGCTGTGTGTGCACATGTGTACGTGTGTACATGTCTGTACGTGTGTACGTGTATACTGTGTGTGCACGTGTATGCGTGTGTACGTGTATACTGTGTGTGCACGTGTACACCCTCAGGCAGATGGCATGCAGAAGCCCCACACTCATTTCACAGACCGTCTAGTGACCCCTGTGCCAGATGAGCCTCTCCATTCCAATTTCATATGAATTTCCATTTCCATCCCACAGCGACAGCCCATACAGTGAACATGGTACCTTGGAGGAAGTGGACCAGGATGCCGGGACAGAGCCCCACACCAGCGAGGACGGTAGGACCTGTGCTCATGCTGTTAGGAAGCCAGTCTTTATATGCGTATCCATATTCTGAACAATTGCTTGTAGTAAAAAATCAGTAGAGGCCAGGTACAGTGGCTCACGCCTATAATTCCAAAGCTTTGAGAGGCCAAGGCGAGAGGATCAGAGTTTAAAGCCAGCCTGGGCAACATAATAAGACCCTGTCTCTATAAAAAAATGTAAAAAGGAAAAACAAAGCTGGGCATGGTGGCATGTACCTATAGTCCCAGCCCCTTGGGAGCCTGAGGCAAGAGGATCACTTAAGCACAGGAATTGGAGGCTGCAGTGAGCTGTGATTGTACCCCTGCACTCTGGCCTGGGCAACAGAGCAAGACCTTGTCTCAAAAAAAAAAAAAAAAAGAAAGAAAGAAAAGGATCAGCACCCGTAGCTCAGTGGTTAGGGCGCCGGCCACATGCACTGGAGCTGGTAGGTTTGAACCCAGCCCATACCTACTAAACAACAATGACAACAATAACAAAAAAATAGCCAGGTGTTGTGATGGGCGCCTCTAGTCCCAGCTACTGGGAGGCTGAGGCAAGAGAATCGCTTAAGTCCAAGAGTTTGAGGCTGCTGTGAGCTGTGTGGGACTCTAGCAAGGATGACATAGTGAAACTCTGTCTCAAAAAAAAAAAAAAATTAGCAGCTACAAAGCATATTTATAAAATATTTGTAGGATATAAAACATATTACAGTGAAAACCCACGGAACCACCACCAAGTTTAGGAAAAGCAACATGTCATTACTTTATGCTTCCCGGGTCTCACTGCCTTACGTGCCCCCAGGGGTAATCACTGTAGTTTTGTGTTTTTAAACAGTTTCTTCTTCTCTTTTCTATTTTCATGATCTTTCTATAAATGGGACAATACTGTATATGTTTTTCATGAGTTTTCCTCTCAATACTGTGCTTCTGAGATTGCCCCCCGCACACAGTGTGCATGCCGTTATGACTGTCCTGTTTTACTACCGTGGAATGTTCCGTCGCATAGATCTGCTCCCCTCTTAATGAACAACGTGAGGCATTTTCTTTTCTTGATATTAAGATGAGCACTACACCATCAGGAATGTTCTGACCACGTCTCCTACAGCAAACATCTGGAGTTTCTCTAGGAAATGCATCCAAGCTAGCCCTGTCTTCAACGTGACCCCGTGTTGCCAAACCCACTTGTTCCATGGCTGTGACACGTGTGCTTCCAACAGCCCCTCAGCCTTCCCTTTGTACACGTTCATCGGCACTGATTTTATGGGGTATTTTAATCTTTGCTAATATTGTCAGTATGTAATGGTATCTAGTGACGATTTTAATTCATGCTTCTCTGGTTGCTGATGGAGATGCTGTTTTAAAATGTATTATCCTGGCAGCGGCACGTCATGCTCTCCCCCGCCCGGAGCCAACAAGCTGAGAGGCAGGAGGCGGTGGCCTCGGCGGCTGCTGCTGCTGCTGCAGTGGGGCAGCTGGTGGCGACCGGTGGCATCCGGGGCGGTTTAATCCAAAGACTGACTTCACTATAGAAACACCCATAGTTGTATCAATGTTTGAGGAAAGATAGTGGCAGCAGGCACAGGGGAAAAAGCTCCGACATACTAAGAAAATGAGCATGCTAAAACCAAGTGGGCTTAAAGCCCCTACCAAGATCCTTAAGCCTGGAAGCACAGCCTTAAAGACACCTACGACTGTTGCAGTTCCTGTAGAAAAACAATATCCAGTGAAAAAGCATCAAATACTCAAGTAGAGCAGAGACTCAAGTAGAATTTGTGGATGACTTTCGAGTTGGGGAGTGAGTTTGGGTGAATGGGAATAAGCCTGGATTTATCCAGTTTCTTGGAGAAACCCAGTTTGCACCAGGCCAGGTGGGCTGGGATTGTTTTAGTGAACCTATAGGCAAGAATGATGGTTCAGTGGCAGGAGTTTGATATTTCCAGTGTGAACCTTTAAAGGGCTTATTTACCCGACCTTCAAATTTAACAAGGAAGGTGCAAGCAGAAGATGAAGCTAACGGCCTACAGACAACTCCTGCTTCCAGAGCTACTTCACCTCTGTCTGCTTCTACAGCAAGCATGGTGCCCTCCTCCCCGGTACCCCCTCAAGTATTCCTTATAAGCTGTCCCAGTCAGCAGCAAAGGAGCCTTCAAGTACGTCTCAGATCAGCAACCTTACAAAAACTGCCAGTGAATCTATCTCCAACCTTTCAGAGGCTGGGTCAATCAAGAAAGGAGAAAGAGAACTCAAAATTGGAGACAGAGTATTGGTTGGTGGCACTAAAGCTGGCGTAGTCCGGTTTCTTGGGGAGACAGACTTTGCTAAGGGAGACTGGTGTGGTGTGGAGTTGGATGAACCTCTTGGGAAGAATGATGGTGCCTTTACTGGAAGAAGGTATTTCATTGTCAACCCAAATATGGTCTATTTGCTCCTGTTCACAAAGTGACCAAGATTGGCTTCCCTTCCACTACGCCAGCAAAAGCCAAGACTGCCACAGTGAGACGAGTAATGGCCACCACACCTGCCAGCCTGAAGTGAAGCCCTTCTGCCTCCTCCCTTAGCTCCATGAGCTCAGTGGCCTCCTCTGTGAGCAGCAAGCCCAGTCGGACAGGACTATTGACTGAAACCTCCCGTTATGCCAGGAAGCTTTCCGGCACCACTGCCCTCCAGGAGGCCCTGAAGGAGAAGCAGCAGCACATGAAGCAGCTGCGGGCTGAACGGGATCTAGAGAGGGCAGAGGTGGCCAAGGCCACAAGCCACGTGGGGGAGATAGAGCAGGAACTAGCTCTGGCCCGGGACCGACACAATTCCTCCTGGAATTGGAGGCCAAGATGGACCAGCTGCAAACAATGGTGGAAGCTGCTGATAGGGAGAAGGTGGAGCTTCTCAACCAACTGGAAGAGGAGAGAAGGAAAGTTGAGGACCTTCAGTTCCAGGTTGAAGAAGAATCAATTACCAAAGGCGATCTTGAGGAGGCTACGGTAGCAGAAAAATCACGTATAATGGAACTAGAGAAAGACCCAGCACTGAGAGTGCAGGAAGCAGCTGACTCCGGAGAAGCCTAGAGTCCCATAAACCTGCTGGGGATGTGGACATGTCACTTTCTCTGTTGCAAGAGATAAGCTCTTTGCAAGAACAATTAGAAGTCACCCATACTGACCACCAGACAGAAATAGCTTATCTAAAAGAACATTTTGGAGCCCAGGAAGAAACTTATCAGAAGGAGATAAAGGCTCTTTATACTGCCACAGAGAAGGTTTCCAAGGAGAACGAGTCATTGAAAAGCAAGCCTGATCATGCCAATAAAAAGAATTCAGATGTGATAGCTCTGTGGAAGTCCAAACTGGAGGCTGCCATTGCATCCCACCAGCAGGCGATGGAAGAGCTGAAGGTGTCCTTTAGCAAAGGGGTTGGAATAGAGATAGCAGAATTTGCTGAGTTAAAAAACACAAATAGAGAAAATGAGACTTGATTACCAGCATGAAATAGAAAATTTACAGAATCAACAGGACTCTGAGCGGTCTGCTCATGCTAAAGAGGTAGAAGCCCTAAGGGCTAAACTGTTGAAGGTCATTTAAGGAGAAGGAGAACAGTCTGGAAGCCATCAAATCAAAACTGGACAGAGCAGAAGACCAGCTTCTAGCAGAAGACACGTTAAACAAATTACAGGAAGCTGAAATAAAGGCTAGTAACATCACCAAAGAGCTCCAGGGGAAAAAGCTAAAGCTTACTAATCTTCAGGAAAATTTCAGTCAAGTCAGGCAAGTGAAAGAGGCTTTGGAAAAAGAACTTCAGATTTTGAAAGAAAAATTTGCTGATGCTGCAGAGGAGGCAGTCTCTGTTCAGGGAAGTATGCAAGAAACTGTAAATAAATTACACCAAAAGATGGAAGAGTTCAACATGCTGTCTTCTGAACTGGAGAAGTTGAGAGAAAATTTAGCAGATATGGAGGCAAAATTTAGAGAGAAATGAAAGAGAAGAGCAGTTGATAAAAGCAAAGGAAAAATCGGAAAATGACATCACAGACAAAATGAAGATGTCAGGAGATGATTCTTCTCGGCTGACAAAAATGAATGATGAATAACGTCTGAAAGAAAGGTATGTAGAAGAATTACAGCTAAAACTTACAAAGGCTAATGAAAACGCAAGTTTTCTGCAGAAAAGTATTGGGGAAGTAACTCTGAAAGCTGAACAGAGTCAGCAAGAAGCAGTTAAAAAGCACGAGGAAGAGAAGAAAGAATTGGAGAAAAAACTGTTGGACCTGGAAAAGAAGATGGAAACAAGCCACAGTCAATGTCAGGATCTGAAAGCCCGGTATGAAAAAGCCAGTTCTGAGACAGAAATCAAGCATAAGGAGATCCTGCAGAATCTACAAAAGATGCCGCGGACACAGAGGAGAAGCTGCAGGCTGCACGAGAGGAGAACAGCACCTGTTGGAGGAGATGGAGGAACTGACAAAGCCGAAGCTGCTCAAACAGCAGAAGATGCCGTGCGGGTAATGGGATACAGATGACCAAAGAGAAGACGGAGACGCCGGCCTCCTTGGAGGACACCAAGCAAACAAATGCAAAACTACAGAATGAATTGGACACACTTAAAGAAAACAACTTGAAAAATGTGGAAGAGCTGAAGAAATCAAAGGAACTCTTGACTGTAGAGAATCAAAAAATGGAAGAATTCAGGAAATAGAAACCCTAAAGCAGGCAGCAGCTCAGAAGTCCCAGCAGCTTTCAGCATTGCAAGAAGAGAACATTAAACTTGCCGAGGAGCTGGGGAGAAGCAGAGACCAAGTCACAAGTCATGGAAAGCTGGAAGAGGAAAGATCTGTGCTCAATAATCAGTTGTTAGAAATGCAGAAAAGAGAATCCAAGTACGTAAAAGATGCAGATGAAGAAAAAGCCTCCTTGCAAAAATCTGTCAGTATAACTAGTGCCTTACTCACAGAAAAGGATGCGGAGCTGGAAAAACTGAGAAATGAGGTCACAGTGCTCAGGAGAGAAAACGCCTCTGCCAAGTCCTTGCATTCAGTTGTTCAGTCTCTAGAGCCCGATAAGGTGAAGCTTGAGCTCAAGGTAAAGAACTTGGAGCTTCAACTCAAAGAAAACAAGAGGCAGCTCAACAGCCCCTCAGGTAATACTGATACTCAGGCAGAAGAGGATGAAAGAGCCCAGGAGAGTCAGCAAATGATTGGTTTCCTAAATTCAGTACTAGTGGACCTTCAAAGGAAGGATCAAGATCTCAAGATGAAGGTAGAGGTGATGTCACAAGCAGCCCTCAGTGCGAATGGGGATGAGCTCAACAATTATGACAGTGATGACCAGAAGAAGCAGTCTCAGAAGAAGCCTCGCCTCTTCTGTGACATTTGTGACTGCTTTGACCTGCGTGACACAGAGGATTGTCTTACCCAGACACAGTTGTCTGATGACCCTCTCCCTTCCACACACCATGGCAGTCGGAGTGAGGAACGCCAGTACTGTGAAATCTGTGAGACGTTTGGCCACTGGGCAGCCAACTACAATGACAACAAGACCTTCTGATGAAGCCTCAAGTCAAGAACTTGGCTTTTTCAGATGTGCTAGCGTTTAAGCAATTTAACACCAGCATTGTGTGTACGGACTTCAGGAGAACTCAGATGTTATTTTTTGCTGCCATCAACAAATCTAAGAAAATATTTTGATCTTCGCAAATCACACTTTAGTCTCCCCTTATAAGTTAGATTAATAAATTAAATCATTAGTAGGTGAGTTTTCACCCTTACTTTGTTTTCTTAAGTTTGAAGACATTGCACCAGATGAAATTACATTCTTTGTCCCTCATAAAAAATCCCTACCCATACAATACCTTATTTAAAGTAACTAAATTATGCTGTTACTTTTCGTATTTGCACTAAAATATTTCCAGGCTGCCTTTGTATATTTAGGTTTTTGGTTAAGCTTTGACACTGGAATGAGTTGAAAAAATGTGCCATTTTGCATTTTCATCTACTCGTTTCAAAGTATTTTATTCAAAGAAATATCTGAGCTTTTTGCACTACCTGTTACCAGTACTGCCTTTATTTCAGGCTTGATGATACTTAGGTGTGATTATAAAATCATGAAACAGGTAAAGGGAGGGGGAAGCCCCCAACTGCTGTGGGGACGTTTTATAACCGATACGCTGCAACCACTTTCTATACTGTGTTTTGTTTATTGCATAATTTTAGCTTATAGATATTATATGTATATATATTTTTTAAAGCTATATTTTGGGAAAAACGTATACAATGTTTCTTTCTTTTCAGGTATTTACCTTTATGAAAAAGAAAACACTTAAAACGATCATCTGAACATAAAAGACTAGTCCAAAAAATAGCATCATAAGGCTTTGCAATTATTTTTTCCTTTTGTTTTCATTTTGTTTCTTTACCAAATTCTAATAACTGGAAGAAGTTTCTCCAAAACATTTTTCCTTCTCTAGCAAATATCCCCAGCAGTCAATTAATTTAATAATAAGCCACTATAAAACACCTAAATTAACCAATCTACAATCTTCCTTTGCAAGTTTAACTGTTTTTAGATGAATGTATGATGACGAATTCAATGTTAATAATTTTGTATTTTATCACAAAAAATAAAATGAAGGACCTCAACCAACAGAACAGTTTGTCAGCCAGTTTGAATCTATTTATCTTCATTTGAATGTCATTTAGAGTATGTAAAAAGTAATAAAATGTATCTTCCATGCTACATGTATAGTAAGAACTTCTATAATTGTATATATGCCTTTGATGTATTTTCCCCTCAAGATTATCAACTGGGTTTGACAAGTGAATATTAAGTTAATCTGTTAACAATTGAAATTTTTGGTTATAAACATAATAGGAGTTGTTTCACAAACAGAAAACATGTAAAACAGTATTAAAATTTGAGCAAACAAGTATTCTGTATCTACTTTAATAAATGCTTATTCTTTTTTGCCAGCAAAAAAAAAATATTTATATATATATATAGTGTATTGATGGGAAATTTGAGCTTGAGTGAGGCCAACCGATTAGAAAACAGCTACTGTTGGGCGGTGCCTGTGGCTCAGTGAGTAGGGCGCTGGCCCCATATACCGAAGGTGGTGGGTTCAAACCCAGCCCCGGCCAAATTACAACAGAAGTTTTTCCAGATTAAAGATGGCAGCCGGGTAACAGCTTCCCTGCAACTGGGAACAGCGAGTCTGGGGAGACAAGACTCCAGGCATCTCTGGCCGGTGGGATCTGCCTATAATCATCCCTTTGAGGATACAGGGAGCCAGCAAGGGACTTCTGGACCCCAAGAGGAGGACAAAAATAGTGGAAAACTGGCAAGTGGTTCCATGTGTTCGATCGACCTAATCACGCCGGCAACCGTAAGTACAAGCAGCAGTGAGACTGCAAACCGGAAAGGCCTTACCTGTGAACTGTTTCGGTGTTCTTGGACTTGGCACTCAGTTGAACTGCCTTGGGAAGAGCTTGAGCAGGAGTGTGGAGAACTTTGGGCATTGTCTGGGGCCCCAGACTGAGCCACTGAGCTGGGCGCAGGAAGCCATTCTGAAAGAACTGCCCTGGCAAGCTCCGCCCTCAGGGTCTCAGAGCAAGGATTGGGCAGGTCAAAGTAACCTACTGACTGAGCAGCCTAAAGGCGGGGACTGACCTGCCTTACAGCCTTAATCCTTAGGGGCAGAGTGAGACGGTTTTGGCACACTGGAGCCTTGGACTGTTGCCCTGGGTAGAGTGCCGTGATGTCACAGCTCATAGCAACCTCAAACTCCTGGGGTTGGCGCTGCCCAGACCTCCATAAGAGCTGTGCAGCAATCCCCGACAGGTGACCTGCACCCACCGGGCCTCCACATTCCCTGACCAGGAACTGCGGGAGCCACGCAACCCTGCGTCCTCCCTCCTGTGTCCTCCCAGCTTCCACACTAGCCCGTTCATCTGGACAGGGACTCTGGTAGCTGCATGCCCTTTGGAGCCCTCCCTGCCTCTGTGCAGAGCTCTTCTCCTGGCCAGAGACTGCTGGATCCTTGGGCTCTCTGTGCCAAAGTCACTGGGCGCCTGGCACTCCCAGAACCGTGCATGCCACCCCCAGCCCTGTTGCTGGATCTGGGTGTGTCACAAACCGGAGCTGCTTCCACAACCAGAACTCCCTAGCTAGAGCAGCCCCAGAGGAACTACACAGGGTCACTCCCTACAAAGATCCAGCAACAATAGAGTGATCCCGCTGGGGTCTAATCTTGGAGAGACACTTCCCCAACTCTGAGGACAGCCAGAGGCAATGGTGAAAAACAATCATGAGGCGAAATCAACAGAAAAACTCTGGCAATATGGATAATCAGAGTAGATCAACTCCCCCAAGAATCAATGGGGCAGAAACAGCACAAGACCCCATGCACAAACAAATAGCTGAGATGTCAGAAATTGAATTCAGGATCTGGATAGCAAAGAAGATCAAATTAGAATTCCAAAATTTATCTTAAGAATTCAACGGATTCAGTCTATAAACGTTATCCACCATATTAACAGAGGGAAAAATAAAGATCACATGATCCTCTCAATAGATGCAGAAAAAGCATTTGATAAAATCCAGCATCCTTTTCTAATTAGAACACTGAAGAGTATAGGCATAGGTGGCACATTTCTAAAACTGATTGAAGCTATCTATGACAAACCCACAGCCAATATTTTACTGAATGGAGTAAAACTCAAAGCTTTTCCTCTTAGAACTGGAACCAGACAAGGTTGTCCTCTGTCACCTTTACTATTCAACGTAGTGCTGGAAGTTCTAGCCAATACAATTAGGCAAGACAAGGAAATAAAGGGAATCCAAATGGGAGCAGAGGAGGTCAAACTCTCCCTCTTTGCTGACGACATGATCTTATACTTAGAGAACCCCAAAGACTCAACCACAAGACTCCTAGAAGTCATCAAAAAATACAGTAATGTTTCAGGATATAAAATCAATGTCCACAAGTCAGTAGCCTTTGTGTACACCAATAAGAGTCAAGATGAGAAGCTAATTAAGGACACAACTCCCTTCACCATAGTTTCAAAGAAAATGAAATACCTAGGAATATACCTAACGAAGGAGGTGAAGGACCTCTATAAAGAAAACTATGAACTCCTCAGAAAGGAAATAGCAGAGGATATTAACAAATGGAAGAACATACCATGCTCATGGATGGGAAGAATCAACATTGTTAAAATGTCTATACTTCCCAAAGCAATCTACCTATTCAATGCCATTCCTATTAAAATACCAACATCGTACTTTCAAGATTTGGAAAAAATGATTCTGCATTTTGTATGGAACCGGAAAAAACCCCGTATAGCTAAGGCAGTTCTCTGTAACAAAAATAAAGCTGGGGGCATCAGCATACCAGATTTTAGTCTGTACTACAAAGCCATAGTGCTCAAGACAGCATGGTACTGGCACAAAAACAGAGACATAGACACTTGGAATTGAATTGAAAACCAAGAAATGAAACTAACATTTTACAACCACCTAATCTTTGATAAACCAAACAAGAACATACCTTGGGGGAAAGACTCCCTATTCAATAATTGGTGTTGGGAGAACTGGATGTCTACATGTAAAAGACTGAAACTGGACCCACACCTTTCCCCACTCACAAAAATTGATTCAAGATGGATAAAGAACTTAAATTTAAGGCATGAAACAATAAAAATCCTCCAAGAAAGCATAGGAAAAACACTGGAAGATATTGGCCTGGGGAAAGACTTCATGAAGAAGACTGCCATGGCAATTGCAACAACAACAAAAATAAACAAATGGGACTTCATTAAACTGAAAAGCTTCTGTACAGCTAAGGAGACAATAACCAAAGCAAAGAGACAACCTACACAATGGGAAAGGATATTTGCATATTTTCAATCAGACAAAAGCTTGATAACTAGGATCTATAGAGAACTCAAATTAATCCACATGAAAAAAGCCAACAATCCCTTATATCAATGGGCAAGAGACATGAATAGAACTTTCTCTAAAGATGACAGAGGAATGGCTAACAAACATATGAAAAAATGTTCATCATCTCTATATATTAGAGAAATGCAAATCAAAACAACCCTGAGATACCATCTAACCCCAGTGAGAATGGCCCACATCACAAAATCTCAAAACTGCAGATGCTGGCATGGATGTGGAGAGAAGGGAACACTTTTACACTGCTGGTGGGACTACAACCTTTCTGGAAGGAAGTATGGAGAAACCTCAAAGCACTCAAGCTAGACCTCCCATTTGATCCTGCAATCCCATTACTGGGCATCTACCCAGAAGGAAAAAAATCCTTTTATCATAAGGACACTTGTACTAGACTGTTTATTGCAGCTCAATTTACAATTGCCAAAATGTGGAAACAGCCTAAATGCCCACCAACCCAGGAATGGATTAACAAGCTGTGGTATATGTATACCATGGAATACTATTCAGCTATTAAAAAAAATGGAGACTTTACATCCTTCGTATTAACCTGGATGGACGTGGAAGACATTATTCTTAGTAAAGCATCACAAGAATGGAGAAGCATGAATCTTATGTACTCAATTTTGATATGAGGACAATTAATGACAATTATGGTTATGGGGGGGAACAGAAAGAGGGAAGGAGGGAGGTAGGTGGGGCCTTGGTGTGCGTCACACTTTATGGGGGCAAGACATGATTGCAAGAGAGACTTTACCTAACAATTGCAATCAGTGTAACCTGGCTTATTGTACCCTCAATGAATCCCGAACAATAAAAAAAATAAAAGAATTCAACGGATTCAAAGACCAAATGACCAAAGATTTCGACACATTGAGACAAGAAGTTGCATCCCTCAAAGATCTGAGAAACACAGTAGAATCCCTCAGTAACAGAATGGAGCAAGCAGAAGAAAGGATTTCTGACATTGAAGACAAAGCTTTCGAATGCTCCCAAACCCTCAAAGAAGAAGAGAAATGGAGAGCAAAAACAGACCACTCTCTCAGAGAGCTCTCGGATAATTTGAAGAAAACCAATATTCGTCTTATAGGGATCCCCGAAAGTGACGAAGTGGCTTCACAAGGCACAGAGTCTCTTCTCCATGAGATTATGAAGGAGAACTTTCCAGACATGCCAAGGGATTCTGAAATTCAGAAGCAGACAGTTTCAGAACTCCAGCAGGACTCAACCCAAATAAGACATCCCCCAGTCACATCATAATCAATTTCACTAAAGTTAATATGAAGGAGAAAATTCTGAAAGCTGCCAGACGAAAGAAAACCATTACCTATAAGGGGAAGAATATCAGAATAACTGCAGATCTCTCTGCTGAAATCTTTCAAGCTAGAGGAGGATGGTCATCGACTTTTAATCTCCTAAAACAAAATAACTTTCAACCCAGGATCCTGTACCCAGCTAAACTGAGCTTCATTTATGACAGAGAAATTAAATACTTCAACGACATTCACATGTTGAAGAAATTTGCCACAACTAAACCAGCTCTCCAGGACATTCTTAGACCTATCCTCCATAAAGACCAGCGTAATTCTCCACCACAAAAGTAAACCCACCCAAAAAAATTTTTGATCACATTCCAACTTCCACACTCGCAAAAGGATTAAAAATGTCCACTGGTCTCTCGAAAGGCTTATCAATGCTCTCAATCAATTTGAATGGTTTGAATTGTCCTCTAAAGAGGCATAGGTTGGCGGACTGGATACAAAAACTCAAGCCAGATATCTGCTGCATCCAAGAATCGCATCTTACATTAAAAGACAGATATAGACTCAAGGTGAAGGGATGGTCATCTATATTCCATGCAAATGGAAAGCAGAAAAAAGCAGGCGTTGCAATCCTGTTCACAGACGCAATAGACTTTAAACCAACCAAAATAATTAAGGCTAAGGATGGACACTTCATATTTGTTAAAGGTAATACTCAATATGATGAGATCTCAATTATTAATATTTATGCCCCCAACCACAACGCACCTCAATTTATAAGAGAAACCCTAACAACATGAGCAACTCAATTTCCTCCACTTCCACAGTAGTTGGAGATTTTAACATCCCTTTAGCAGTCCTGGATAGATCCTCCAAAAAGAAGCTAAGCAAAGAAATTTTAGATTTAAACTCAACCATTCAACATCTGGACTTAACAAACATCTACAGAACATTTCATCCCCAAAAACTGAATACACATTCTTCTCATCAGCCCACAGAACATACTCCAAAATCGACCACATCCTAGGCCACAAATCTAACCTCAGCAAATTTAAAAAAATAGAAATTATTCCTTGCATCTTCTCAGACCATCATGGAATAAAACTTGAACTAAATAACAACAGGAACCTGCATACCCATACAAAAACATGGAAGCTAAACAACCTTATGCTGAAGGATACATGGGTTATAGACGAGATTAAGAAGGAAATCACCACATTTTTGGAACAAAACAACAATCAAGACACGAATTACAAGAACCTCTGGGATACTGGCAAAGGCAGTCCTAAGAGGGAAATTTATAGCACTGCAAGCCTTCCTCAAGAAAACAGAAAGAGAGGAAGTCAATAACTTAATGGAACATCTCAAGCAATTGGAGAAAGAAGAACACTTCAACCCCAAACGCAGCAGAAGAAAAGAAATAACCAAAATCAGAGCAGAATTAAATGAAATTGAAAACAAAAGAATTCTACAACAGATCAATAAATCCAAAAGCTGGTTTTTCGAAAAGATCAATAAAATAGATAAACCTTTAGCCAACCTAACCAGGAAAAAAAGAGTAAAATCTCTAATTTCAACAATCAGAAATGGTAATGATGAAATAACAACAGACCCCTCAGAAATTCAAAAAATCCTTAACGAATACTACAAGAAACTCTACTCTCACAAATATGAAAATCTGAAAGAAATCGACCAATACCTGGAAGCACGCCACCTACCAAGACTTAGCCAGAACGAAGTGGAAGGGTAGAGGGAGGGGGATTGGTGGGATCACACCTGTGGTGCATCTTACAGGGGTATTTGTGAAACTTGGTAAATGTAGAATGTAAATGTTTTGGCACAGTAACTGAGATAACGCCGGAAAGGCTATGTTAACCATTGTGATAAAAATGTGTCAAATGGTCTGTGAAGCGAGTGTATGATGCCCCATGATCATATCAATGTATACAGTTATGATTTAATTAAAAAAAAAAAAAAAACAGAACGAAGTGGAAATGTTGAACAGGCCTATATCAAGTTCTGAAATAGCATCAACTATACAAAATCTCCCTAAAAAGAAAAGCCCAGGACCAGATGGCTTTACGTCAGAATTCTACCAAACATTTAAAGAAGAACTAGTACCTATACTACTAAACCTCTTCCAAAATATAGAAAAAGAAGGAATATTACCCAGCACATTCTACGAAGCATACATCACCTTGATCCCCAAACCAGGGAAAGACCCAATAAGAAAAGAAAATTATAGACCAATATCACTAATGAATATAGATGCTAAAATACTCAATAAGATCCTAACAAACAGAATCCAACAACACATCAAAAAAATTATACACCATGACCAAGTCGGATTTATCCCAGGGTCTCAAGGCTGGTTCAATATACGTAAATCTATAAATGTAATTCAACACATAAACAAACTTAAAAATAAAGACCATATGATTCTTTCAAGTGATGCACAAAAAGCTTTTGATAATATCCAGCATCCCTTCATGATCAGAGCACTTAAGAAAATTGGTATAGAAGGGACATTTCTTAAACTAATAGAGGCCATCTACAGCAAACCTACAGCCAATATCATATTGAATGGAGTGAAATTGAAATCATTTCCACTTAGATCAGGAACCAGGCAAGATTGCCCATTGTCTCCATTGCTCTTTAACATTGTAATGGAAGTTTTAGCCATTGCAATTAGGGAAGAAAAGGCAATCAAGGGTATCCACATACGGTCAGAAGAGATCAAACGTTCACTCTTCGCAGATGATATGATCATATATCTGGAAAACACTAGGGATTCTGCTACAAAACTTTTAGAAGTGATCAAGGAATACAGCAATGTCTCAGGCTACAAAATCAACACCCATAAATCTGTAGCCTTTATATATACCAACAATAAGCAAGCCGAACAAACAGTCAAGGACTCTATTCCTTTCACAGTAGTGCCAAAGAAGATGAAATATTTGGGAGTATACCTAACAAAGGACGTGAAAGATCTCTACAAAGAGAACTATGAAACTCTAAAAAAAGAAATAGCCGAAGATGATAACACATGGAAAAACATACCATGCTCATGGCTGGGAAGAATCAACATTGTTAAAATGTCCATATTACCCAAAGCAATATATAATTTTAATGCAATTCCTATTAAAGCTCCATTGTCATACTTTAAAGATCTTGAAAAAATAATACTTTGTTTTATATGGAATCAGAAAAAAAACTCGAATAGCCAAAACATTACTGAGCAATAAAAACAAAGCAGGAGGAATCACGCTACCAGACTTGAGACTGTACTATAAATCCATAGTGATCAAAACACCATGGTACTGGCACAAAAGCAGAGAAGTAGATGTCTGGAACAGAATAGAGAACCAAGAGATGAACCCAGCTACTTACCATTATTTGATCTTTGACAAGCCAATTAAAAACATTCAGTGGGGAAAAGATTCTCTATTTAACAAATGGTGCTGGGTGAACTGGCTGGCAACCTGTAGAAGATTGAAACTGGACCCACACCTTTCACCATTAACTAAGATAGACTCTCACTGGATAAAAGATTTAAACTTAAGACATGAAACTATAAAAATACTTGAAGAAAGTGCAGGGAAAACTCTTGAAGGAATCGGCCTGGGTGAATATTTTATGAGGAGGACTCTCCAGGCAATTGAAGCAGTATCAAAAATACACTACTGGGACCTGATCAAACTAAAAAGCTTCTGCACAGCCAAGAACATGGTAAGTAAAGCAAGCAGACAGCCCTCAGAATGGGAGAAAATATTTGCAGGCTATACCTCCGATAAAGGTCTAATAACCAGAATCCATAGAGAACTCAAATTTATTAGCAAGAAAAGAACATGTGACCCCATTTCAGGGTGGACAAGGGACTTAAAGAGAAACTTCTCTAAAGAAGACTGACGCAAAATCTACAAACACATGAAAAAAAGCTCATCATCCTTAATCATCAGAGAAATGCAAATCAAAACTACTCTGAGATATCACCTAACCCCAGTAAGAGTAGCCCACATAACAAAATCCGAAAACCAGAAATGTTGGCGTGGATGTGGAAGAAAGGGCACACTTCTACACTGCTGGTGGGAATGCACACTAATACGTTCCTTCTGGAAGGATGTTTGGAGAATACTTAGAGACCTAAAAATAGACCTGCCATTCGATCTTACAATTCCTTTACTGGGTTTATACCCAGAAGACCAAAAGTCACAATATAACAAAGACATCTATACCAGAATGTTTATTGCAGCCCAATTCATAATTGCTAAGTCATGGAAGAAGCCCAAGTGCCCATCAACCCACACGAATGGACTAGCAAATTGTGGTACATGTATACCATGGAATACCATGCAGCCTTAAAGAAAGATGGAGACTTTACCTCTTTCATGCTTACATGGATGGAGCTGGAACATATTCTTCTTAGCAAAGTATCTCAGGAATGGAAGAAAAAGTATCCAATGTACTCAGCCCTACTATGAAGCTAAATTATAGCTTTCACATGAAGACTATAACCCAACTATAGCACAAGACTATGGGGAAAGGGCCAAGGAAGGGGAACAGAGGGGGTAGTTTTTGGTGCAGGGAGGGTAATGGGTGGGGCCACATCTATGGTGCATCTTAGAATGGGTACAGGCGATTGCACTAATGTACACAGCTATGATTTAACCATAAAAAAAAAATAAAATAAAAAGTACCTTAAAAAAAATTACAACAGAAAACAGCTACTGTTGAAAAGATGGTTTGTTACTCACCATTCCCAAGACACAGGGGCCTGCCACACCTCCGCAGGCCACGCGGGGAAGCCACGGGACCTCTCAGGAGGCAGAGGGGGAGAGAGCTCCTTCTGGTTTCCACAGGAAGGAGCAGGTGAGGGCAGCAGGTTTAGGGGTGGCTGGTTTGAATCTGCAGGCTCTGGGGCTGGAGGCTGCCCCAAGTTTTCTGTTCCTTGCCCCAGGGGTGATGAGAGCAGGCCCGCGTGGTCTGGAGTGGACAAGCCTGATGAGGAAGGCTTTAGCTCCAGTTGGTGGGTTCGTATTTGAAAAGCACACTTGTGGGTGGGCGTTTTATCTCTAGGAACTGGCTAACCCTAGAGCAGTGGTTCTCAACCTTCCTCATGCCGCGATGTATTTTCATTGTTACAAAGGGGTCGCAACCCACAGGTGGGAAACCGCTGCCCTAGAGGGACAGTCCCTCCACAGTCAGTAACGCCCCAGGAGTCAGCCCTGAAGATGTGATTAATACAGATGTGTCCATGTCCATGTCTTTCATTATCCTCTTTTTGGAATTCCTATTCAGTCTTTAGCCCATTTTTTTTTTTTTATTAAATCACAAACACATAGATCTCGTATACATTAATGCATTTATGGGGTACAATGTGCTGATTTCATACAGAATTAGGAACGCTTACATCACACATGGGTTAATATATACCTCATCTTGTTTACTTAATGTTGTGTTAAGACATTTACACTCTATACTAATAGATGCGACATTGCCCATTTTTTTTTTCTTTTTTTTTTATTGTTGGGGATTCATTGAGGGTACAATAAGCCAGTTACACTGATTGCAATTGTTAGGTAAAGTCCCTCTTGCAATCATGTCTTGCCCCCATAAAGTGTGACACACACTAAGGCCCCACCCCACTCCCTCCTCTCTCTTTCTGCTTCCCCCCCCCCATAACCTTAATTGTCATTAATTGTCCTCATATCAAGATTGAGTACATAGGATTCATGCTTCTCCATTCTTGTGATGCTTTACTAAGAATAATGTCTTCCACTTCCATCCAGGTTAATACGAAGGATGTAAAGTCTCCATTTTTTTTAATGGCTGAATAGTATTCCATGGTATACATATACCACAGCTTGTTAATCCATTCCTGGGTTGGTGGGCATTTAGGCTGTTTCCACATTTTGGCGATTGTAAATTGAGCTGCAATAAACAGTCTAGTACAAGTGTCCTTATGATAAAAGGATTTTTTTCCTTCTGGGTAGATGCCCAGTAATGGGATTGCAGGATCGAATGGGAGGTCTAGGTTGAGTGCTTTGAGGTTTCTCCATACTTCCTTCCAGAAAGGTTGTACTAGTTTGCAGTCCCACCAGCAGTGTAAAAGTGTTCCCTTCTCTCCACATCCACGCCAGCATCTGCAGTTTTGAGATTTTGTGATGTGGGCCATTCTCTCTGGGGTTAGATGATATCTCAGGGATGTTTTGATTTGCATTTCTCTAATATATAGAGATGATGAACATTTTTTCATGTGTTTGTTAGCCATTCGTCTGTCGTCTTTAGAGAAAGTTCTATTCATGTCTCTTGCCCATTGATATAAGGGATTGTTGGCTTTTTTCATGTGGATTAATTTGAGTTCTCTATAGATCCTGGTTATCAAGCTTTTGTCTGATTGAAAATATGCAAATATCCTTTCCCATTGTGTGGGTTGTCTCTTTGCTTTGGTTATCGTCACCTTAGCTGTACAGAAGCTTTTCAGTTTAATGAAGTCCCATTTGTTTATTTTTGTTGTTGTTGCAATTGCCATGGCAGTCTTCTTCATGAAGTCTTCCCCCAGGCCAATATCTTCCAGTGTTTTTCCTATGCTTTCTTTGAGGATTTTTATTGTTTCGTGCCTTAAATTTAAGTCCTTTATCCATCTTGAATCAATTTTTGTGAGTGGGGAAAGGTGTGGGTCCAGTTTCAGTCTTTTACACGCAGACATCCAATTCTCCCAACACCATTTATTGAATAGGGAGTCTTTCCCCCAAGGTAAGTTCTTGTTTGGTTTATCGAAGATTAGGTGGTTGTAAGATGTTAGTTTCATTTATCGAGTTGTCTGGGTTCCTGGGTTTGGTTTGTCTCAGCTGTAGTCTTCTCTTATTTGACTTGAAAGAGTCCTTTGCGGGTCTGGGTGAGGCCCTGTGCTTTGCAAATGCAGCAGAACTTGCATAGCTGACCTTCGCCAACATCCCATCAAGTCGACATGTGCACCTCAGTACAGCAGGCCGAGCTCCTTCCTTCTGGTGACCTCCTGCTTGTGCTGCCCAGCTGGTCACAGCCCCTGTGGTCAGCTCACAGAGGCCCTGCCACTTCTCCTGCTCTGCGACTTTTCCTTTCAGAGGCTTGTTATGTCTTTTGCTAAACAGGATCTTCAAGTAGTTGAATTCATGAATCTTTTCCTTCATGATTTTACTTTGTGTCTCCTTTAAATAATCCTTCTGTGTTCTAAGGTAGTGAAAATAATTCTCCTACATTCTCTCACTTCATTTTATTCCATTTTGGTAAGAACATTTAACATCAGATCCAACCTTTGAATAAATTTTTATGTTGACTGTAGGTGCGGTGTTGTACAGCAGATCTCTTGAAGGTATTCACCTTGCTTGGCTCAAGGTTTATTCCTGATGACAAGTAACCCCACCCCGTTCCCCTTCCCCCAGCTGGTGGCAGCCACCAGTCCACCCTTTGATTCTATGAATCTGACCATCTCAGGTACCTCATATAAGGAAACTCATGTAGTGTTTTTCTTTCTGTGACTGGCTTATTTCACTTAGCAAAATGTTCTCCAGGTTTATTCTTGTGACAGGATTTACTTCTTTTTAAAATCTGAGTAGTGGGCAGGTGCAGGGGTCCCAGCACTCTGGGAAGCCAAGGCATGGATTGCTTGAGCTCAGGAGTTCAAGACTAGGCTGAGCAAGAATGAGACCTCTGTCTCTACTAAAAATAGAAAATCTACGCAGGTGTTGTAGTGGTGACTACAACAAGAGAATCACTTGAGCCCAAGAGTTTGAGGTTACTGTGACTATGATGACACATAGTACTCTAGCCCGGGGGACAGACCGAGACTCTGTCTCAAAAATAAAATTAAATGAGTAAAATCTGAATAGTGTTCTGTTGTAGGTACTTGTGACATTTTCTTCATCCACTCACCTGTCCTTGGCGTTTGGGGCATTGCCACATCTTGGCTGCAGTGACCGCGGGAGCACTAAGACTTCCTTCAGATTCTGACTTCAGTTCTTTCGGGGATCCACCCAGGAGTGGGACTGTCAGATCACATGGCATTTCCGTGCTTCACTTTGAGGAACCCCCTACTGTTTCCAAAGCAGCTGCACCATTTTTAATTCCACCCACAGCACATGGGCTCCACTTTCTCCACATCCTTGGCAACACTTGTCCCCTTTTTTTGTTTGTTCGTCCTCCATGACAGCCATCCTGCCGGGTGCGAGGTGGCATCTCACTGTGCCGTGGCTGCATGTCCCTGATGACCGGTGATGCTGAGCATCTCCTGCTGGCCACGTGCATGTCGGCTGTGGCCCATCTGCTCTCTAATCCTTGAGGTTTTGCTTTTCACACACAGGTCTGTATTCCACCAGGCGTGTGTCTGGGGTGTGGGGCAAAGTGGGGGCAGTTCACTTTTTTCCACATGGATGTATAATTGTCACAACGGTCCCAGCAGTAATTGTCCTTTCTCCGCTGTGTCGCATCTCTGACCCCAGTGTCTTCTGGGTGTGTCCTTCCTGCTGTCTGTCCCTTCCCACTAGTCTAGTTGTCTGTCTCTACCCCCACGGTTTGAATTCTGACACCTTTTTTTTTTTTTAAGGCGGTGAGAAACAGTTTGGACATTATTCCAAGTGCAAATTCTAAGTGGAGCATTTTAGGCAGCAGAGGTACATTACCTCATTACATTCCCTGATTCACTTCTCCCCGTCTCAATTTGTCATTGTCCCAAATTCAGCCTATTTTATTCTTTTGCCCCTTCTTATCTCTTAGCTACTTATAATATAGAATCACTTGGTGCCTTTAGCATCTTAAAAGATCAGTCTGATTATCCTATGGGGGAAAAAACTGGATGGAGTAAGAGTGAAAACAGAAATATCTTAGGGAGTCATTGTGTTACCGGAATTTCTTCTTCGGTAGGTCCTTGTTCTTGGCGAATGGAAAACTGAATCCCTGGAGCACAGATCAGTGGTAAGACAGGATTTATTTTACAGAAAAGAATATAGACAAAAAGCAGCATAACTCCTGGCAGAGGGAAAAACCTAAGTAGGAAAAAAATCTCTGACTTTCTATTTTTTTTTATTATTTTTTTATTTTTTTATTAAATCATAGCTGCGTACATTAATATGATCGTGGGACACCATACACTTGGTTCATAGACCGTTTGACACATTTTCATCACACTAGTTAACATAGCTTTCGTGGCATTTTCTTAGTTATTTTGCTAAGACCTTTACATTCCACTTTTACTAGGATTCACATATACCCTTGTAAGATGCACCGCAGGTGTAATCCCATTAATCCCCCTCCTTGCCCCTCCCTCCCCTCCCTTTCCCCCTTCTCCCTATTCTTAGGTTGTAACTGGGTTATAGCTTTCATGTGAAGGTCCTACATTAGTTTCATAATAAGGGTGAGTACATTGGGTACTTTTTCTTCCATTCTTGAGACACTTTACTAAGAAGAATATGTTCCAGCTCCATCCATGTAAACATGAAAGAGGTAAAGTCTCCATCTTTTTTAAGGCTGTATAATATTCCATGGTGTACACATACCACAATTTATTAATCCATTCATGGATCGATGGGCACTTGGGCTTTTTCCATGACTTAGCAATTATGAATAGGGCTGCAATAAATATTCTAATACAAATATCTTTGTTATGATGTGATTTTTGGTCTTCTGGGTATATGTCCAGTAGAGGGATTACAGGATTGAATGGCAGATCTATTTTTAGATCTCTAAGTGTTCTCCATATCTCTTTCCAAAAGGAATGTATTAATTTGCATTCCCACCAGCAGTGCAAAAGTGTTCCCTTTTCTCCACATCCACGCCAACATCTCTGGTGTTGGGATTTTGTGATGTAGGCTTAGTCTCACTGGAGTTAGATGATATCTCAAAGTAGTTTTGATTTGCATTTCTCTGATGATTAAAGATGATGAGCATTTTTTCATATGTCTGAAGGCCATGCGCCTGTCTTCTTCAGAGAAGTTTCTCTTCAAGTCCTTTGCCCAGCCTGCGATGGGATCACTTGTTCTTTTCTTGCTAATGCGTTTGAGTTCTCTGTGGATTCTGGTTATTCAGGTTTGTCGGAGACATAACCTGCAAATAACTTTTCCCATTCTGAGGTCTGTTTGCTTGCTTTACTTACTGTGTTCTTGGCTGTGCAGAAGCTTTTTAGTTTGATCAAGTCCCAATAGTGTATTTTTGAAGCAGCTTCAATTGCCCGGGGGGTCCTTCTCATGAAAAACTCGCCCAACCCAATTTCTTCAAGGGTTTTCCCTACACTCTCTTCTAGTATTTTTATAGTTTCATGTCTTAGGTTTAAATCTTTAATCCAGTGAGAGTCTATCTTGGTTAATGGTGAGAGGTGTGGGTCCAGTTTCAGTCTTCTACAGGTTGTTAGCCAGTTCACCCAGCACCATTTATTAAATAGGGAATCTTTTCCCCATTGAATGTTTTTAATTGGCTTGTCAAACATTAAACAATGGTAATTAGCTGGATTCATCTCTTGGTTCTCTATTCTGTTCCAGACGTCGACTTCTCTGTTTTTGTGCCAGTACCATGCTGTTTTGATCACTATCGATTTGTAGTGTAGTCTGAGGTCTGGTAGCGTGATTCCTCCTGCTTTGTTTTTATTTTTGAGTAATGTCTTGGCTATTCGAGGTTTTTTCTGATTCCATATAAAATGAAGTATTGTTTTTTCAAGATCTTTAAAGTATGACAGTGGAGCTTTAATGGGGATTGCGTTGAAATTATATATTGCTTTGGGTAGTATGAACATTTTACCAATGTTGATTCTTCCCAACCATGAGCATGGTATGTTTTTCCATTTGTTAACATTCTCAGCTATCTCTTTTCTTAGAGTTTCATAGTTCTCTTTATATAGATCTTTCACATCCTTTGTTAGAAAACTCCCAAGTATTTCATCTTCTTTGGCACTACTGTGAATGGGATAGAGTCCTTAATTGTTTTTTCAACTTGACTATTGTTGGTATATATAAAGGCTACCGAATTATGAATGTTGATTTTGTAACCTGAGACGCTGCTGTATTCCTTGATCACTTCTAAGAGTTTTGTAGTAGAGTCCCTAGTATTTTCCAGATATACAATCATATCATCTGCGAAGAGCGAAAGTTTGACCTCTTCTGACCCTATGTGGATACCCTTGATCGCCTTTTCATCCCTAATTGCGGTGGCTAAAACTTCCATTACAATGTTAAAGAGCAATGGAGACAATGGGCAGCCTTGTCTGGTTCCATATCTGAGTGGAAATGATTCCAATTTAACTCCATTCAATATGATATTGGCTGTGGGTTTGCTGTAGATGGCCTCTATCAGTTTAAGAAATGTCCCTTCTATACCAATTTTCTTAAGTGTTTTGATCATGAAGGGATGTTGGATGTTATCAAAAGCTTTTTCTGCATCGATTGAGAGAATCATATGGTCTTTGTTTTTTTTTTGTTTTTTTTTTTTTGTAGAGACAGAGTCTCACTTTATGGCCCTCGGTAGAGTGCTTTGGCCTCACACAGCTCACAGCAACCTCCAACTCCTGGGCTTAAGCGATTCTCTTGCCTCAGCCTCCCGAGTAGCTGGGACTACAGGTGCCCGCCACAATGCCCGGCTATTTTTTTGGTTGCAGTTTGGCTGGGGCCGAGTTCGAACCTGCCACCCTCGGTATATGGGGCCGGTGCCCCACCGACTGAGCCACAGGCGCCACCTGGTCTTTGTTTTTTAATTTGTTTATGTGCTGAATTACATTAATGGATTTACGTATATTGAACCAGCCTTGAGACCCTGGGATAAAACCGACTTGGTCATGATGTATGATTTGTTTGATATGTTGCTGGATTCTGTTTGTTAGAATCTTGTTGATTATTTTTGCCTCTATATTCATTAGTGATATTGGTCTATAATTTTATTTTCTTGTTGGGTCTTTTCCTGGTTTGGGGATCAGGGTGATGTTTGCTTCATAGAACGTGTTGGGTAGTCTTCCTTCTTTTTCTACCTTTTGGAACAGGTTGAGTAATATAGGTACTAATTCCTCTTTAAAGGTTTGGTAGAATTCTGACGTAAAACCATCTGGTCCCGGGCTTTTCTTTTTGGGGAGATTTTGTATGGTTGATATTATTTCCGAACTTGATATGGGCCTGTTCAACATTTCCACTTGATTTTGGTTAAGTCTTGGAAGGTGACATGCTTCCAAGTAACGGTCAATTTCCTTCAGATTTTCGTATTTCTGAGAATAAAGTTTCTTGTAATATTCATTAAGGATTTTTTGGATTTCTGAGGAGTCTGTTGTTATTTCCTCTTTGTTATTTCTGACTCATGAGATTAGAGAGTTTACCCTTTTTTTCCTGATTAGGTTGGCCAAAGGTTTATCTATTTTGTTGACCTTTTCAAAAAACCAGCTTTTTGATTTATTGATCTGTTGTATTATTCTTTTGTTTTCAATTTCATTTAGTTCTGCTCTGATTTTGGTTATTTCTTTTCTTCTACTGGATTTGAGGTTGGAGTGTTCTTCCATTTCCAGTCTCTTGAGATGTCCCATTAAGTTGCTTACTTCCTCTCTTTCCGTTCTCCTGAAAAAGGCTTGCAGTGCTATAAATTTCCCTCTTAGTACTGCCTTTGCCGTGTCCCAGAGGTTCTGATAGTTTGTGTCTTCATTGTTGTTTTGTTCCAGAAATTTGGCAATTTCCTTCTTGATCTCATCTCTGACCCAGCTATCATTCAGCATAAGGTTATTTAACTTCCATGTCTTTGTATGAATATGCAGATTCCTGTTGTTACTCATCTCAAGTTTTATTCCATGATGGTCCGAGAAGATGCATGGAACAATTTCTATTCCTTTAAATTTACTGAGGTTAGACTTGTGACCTAAGATGTGATCGATTTTGGAGTAAGTTCCGTGGGCTGATGAGAAGTATGTGTATTCAGTTTTGTTGGGATGAAATGTTCTGTAGATGTTTGCTAAATCTAAATGCTGGATGGCTAGATTTAAATCTAGAATTTCTTTACTCAGCTTTTTGTTGGAGGATCGATCCATCACTGCCAAAGGAGTGTTAAAATCTCCAACTATTATAGAGTTGGAGGAAATCAAGTTGCTCATGTCTGTTAGAGTTTATCTTATAAATTGAGGTGCATTCTGGTTGGGTGCATAGATGTTAATAATTGAAATCTCATCATATTGAGTCTTACCCTTAACAAATATGAAGTGACCATTCTTGTCCTTCCTTACTTTTGTTGGTTTAAAGCCTATTGTATCTGCAAATAAAATTGCAACACCTGCTTTTTTCTGGTTACCATTTGCCTGAAATATGGATGACCATCCTTTCACTCTGAGTCTGTATTTGCCTTTTAAGTTAAGATGTGACTCTTGTATGCAACAAATGTCTGGCCTGAGTTTTTGTATCCAGTCAGCTAACCTATGTCTCTTTAGAGGGCAGTTTAAGCCATTCACATTAACGGAGAGTATTGATAAGTTTGGTGAAATTTTGGGTATTGAGTTTTTCGAAAGTCCAGTGGGCATTTTTAATCCTTTTGCCATTGTGGAAGTTGGAGTTTGATCAGAAGTTTCTGAGTGAGTTTACTTTTGTAGTAGAGGATTGGGTTGGTTATTATGGAGGATAGGTCTGAGAATATCCTGAAGAGCTGGTTTGGTTATGGCAAATTTGGTTATGGCAAATTTGGCAAGGTCTGAGAATATCCTGAAGAGCTGGTTTGGTTATGGCAAATTTGGTTATGGCAAATTTCTTTAGCATATGCATGTCATTAAGTATTTAGAAATTAAAGTAAATACTTAATGACATGCATATGCTAAAGAAATTTGCCAGGACAAAGGACAAGAATGGTCACTTCATATTTGTTAAGGGTAAGACTCAATATGATGAGATTTCAATTATTAACATCTATGCACCCATTAATTTCTAAATACTTTAATGACATGCATATGGCTAAAGAAATTTGCCATATCCTGAAGAGCTGGTTTGGTTATGGCAAATTTGGTTATGGCAAATTTAATTTCTAAATACTTTAATGACATGCATATGCTAAAGAAATTTGCCATAACCAAATTTGCCATAACCAAACCAGCTCTTCAGGATATTCTCAGACCTTGCCAAATTTGCCATAACCAAATTTGCCATAACCAAACCAGCTCTTAAGGATATTCTCAGACCTATCCTCCATAATAACCAACCCAATCCTCTACTACAAAAGTAAACTCACTCAGAAACTTCTGATCAAACTCCAATTTCCACAATGGCAAAAGGATTAAAAATGCCCACTGGATTTTCGAAAAACTCAATACCCAAAATTTCACCAAACTTATCAATACTCTCCATTAATGTGAATGGCTTAAACTGCCCTCTAAAGAGACATAGGTTAGCTGACTGGATACAAAAACTCAGGCCAGACATTGTGCAAAAAAAGATGGAGACTTTACCTCTTTCATGTTTACATGGATGGAGCTGGAACATATTCTTCTTAGTAAAGTGTCTCAAGAATGGAAGAAAAAGTACCCAATGTACTCACCCTTATTATGAAACTAATCTAGGACCTTCACAGGAAAGCTATAACCCAGTTACAACCTAAGAATAGGGGGAAGGGGGAAAGGGAGGGGAGGGAGGGGGGAGGTAGGTGGAGGGAGGGGGATTAATGGGATTACACCTGTGGTGCATCTTACAAGGGTATATGTGAATCCTAGTAAAAGTGGAATGTAAAGGTCTTAGCAAAATAACTAAGAAAATGCTACGAAAGCTATGTTAACTAGTGTGATAAAAATGTGTCAAACGATCTATGAACCAAGTGTATGGTGCCCCATAATCATACTAATGTACACAGCTATGATTTAATAAAAATAAAAAATAAATAAAGTATTTAATTTCTCCATCATAAATGAAACTCAGTTTAGCTGGGTACAAGATCCGGGGTTGAAAGTTATTTTGCTTGAGGAGATTAAACGTTGATGACCACCCTCTTCTGGCTTGAAAAGTTTCAGCAGAGAGATCTGCAGTCATTCTAATGTTCTTCCCTTTGAAGGTAATAGTTTTCTTTCGGCTGGCCACTTTGAGAATTTTCTCCTTCATATTAACTTTAGTGAAGTTAATTATGATATGCCTGGGGGATGTCTTATTGGGGTTGAGTCGTGCTGGGGTTCTGAAGCTATCTGCTATCTGAATTTCAGGTTCTCTAGGCATGTCTGGAAAATTCTCTTTCATAATTTCATGCAGAAGGGCCTCTGCGCCCAGTGAGGCCACTACATCTGTTTCAGGAGTTCCTATGAGTCGGATATTTGCCTCTTATCCCAGAGCTCTCTGAGAGAGTGATCCATTTTTGCTCTCCATTTCTCTTCCTCTTTGAGAGTTTGGGAGCGTTCAAAGGCTTTATCTTTGATGTGGGAGATCCTTTCTTCTGCTTGGTCCATTCTGTTGCTAAGGGATTCTACTGTATTTTTCATATCTTTGAGGGCTGCAAATTCTTGCTTCAGAGTGTCTAAGTCTTTGGTGGTTTTGTCTTTAAATTCGTTACATTCTTGAGACAGCTTTTGAATTTCTCCACGAATTCCTAGTTCCATTTTGTTAATCTTGTTTGCCATCCAAATTCTGAATTCGATTTCTGACATCTCAGCCAGTTGTTTGTGAATGGGATCTTCAATTACATCTGCCGTATCTTTCCTTGGGGGGGTTGATCTATTCTGATTATTCATGTTACCAGAGTTTTTCCGCTGATTCCGCCCCATGATTGTTTTACTCCCTTTGATTTCTCCCCTGGTGTTTTGTCGAGGACCCGTACAGTGCTGCGACCTGAGAAACTGGGGCCCTGTTTGGTGTAGAGGGGCTAAGTGATTCTGTCTTGTTTTCAGCTGGTTTCTATTTGACCTTAGTGAAACAGTTACTCTGGGTTGAAGTCGAATTCTGACACCTTTTAACAGATCTTCACAGTTGGCAAAGCCCTTTGCCAATTCCACTTACATTTTAGACTCAGTTTTTCAAGTCTTGAGCTACCAAAAAAATGCCTAAAAATCTGTTGGGACTTTGCCATTGTGCTGATTCTGTGTGTAATAATATGGGGGAACAATATCTTTCAGAATATTTCCTCTTCCAGTCCATGAACAGATTTTCAGTTATTTAATATCTCCCCATAAACTTCTATTATTTCTCCATAGAGACCACTTCTTTTCTTTTTCTAACTTCTTACGTTTAATGCCTACCATTAATTTTCAATACTTTTTCCTTAATAAACATAACAAGACCGTCAGTTCTCTCTCAGCGTTTCTTTAGCTCTGTATACAAATTACTTCTTTCTTTAGCCATGACCACTCTGCTTTGAGTCCATCCTTTCACTTTTTAGGTTGTTTTTATTTCTACAAGTTGTAGTGGCCGCTCTCTCACATCTGCTGGTGGATCACTTTTTATAGGCTCTTGCTCCTCACTTACAGTATCAATCCTGTCCACTGTTTCACACTCTGTGACTGATGCTCTGATTCCTTCCCAGGTTTGTTTTGCTGGTTCTCGGTCATTGAGTCTTATTTTCCAGTGTGTTTGTAAATTTTTTACATACTTCTTGGCATTCCATTCATTTGCAGGTAGATTTCTCCAGAGTGTTCTTTTACGTCTGCCTAGGACTCAGCCGGCCTGGGACAGCCTTGAATTTCAGCTTGAGGGTTCTCAGAGTACCCAAGTATTGTGAATTTAACAACAAACCCACCTCAGAACTGGAACGCGGTTCGGGTTCTCAGAGATGATTTGTTCCTAAGTTGCAGAGACATTATCTCCTGAAGGGGATGTGGAGAGTTGAGGGAGATCATTACCATCTGGGAAGAGGTGTGGAGGCCTACGGGGGAGCAGGTTTTAAGAACTAGGTGTTCTAGAAGAACTAGAAGTGTTCTGCAAACTTCTAGAATGAAGTTCACTGTAAAAAATTTCCAAACACACGGCGATTCTCTAGGGATTACAGAGGAGGGGAGGCTGAGACTGCTGGGGCTGAGCAGGCCCTGGACTTGGGCTTTTGTGAGAAGACGTCAAAGCTTGAGTTAAGCAGCCTCAGAAAATGCCCAGAAGGCAAAATCTGACTCATTTGTTCTCAGGTTATCTTTACCTCTCTGGGCTCCCAGTTTTGTTGACTTTTCGGTCTGTAGTATTTCTTCTTGCCATGATAGGTTATTAAAGCAACTATAAAAGTTGTAGGGGTTTAATCCAATATTTTGTGTTGATTTTAGTAGGAAAATAGTGAGGGTCTCTAGTGTCCATCATCTGCTGATGGAGAGAGTTTCTTTGCGCCTTTAAAAATATGAAATGACATTTTCTGGACTTAAGTTAGGAGATAGTCTTTAAAGTGAGAGCTTCTATTGTTGTGATGCTACCTTTGAGAGTGTCTGAGCCCTACCTCTCTCACCGCCCTTCCTCTGGTCTTGGGTCTGTTTCTTTCCTTTTGTAGTTTATTTCTTTTTCACTGCTGACTTCTCAAAGTGAATCCTTGCTTTCCCTGCGTCTCTCTTCCTGACACCCAGTGCCACCTGCCAGCTCTTACTTCTTGATTGGAAGAGGGAAGCCTTGCTGAGTACTCAGTGTTTTTTAGATAACATTTTCATTGTGTTCGTCTGATTTTGCTAGACAGAAAAACATTGCTCACAAAGGACAGATATTCTTGCCCACAGCCGACCTCGAATTCCTGTCACTCAATTGCCCAGAGTGTACATTATCTTTCTGGTCACCTGTGTCATGCTTTCTTTGCACTGTCATGGTATCACTAGAGAGAGAGCCCTTCGTTTAGGAAAGACAGGCTGTCAGGGCACAAAACTGTCCTCAGCAAGGGCAGTGGGTAACAGATCTAGGAGGGAAAGTGTCGGTGACAGGAAGGCCCCCAACAGAAAATGTGATATACTAACACTCGATATAAAATTACAAGAAATAGGAATATAAAACCCGACAGCATCAGGCAGTCAGGGAATCAGCTCTGCTGAATTTACTTCCCTTTTGTGCAAAATTCTCATAGCACTGCCAGAAAACTAAGCGGTCATGTTACACTGTGACTGTTCTGTTATTGACACCTGCAGGAGCAGCTCTCTGAAGGCCCTGAGAGACCACAGCTGGGGCTCTCGTGGGTAAGTGGCAGGGCGCCCACGCCCGAGACGGATTCGCTCTCCATGACTGGCCCAGAGTGTGTCTGAATAGCTTACTGAGGGACACTGGACTGTGCACTGGCTCTCAAGGGAGTAGAGAGAATAAAAATAATGAAACTGCTGAGGATGTACTAGGTGATATACTAGGACCACCAGTAAAATGCTCTTCTGATTTGTCCACGCCTTCTCTCATTAGCTGCCACGTCTGATCATCCTGTTAGTTGTTTCAAAACTGTAGTAAAAAGAAGAGCCGCGATTATGAAATTGTAATAACACACGTACATAACTGTTCAATTAGTCTCAGACAGCCCTGGGGCAGTATGGACCATGTGTGACTGACAGCGTTAGTGAGTGTTAGCGTCCGCTCTCTGTGACCTTGTGACATGGACTGTGCACCATGTCAGTCAATATTAACAGTGTCACTATTAATATTTTTATTGAAGCCAAATATAAATAGGTGTGCGTGTTCACACAGGAATTTGCAAATTACATGCCACAAAGCTCTTTAATAAATTATCAACCCTTCCTTCCCCCATGGACACGTTCATCATCCCCAAGGAAGAACTGGGACACACATGGCCTCTGCCATCTCAGGTCAGCCAGGATTTTATCTGTTCAAGGTTATAACAAACTTACAAAGTCATTCCCTTTAAAGGCAAATTTATATTCCTTCCTCTAGGAGCCAGACTCATAGATACTTAACAAAGCTGCAATTTACATTGTTTTAATAAAATCTAATTTTAGGGGCAATACTAGAGTGTTAGCATATGATCTTAAAGTCACGCTCAATTGCTAAAGGACTCAAACTGTTGTTTAAGAATCATTCTTCCACCTCCTTTGCTGAAAAGTTTCATCTGTGGGATGAAATGTTTTACACCCTCCAACATTAGCCGCTAGCAAAAAGATGGGGCATTTTTCTTTGTTTTTCTTTAAAATATTTAGCTGAAACTTGCCCAGACCCTTAATGTGAGATAAAACCTAAGCTTTTCCAATACGGTTATCTTTATGTCTTTGCATGATATAACTTTGAATTTATCAAGTGGGAAGGAGGCCCAGCGGTCTCTGCAGGAAGTCCCCCTGCAGCTGTCACGTACAAGCACAATGCATATGACAATGACACAGTAAACTTTGGAAAAAATAAGCTCTTTCAAATGGGAAGGTTTGTTATCAAGGGAAATAGAGGACAATTTCCTGAGAAATGTTTGACGGGCAGGTAGGTTTAATGTACAGGGTGTCCTAAAGGTTGCCACTGAAGTCACCATAGGTAGGGAACATGGGAAATTGTAGCTAAATGTTCCTTTACTTACAAAATATTCAGTACAAAATTTAACAAAACATTGACAACTCTTCTCTATGTGTGGCCATTTTCCCCATGTCTGGTAATCTTGGGGGCAGCCTGGAGTATGTGTGCACAGATTCCAGGGTGTTTGGGAAGTAATACGTGCTCGGCTTTCAGCAAACGCGTGTCGTTCGTGGCATAGATGTGTTTCAGTAATCTTGCCATTCTTAGTTCTGTTCAGCGGAGGAGGCAGAGGTGGTGCTGGGAGAGGAGGGACGGCTGTGGGCCACAGTGAGGCGCTTTCTGTAATAAGCTGAATCACAACAAGTGCCGCTCACAGCTGTCCAGTCCATCCTCTCATTGGCCTTCGGTGTCTGTGGTCAGCACAGGATCAGAGCTCAAGTCTGCTTCTAGGCCCAGAGGTAGATATCTTTTTTTTTTAACTTTTTATTTTGAGATCATTGTAGATTCACACGTAGTTCTTTTTTTTTTTGTAGAGACAGAGTCTCACTTTACCGCCCTCAGTAGAGTGCCGTGGCATCACATGGCTCACAGCAACCTCCAGCTCTTGAGCTTACGCAATTCTCTTGCCTCAGCCTCCCAAGCAGCTGGGACAACACCTGGCTATTTTTTTGTTGCAGTTTGGCTGGGGCTGGGTTTGAACCCACTACCCTCGGTATATGGGGCCGGCGCCCTACTCACTGAGCTACAGACACCGCCCCACATGCAGTTCTAAGAAACACGCGGAGAACCTCACACACTCTCCTCCCACTTTCCATCAGTCACAAAACTGGAATATCACGTCACGGCCAGGATACCGGCGGTGTTATCCACGCTGGCCGGCTTTGCAGACATTCCTTTGCATGTGTGCTCACCTGGTTCTGATTACCTTCAACACACACATAGATTTTTGTAACCACAGTCATAATCCAGATCACTAGCAGTTCCATGGCAAGGACCCCTCATGCTCCCCATCATAGTCAAAAGGCTACCTCCCCCATAGGCTCTCCCACCCCAACCTCTAGCAACCACAAACATGTTCTCCATCTCCATAATTATGTCCCTTGATGAATGCCGTACACATGGAATTACATGGTCTATGACCCTTTGAGATTGGCTTTTTTCTGCTCACCATAATTCCCTTGAATATCTTTTGAAACCTACAAAATAAAATCTTTCAATCTGGTTTTTTTTTCGGTGGGGGGTGTGTTTTATGCAGGGTTTGTTTTTTGGGTTTTTGCTGCTTTTTTTTTTTTTTTTTGAGACAGAATCTCTCATAGTCACCCAGGCTGTAGGGCAGTGGTGTGATCATTGCTCGCTCACTGCAGCCTCAAACTCCTCGGGTCAAGCGATCCTCCTGCCTCAGCCTCTGGAGCTACATGTTCCCATGCCCAGCTAAGTTGTTTTTTGTTTTGTTTTGTTTTGTTTTGTTTTGTTTTTGTAGAGACAGGTTTCTGCTATGCTGAGCAGGCTGGTCTTAAACATCTGGCCTCCAGCAGTCTTCCCACCTCAACCTCCCAAAGTGCTGAAATTGTGTGTGCTGAGCCACTGTGCCTGGCCTAATCTGGTTTTTTAATCTGGGTAGAGGACAGTTTAAGATATATCTGTTTCATAGTCAAGATCCAAACTTTGTTACTAATACTACAGAAAAACTTGTCATTCCTATTGGTGATGGTTCGGAGATTTGATAGTGTCCAAAAAAGCACATGAGGAAATTACATGTATTCAAATAGTATTTATTATGGTGATTTTACTTGATTTTTTTTTTATTTTTTTATTAAATCATAGCTGTGTATATTAATGCGATCATGGGGCACCTTACACTGGTTTTATAGACCGTTTAACACATTTTCATCACACTGGTTAACATAGCCTTCCTGGCATTTTCTTAGTTATTGTGTTAACACGTTTACATTCTACATTTACCAAGTTTCACATATACCCTTGTAAGATGCACCACAGGTGTTTATTTGATTTTTTTTTAAATCAGTTAATAAAACATTAACTTCCTAGCATTGTGGGATAGTGGGGTTTTTCCATGTTATAAATGGTAAAAACATATTACAAAAACTCCATTGATATTATCTATCAATGTCAAAATAATATTGGAACAATTGTGGAGGATATTATAACCTAAGGAGAAATTTTATATATCACAGTGCAAAGTTTAAAATATTTTTTATTAGACTGTCATTATTATATCTCTAGTGAGAAGCTGTGGAAATTAAAATCCAATGCTCAAATTTTTCTTTGCCCGAAGAACTGGTGACAACAAAAAGATGTTCTCCTTTATCTTTTGAAACAGCCTCTATGAGTATTTCCACCTCCCTGGTGGGGACTGATTGCTCCCTTCAGTCTGGATGTTAAAATGGCCTTGCTTATTTCTCAAACCTCACTTAGACCTTTCAGATCATGTATCACGCCTTCCTAACAACCCTGTTTCTCACCATTTTCTGGTATGTTCTTTGCAGAATGTGAGCCAATAGAAGCAATAGCCAAGTTTGACTATGTCGGGCGGTCAGCCAGAGAACTGTCCTTCAAGAAGGGCGCCTCCCTGCTGCTGTATCACCGCGCGTCCGAGGACTGGTGGGAAGGGAGGCACAACGGCATTGACGGGCTGGTGCCCCACCAGTACATCGTGGTGCAGGACATGTGAGTGGCTCAGCTCAGACTGCCTGTGGGCTCCCAGGGAGGGCTCCCGCCACCGTTCCCAGCCCTTGTGGGTCTAGTGAGAGAGGAGGAGGAGGCATTCCAGAGACGAAACTTCTGAGCTGGGTGCAGATCTTCACCTGGAGGGTGGCTTTTTGCCTCCTTCAGGACCAGGAGGCTTGGAGCAAGCCTTAGTAGGAGGCGACTTTTGAAGCTTTGATTCTTAGAAAAGTAATCTGTGCAGAGAATGGCTGGAAGAGCTGACGTGATCCTGGTGATCCAAACACACCAAGAGAGAGGATACTGACCCAGAGTCGAAGGGGGATCGCTTCCAGGCTTTTTCTTTTTTTTAATTTTGCTGGGAGAAAACTCAAATTTTAAAAATATGTAAAGTCATGGGAAGATGGTCATAATATATTAAGTGAAAGAAATATACAAAATAATGTCCATTTTCTGAGTATGGCATTCATGCTGCATTACCAATTTAAAAGTAGCATTTCAAGGAAAAGAGAAACACACTACACAAAACATCTAGTGACTGATTCAACTTAATTTTAGGAACGTTCAAATGTGCATCTCCTAATCCAAGAAATGTTATAGGCGTGTATATCTATACATGCACTCATCTACCAATTAAAGTATCTAAATATATGTAAAATATCTTTATATAAAACGAATTTATGTAAATATAAATATAGGTGTGCACCACGTAATTACATTTCAGGCAGTGACAGGACACACTCAGAGTGGCCCCTCAGGCCCTGACACGTGTCTTCACTGTGCCTGGTCTATGAGCAAACACATAACTAGTGTGTTACAGTAGCCAATGGGGCTCCACGTACAGACACGCCTCGCAGGCGGGTAGCCAGAAGCCGTGGGCTGTCTGTCCAGCCCGTGTGTGCTGGGCCATAGGATCCAGGCTGGTGAGCACAGTCTGTGATGTTCATTAGGCAACACGTTTCTTTAAGCATCGCACGAGTATCGTGTACACACTCCACGTGTTACACACTCAGAGGTGTATATCCCAGGCACAGGAACAAAGGTGCAAGAGCATACTTCCTAACATTTTAACAGTAGTTGCCTATGAATGTTATGCAATGGGTGATTACTATTTCTTTCTTATATAATTATATATGTTTATAAATATATATCATTTTCATATATAATTTTATAGATATAATTTTTATATAATTGTAATAGGATATAATTTATATATTTATAAATACTTTATAATATATAATTATATAACATATTTTATATATGTAATTATATATAATATACATTATCCTCTTTTTTATATAACTGAAAATTCCAATATACCTGCAATAAAATTATATTGTTTTTTATAAGAAAAGAAAAAAATCATATTAATAAAAGAAAGACTTCCACACGTACATGCTATCACTTATTTTTTTGTCTCTACTTGCCCAGCTAAAGACCCTCACTCTTGACTCTTCCTGTCTCAGGGATGATACATTCTCAGACACTCTGAGCCAGAAAGCTGACAGTGAGACCAGCAGTGGGCCAGTCACTGAGGACAAGTCCTCATCCAAGGACATGAGCTCCCCGACAGACCGTCATTCTGATGGGTATTTAGCCAGGTAAGTGGGGTCTGGTAATCAGGCTTCTAAACCTCCACTTCTGGCTGGACATTGTGGGTTGTGCCTGTAATCCAGCACTCCGGGAGGCTAAGGCAGATAGATTGTCTGAGCTCAGGAATTCAAGACCAGCCTAAGCAAGAACAAGACCTACATCTCTAAAAAATAGCCAGGCATTGTGGCAGGCACCTATAGACCCAGCTACTCAGGAGGCTGAGGCAGGAGGATCACCTGTGCCCAAGAGTTTGAGGTTGCTGTGAGCTGTGATGCCACGCACTCAATGTCAGGGCACAGAGTGAGACTCTGTCTCAAAAACAAAAAAAAGTATTAGCTGGATTTGGTGGTGTGCACCTGTAGTACCAACCATTTGGGAGACCAAGGCTGGGGATCACTTGAGCCCAGGAGTTCAAGGCCATCATGAGGTATGACGACAGCACTGCACTCCAACCTGGGCAACAGAATGAGACTCTGTCTGTAAGGAAAAAGTAAAAGTAAATAAATAATAAGCCTCCCCTTCAGAAGCCATGAGGACCACCATCCCTCAGCCTGGTGTGGTACGAACTGCCCAGCGTGACCTGCTGTTTTCTCTCTCTCTTTCCATGGATGTCCAGACAAAGAAAAAGAGGAGAACCGCCCCCTCCAGTGCGGCGTCCTGGCAGGACCAGTGACAGCCACTGCCCTCTTCACCCCCCTCACGCCCTTTCCAACTCCTCAGTTGACCTGGGGCCCCCGAGCCTGGCCAGTCACCCACGGGGCCTGCTCCAGAACCGTGGCCTCAACAGCGACAGTCCTGAGAGGAGGCGCCGGCCCGGCCACGGCAGCCTGACCAACATCAGCCGGCATGACTCGCTCAAGAAGATGGACAGCCCTCCCATTAGGAGGTCCACATCGTCAGGGCAGTACACAGGCTTCAGCGACCACAAGCCACTGGATCCAGAGACAATTGCTCAGGTGCGAAGCTTTAACTGAGTGTTGGGTTTTCAGCCCCTGGGCATGGCAGAGAGGGGGTGAAGCATTTTCTTTGTGTAGCTCTGTTTTTGTATAGGAAATAATGGTGGTTTGTATAAGAAAATGGAAAGGAAATCAGCCCATTCTTTCATTTAAGTCCTGGCTGTGAGTCTCTTTGGGAGAACCATTTGTTGCTAAAAGGGCTCAGGCAAACCAGACTCATCCTGATGTAAGCAGAGACCTGGCAGAGACACACAGCCAGCACAGCCAAACCCCTCATCCCTGAGCAGCTAGGGAAAGTCTGAAAAAGAAGAATAATGAGGAAAGGCTAGCACTCCCAGATCCCAAATGCATCCCAAGCCAGTGAAACAGACACACTGATGGACCAGAATGGAGAACCCAGAAACTGGAAAATGTTATTAACGGTAGCCTCCCATCCAGGAGAGACAGGAAAATGTTATTACAGAAGCCCCCCATCCAGGAGAGACAGGAATATGTTATCACGGCAGCCCCCCATCCAGGAGAGACAAGAAAATGTTATTACAGCAGCCCCCCATCCAGGAAAGACAAGAAAACGTTATTACGGCAGCCCCCCATCCAGGAGAGACAAGAAAATGTTATTACAGCAGCCCCCGCATCCAGGAGAGACAGAAAAATGTTATTACGGCAGCCCCCCAATCCACCAGAGACAGGAAAATGTTATTACGGCAGCCCTACATCAAGGAGAGACAGGAAAACATTATTACGGCTGCCCCCCATCTACCAGAGACAGGAAAATGTTATTACAGCAGCCCCCCATTCAGGAGAGACAAGAAAACATTATTGCGGTAGCCCCCCATCAAGGAGAGACAGGAAAACGTTATTGTGGCAGCCCCCCCATCCAGGAGAGACAAGAAAACGTTATTACAGCAGCCCCCCATCCATGAGAGACAGGAAAACATTATTACGGTAGCCCCCCATCCATGAGAGACAGGAAAATGTTATTACGGCAGTCCCCCACCCATGAGAGACAGGAAAACATTATTACAGCAGCCCCCCCATCCAGGAGAGACAAGAAAACATGATTATGGCAGCCCCCCACCCCCATCCAGAAGAGACAGGAAAATGTTGTTATGGCAGCCCCCCATCCAGGAGAGATACACTCCACGAAACCACAGATCACACCCAAGCCTATGTTTACAACCTTTCTTTACACATACCTATAAGGAAGTTCAGTTTGCAAACTAGACAGAACAGGACATTAACAGTAACTATTTTATAAAAGCAATTATAAAAATATGCTATAAAAATGTAAATATGGTCTCTTTCTGACACAACCTATACTACATAGTATCTTCAGACCACAGATGACCACAGGTGTAACCAAAAATGTGGCGAGAGAAACTGGAGATAAAGAGAGAGCGCCATCCACTCATGCATTAGACACGCAGATAGAGAGAGAGAGTGCCATCCACTCATGCATTAGACACGCAGATAGAGAGAGAGAGTGCCATCCACTCATGCATTAGACACGCAGATAGAGAGAGAGAGTGCCATCCACTCATGCATTACACACGCAGATAGAGAGAGAGTACCATCCACTCAAGCATTAGACACGCAGATAGAGAGAGAGAGTGCCATCCACTCATGCATTAGACACGCAGATAGAGAGAGAGAGTACCATCCACTCAAGCATCAGACACGCAGATAGAGAGAGTGCCATCCACTCCTGCATTAGACACGCAGATAGAGAGCGCCATCCACTCATGCATTAGACACGCAGATAGAGCACCTCCACTCGTGCATTAGACACGCAGATAGAGAGGGCGCCATCCACTCGTGCATTAGACACACAGATACAGAGAGCGCCATCCACTCGTGCATTAGACACGCAGATACAGAGAGCGCCATCCACTCGTGCATTAGACACGCAGATAGAGCGCCATCTACTCGTGCATTAGACACGCAGATAGAGAGAGCGCCATCCACTCATGCATTAGACACGCAGATAGAGAGAGAGCGCCATCCACTCATGCATTACACACGCAGATAGAGAGAGAGTGCCATCCACTCATGCATTAGACACGCAGATAGAGAGAGTGCCATCCACTCATGCATTAGACACGCAGAGAGAGAGAGTGCCATCCACCCATGCATTAGACACGCAGATAGAGAGAGTGCCATCCACTCATGCATTAGACACGCAGATAGAGCGCATCCACTCATGCATTAGACACGCAGATAGAGAGAGCACCATCCACTCATGCATTAGACACGCAGATAGAGAGAGTGCCATCCACTCATGCATTAGACACGCAGATAGAGAGAGAGAGCGCCATCCACTCATGCATTAGACACGCAGATAGAGCGCCATCCACTCATGCATTAGACACGCAGATAGAGAGAGCACCAGCCACTCATGCATTAGACACGCAGATAGAGAGAGTGCCATCCACACATGCATTAGTCATGCAGATAAAGAGAGAGCGCCATCCACTCATGCATTAGACACGCAGATAGAGCGCCATCCACCCATGCATTAGACACGCAGATAGAGAGAGCGCCATCCACCCATGCATTAGACACGCAGATAGAGAGAGTGCCATCCACTCATGCATTAGACACGCAGATAGAGAGAGAGAGTGCCATCCACTCATGCATTAGACACGCAGATAGAGCGCCAGCCACTCATGCATTAGACACGCAGATAGAGCGCCAGCCACTCATGCATTAGACACGCAGATAGAGAGGGAGAGTGCCATCCACTCATGCATTAGACATGCAGATAGAGAGCGCCATCCACTCATGCATTAGACACGCAGATAGAGAGAGAGTGCCATCCACTCATGCATTAGACACGCAGATAGAGAGAGAGTGCCATCCACTCATGCATTAGACACGCAGATAAAGAGAGAGAGTACCATCCACTCATGCATTAGACACGCAGATAGAGAGAGAGAGAGCGCCATCCACTCATGCATTAGACACGCAGATAAAGAGAGAGAGTACCATCC
The DNA here is from genome assembly GCF_027406575.1 of Nycticebus coucang. Taxonomy (NCBI): domain Eukaryota; kingdom Metazoa; phylum Chordata; class Mammalia; order Primates; family Lorisidae; genus Nycticebus; species Nycticebus coucang. The sequence continues at coordinate 2,937,521 of NC_069791.1, read as the reverse complement.
ACTCATGCATTAGACACGCAGATAGAGAGAGAGTGCCATCCACTCATGCATTAGACACGCAGATAGAGAGAGAGTGCCATCCACTCATGCATTAGACATGCAGATAGAGAGAGCACCATCCACACATGGGTAATGTGGTGCTCCTCAGCGTAGGGGATGGTGCCGTGGTCCACAAGTGATCGGTAATGGTTCACTATTTGGAGAACAGCAGTCTGGATCCTGTGTGCCTCCTGAACACACTCATGAGTGCAAAGAGGGACATGCAGTTTTTCTCCAATGATTAGAATTGGCAAAAGAGAAGTAAAACAGTGTTAACGAATTTGCCTGTTGCTCTGCTGTTCGACCCTCTGGTTCTTTGTCCAGTATAGAGCATCAGAAGATATGTGCATTGAGGTCACTGTGAGCTGTGATGCCACAGCACTCTACCCAGGGCGACAGACTGAGACTCTGTCTAAGAAAGAAAGAAGGGAAGGAGAGAGGGAGGGAGAGGAGAGAGAGAAAGGAAGAAGGTGGAAAGAAAGAAAGCATGTGTATAACCAGTAACCGGTAAATAGATCCAGTGTTTATCATTTGACTGTCTAGCATCCTCCAGCTATCACTGACGTTTAAAAACTAACTAACCAAAAAAATAAAGAGTGAATTAGAAATGAATGAAACAAATATAAGGAAGTATTAAAGATGGATTTTTTGTTTTGTTTTGTTTTTTGTTTTTGGCCAGAGCTGGGTTTCAATCTGACACCTCCGGCATATGGGGCCGGCGCCCTACTCCTTTGAGCCACAAGCGCCCTAAGATGGATTTTTTTTTTTTTTCTGCAGTTTTTGCCTGGATCGGGTTCGAACCCACCATCTCCAGTATGTGGGGCTGGTGCCCTACTCCTTGAGCCATAGGCGCCACCCAAGATGGATTTTTTTTTAATAAAAAGCACCTAAGGAAACGTGCCCAAATTTCCCAGCTGTTCTGTGTATCCCAACTCAAAAAAAGAATTTTGGATAGCAAATTAGATTACATGAGAAGTTTAATATGATTTTTTAAAAATCAGCCCAATTTAAATGCACAATTTCTCCACAAAAATCAAAAAAGCTTTTGACTGTTTAGGGTTTTTTTCTATTTGAAATGCTTTGCAAAGCCCTTTGAGGCACATTTACAGCCAGTGATATTTTATGGTGGCTGAATCGAATGAGTTGAGACATGTATCATATCACTACTTAAGCAGGTGAAACATGATTTAGGTTAAAGAGACCAGGATTTAGATGCTCGGGGGTAGGAAGGAATAATAAAGTCTCTTTAACCCTTTTTCTGGAACCAGGATGGTTTGTATTGTACATTATAAAAACAAACACTCAACAGATATCCAGGCCCTGCACATTCTCTCTGAGGTAAATACTTGCACAAAGGAAATCCGTACACTTAGCAGCACATGGAAATCACGTGTGAAGCATCGCTTGGAAAGTGATGTCATCTACAAGAAACAGCTTCCAGCTCGGTCTCTGTTTATCTTTCCATCTCTAGTCTTCAGATTTTCCATGAGGATAAGTAAGCAGGCCATCATAGTGTTCTTGTAAAAAGCATGCAATTTCTGTTGTCAAACAAATCAGGGGAATCTCCCATGGAGATTTTTAAAAGACCACAATGTCCATATGCAATGGTCTTGTCTTGGTTTATTCATTATTGGAGACTGACTTATTATAAGTGTTTTGGATTATTCATCTAGCAAATCTTTATGAAGCATTTACTGAATACCAGATAGGTCTTAGGCCAGGCTTTGTGGGCACAAAGTTTAACAGCGGCTACTGGCTCAAAGCGCTTACAATCCAGGCGGGAGACAGACGTGGGGGGTCAGTCACCACCCTGCAGTGGGGCAAGGGTGATGCTCCAGGTGAGTGGAAGAGCCTGGGGAGGTAGAGAGGAGAGACTTCATTCAGACTGGGCAGTGGTTCTCCACCCTACCTCACCAGCACTGCCTTTGGGGGGAAGGGAATACAAAGTTTATCATCTTCACCATTTATAAATGTACAGTGCAATAAAAGACAGGATGTCCCAAAGTCACCCATAAAGTCACCAGACATAGGTAAAATGGGAAACTGTAGCTAAATGTACCTTTATTCACAAGACATTCATTTAAAAATTTTACAAAATATTCTGTACATGTTAGCCACCTCTTGGTAAAATTTTATGATGAATATTTTGTGACTAAAGGTCCACTTAGCTATCATTTCCCATTTTCCTATGTATGGTGACTTTTGGGACACCCTGTATATTCACATTGTTGTGAAACTACTTTCCAGAACTTTCTCATCTTTTAAACTAAAAACTCTCTATACATTAAGCCATTCCCTGTCTACTCCACTTCCCATTTGAGCAACCACCATTCTATTCTTTATTTCTGAGAATTTGGCTACTTACACTGCACAGAAGTGGAGTCACACTGTGAATGTGTTTCTGTAACTGGTTTCTTTCATTGAGTACCACGTCCTCAGGGTCACCTGGGGCAGGACCTCTCCCATGTCCAGGCTGAGTGATGTCCCACTGTAGTTGGGTAGCACTTTGTGTTTATCCATTCTGCCATCACTGGACCACACTCCACTTTTTTGAAACAAATATATTGTAACTCCCCCTTTACCATCTGAAATAAATTGATGATAGATCTACTTTGAAAAATATATAAAGCTTCAAATGTAATGTAAAAGAAAAAGGAAAGGAAATAAATTTTAAGACAAATGTAGTTCAGTTGATTGTTGCCTACACTGGAAGACACGTGAGGGGGTAACTTCCTGCGTGGTGTAATTTCCATAAGTCACACATGTACATGAAAGGCGTTCTCATTAGCAATAGGACTTTTTTCCAAAGTGGTGGACAACCCTTGGCCTCACAGTTCCATCCCCGCAGGAGACAGACAAAGCAAAGAATAACTTCTATGGTAGTTACATTTCTGGAATCTGTAACACCATGAAAAAAAACATTTTGTATTTATATATTTTTAAAAGAGTTAAGTTCTAACTTTTATATATAACTGACTTTTTATACAAAGTTTATAGAAAAAAATTATATATAAAGTTTATATAACTAACTTCTTATAGAAACAGAGTTTTCACCTACATAAGTATCTGGAGGACATTCAAAAGTTGAACAAGATGCAGGGCCATTCATTACAAGTCAGCTCCCCAGTGCACTTGCAAGATAAGTAACATATCTGGCCCCTACAACTAACTGCAGATAATGCAACCTAGTTATGACATTAAAACATACAAACACACACCATGCTACAAAATGCCCCTCAGGGGCCAGACCACAGTCAAACCTGACAGACATGTCAAGGGAAGGTTTAAGCTGAATTGTGAAGAACTTCCAGGAATTAGCCAACTGTGTACTAAGTACGCAAAAATTATTTGTTGCATGAGTGAATGAAGGAAGCCTGATTTTTTATTCCTGTGTATACTTACTTCTTGAGAAATTGTTGCAGCATTTAAATTTAAGCTTTTACCATAGTTGAAATAGAATTCTCCGTCAGTAAGTCAGCCTGTAAGGCAGAGGCCACCTAGGGCCTTAGGATGGCAGTCGTTTGGTCGTGGCTCTGTGGGCCACCACGTGTCAGTCTCCTGCACGGAAAGTCACAGTAACTGTGTGGGATGGCGTGTCTGTACCCTCTGCTCCCCACCGGCCTGGTTGCTTTGAGGTGAAGCCCGTAGACTTCCAGACATTACTGTTAGTCATTAGTCTGTTCTTCCTGATTATTTCCAACAGGATATTGAGGAGACGATGAACACGGCTTTGAGTGAACTGCGAGAGCTGGAGAGGCAGAGCACGGCCAAGCACGCCCCCGACGTGGTGCTGGACACCCTGGAGCAAGTGAAAAACGCGCCTGCCCCTGCCATCTCCTCGGAGGCTCTCAGCCCCTTGCACAACGCTGCCCTCAGGGGCTCCGAGCCTCAGATCCGACGGAGCACCAGCTCCTCCAGTGACACGATGAGCACTTTTAAGCCCATGGTGGCACCCCGGATGGGCGTGCAGCTGAAGCCGCCCGCACTGAGGCCGAAACCTGCTGTTCTTCCAAAAACAAACCCCACCGTAGGACCTGCCCCGCCTTCTCAGGGCCCCACAGACAAGTCTTGTACAATGTGAAACCAGCTGAGCAAAGTCACAAAGGGAAGAGGGTTAAAGAAGAAAACAGATTAGTGACGGAAGTCAACAACCCAAAACGTTCCCTAGTTCTGTGCTGTAACTGGAGAGCTCTGGCTTTTCTGTGTTGTCGAATGTGATGTCAGAGCCTGGCTAAATTAACACGGGCATTTGTATTTTGTAATTTTTTTAATAATGGGACATATCTTATGTAATTTTAAAGACAATAGAAACATTTAGACTTACTTGAAAACCCAGTGCCGCCCACTTGCAGCCAAGGCTGCGCTGTGCCACGGCAGACTCAGTGTGCGGAGGTCAGAAGGCCGCGGCCAAGGCAGGTGAACCCGACTCCAGGTCTCACTGGTCTCATGACAGGAGCTGATCTGGGCACTTGGGGTGATGACTGAAAAGCGATCATGACATTTCTTGGTAGCTGACAGTGAGCGCCTCCAACTCCGTGAAGAGCAGACATCAGCTCCTGTCACTGTGGGGGGTTCCCAGTGGAGCCTCAGCCCGCAGCCGTCACTTCCCTGGTCCAGGTGAAAGCCTCCTGGAAGGGTGGAGCCTCCGCCATCACTGCCTGAGCTAGACCCAGGGAAGGGGAGGGAGACCCCTCCAAAGCTGCCGATGTTGCTCCTCCGTGAGGTTTCCAAGTCCCTCCCCTGCCTTTACAAAAGACAAGAACAGTCTCGTTTTAAAGACTTGCTGGTTATGCTACTCCACAAACCCCTCCCAAGATTTGTTGTTCGATAACTGCCTGGAAAATATTTCTGTGTCCCCCCACCCCAATCCCTCCATTCTCCCTTGTGGAAACAGAAAGCAGGTGCACCCAAGGCCTTGGTCCATCCACGTTCTCTTCTAAGTCACCTTGGCTCCGTTAAACATGCTACAAAGGCCCAGTGACCCTAAATTTGAAACTCCAGTGTCACCTCCACTCATCTGTGAGCCACCAACCAGAGCTGGCTGTGGTACCTGAGTAACAGCTCTGCCGGGCCAGTGTGACCTTGTTGTTCCAGAAGGATTTCCCCTCAGTTTTCCACGTGACTTCCTTTCTCTTTCCTTCTTTCCTTTTCTTTCTCTCTCTCCCTCCCTCTCTCTCCCACTTTCTCTCTCTCTTGTTTCTCTTTATATAGTTAACTCTCAGAGACCGTCTTTCTCTGGTATCCTGGCACACAGATACATATAATTTTTCTTTGGCCCATATTTATTCTATATTTTCCCTTTATCTTAAACATTTTGCCTTGAATTCAGTTGTTTTCACTAAGGTACAGATTACCATTGCCCTGTCAGCAGCGCATGACATCACCTCTAGACCCGGGAGGTGTCTAAAGCATTTTACCTGCTTTACCCTTGAACTTACTGATGAGAAGTTGGTTTGCTTGTTTGTTTGTTTGTTTTTTTAAGAAAAATTGATGGCTCAGAACTAACCCCTTTGGACTACCATCGATTTCCTTCTAGATTTGGCTTTAAACTGGCAGCCACGTGCATGCTCACCTGAGGGTTACAGAGTGCGGACTTTAATCCGTCGGCCCCCCGCTGAACACGTGGAGCACACACGAGTCCGGATCGGGACTATGACTTTGACCTCTACCTCAGTTTGCCATTCTCATCAGCCTATTGCAGGAAGAGATCGAAGTGACAAGATGCTGTTACCCTTCAGAGTCACTCTGCCGGTTGCTTGCCCATGGCCTAATTTCACAAATAGATTGAATCGTGATTTTTTTTCTCAAGTATTTCAAGGAATGGTAAACTTTTAAACCTCTGAATCTTCAGAGCCGTCCTTCTTGCCTATTTTGAAAAAGAGGCCCAGCTCACAGTCTGTCCCACCCCTCACCACTTCTGAGCTCTAGTGCTCCTGCAGCACGGGGCACCACCCAGTGGAGATTGAGATTTGGATAGCACCGGCCCTTTCATACAGGCCTCCCACATCCCTAGGAAGTTGAAACTTCCCTGAATAATCCACCCAGTCCTTTAAAAACCATTTTCCTTCCTCGATGGAAGAGTAAGACGTTAACAGGGCGTGGAAAGGGCAGAGGAGGGTTGGATTTCCTTTCTCCAGTGTCCTCTGTGAGCATTGCCTCGGCTTTCCCGACCTCCCTCCTGCAAGCTCACTCCAGGCTTCCCCTGCAGTCCTCCCCCCACCATCACCACCGCGTCTCCTCACTCGGCGTTTCTGTCTACGGTGGAATTGCCTTTGTACCTGCAGTCGGGACTCTGCTGCCCTGGCTGGCAGGCCTCCTGCTGCCGCAGACCCTCAGCGCCTTGAGGCTGTGCCTTCTTTCAGGAGACAGCTGCTGCTGCTCCTCAGTCACGCCCCACCTTCCCTGTTCTTCTGTCATCACCTTGAGGCTTTTTCCCCAACTCCAAGTGAAGGTTATGACCTCAGAGGTCACTTTTTACTTTGTTGGATAAAAGTCTTCAGATTCCAGGGATGAGACAGGGTGGCCGCTTCACGGGAACCCACAGGAAGACCCAGCAAGGCCCATGAACAGCTACTGTGGCTGAGCAGGTCCCCCTGCCCGGCCTTCTTTACCACCACGGCTGCAGCACACAGAGGGAAAGGGAGGAGAGGGAAGGAGACAGGAGGCCTCTGCCCCAGCTCCAAGGGTCTTACCTGTGTCCATGTGCGGCTCGGGCAGGGTGGCTTTGATGGTGAGTAAATGAGGGGTCTGCGGAGATCCTGGCTCCACTCATACACGCATGTGTAGGTTCAGCTGATCTGTGTACACCGCGTCACACCCACACGACCACTGGAGTGGATGTGCCAGCTCAGCCTTTAGAGTTGAGTGGGGGTGTCGGGAGTGGCTAGTTAGGGCGGGGAGAAAGGCACTCAGCACGCATTTCTGACACTGTCATGTAAACTGTTTCAGCCAGTTGAGCGGCACTTTGTGGAGCTCTGTAGAGTTCAGACCACACCGCCGTCGAGTATTTTTACGTATCTTCACACATCGCAGTCTGGCATCAATGCCCATTTATAGAATAATTCACAGCAGGGTCCCACTCAGCCAGCAGTGGTAGGAGCAGTTACAATGGCTGCCGAGCTCCAGATGTCACATTCTATCAGTTAAGAGTTTTCCGTCTTCACAATTTTTGCAGTTCCCCACATGGGTTTAATTAAAGAAAAGAAAAAAGGACGTGGCTAGTGGCTACAAATGGAAGAAATTTTTGTCTGATCACTACAGCCTCTCAAATCCCAAGTCAGATAGGTAGTGGGTCTGATGGAGAGGGGGTCAAAGACCTCAGATTTGGGCTGACACTCCTGACCACAGCAGTGCGAGGCCACAGTGCGGGAGGTGGGGCTGGGACTCAGTCTCGCTTTCTATTTCCCACCACCACCCACCTCAGAGGCCTGAGACGCAGGCAGCTTAGACCTGAAGGCTGCGCAGTGTGAACAGGGCCCCTGGTCCCCCCCACCCCTGAGCCACCAGTGCACCTTCCAGCCGGGCTGGAGTGACAAGCTTGGTGCTGGGTGACTTTAGCAAAGCTTTGTCAGATTGATAAAACAAACTGGAATTTGAGCTTTCACTTGCCCTAGTATGCTTTCTTTAAAAAAAAAAAAAAATATATATATATAGTCTGTGTGATATGAGATGGATACCCATATCCTTAAATTACATAGGGAATTTTGTATGTTTAATCATACTGGGTTCCGTATCGCTTATCTTAGAAACAGTTTAGTGAAAGGACTGTATACACCGTGCATTTGTGAATGCCCCCTTAGAGCATTCTTCAAGTTCCCTGTGTAGTGTGATGGTTATTCTAGGTATTTAAAGTGTAGTAAGCAGCGTGTCCCAAGAGAGACTGCTGTCCACCGCCACACTCCGGGTGACCTGCCCACAAGGCGAAATCAGTTCAACCCCTCCCTGCGGTTGGGTCTGTGGCAGTGCTGGTAGCTCCCTGCTTGTGACTGTCACCTACTGTGTTGCTGTACATCCGTAGTATGTACACGTGAAAGTGCCTTTCTATCTAGAGGACTTCTAGCCTTGCTTGTACTGTGGCCCACTCCCCGCCCACTCACCTGCTGCTCCGGGCCTCCTGCCTGGGCGTCTAGAAACTTCTCCCTCCTCCCCGGCTTCTCTGCCCTGTTCCTGTGTCCCGGTGTGCAGTAGTGCCCCTCTCGCGTCCTTGTCTGACATGGGACTGTCTCGTGCTCCGTGTAGACGTGATTGTGCCTTTCTGGCCCCTGCTCCCACCCCGTGTCCTCCCACCCACCAGCCGTCCCGTTCCAGCACTGCCACCTGCCGGCGCGTCGCCCAGCTCCGCTGCCTCTCACCATCCCATTCCCTCCTCTCGGAGGCGAGACTAAAGGGGAATGCTTTTACAACTCTGTTTTGTTAATCTGTGTGACAATGCACTTTGCGTCTAGTACTGTACCTTTGGCATGTACCATTCCAGCTTCGGTCTGCAGCCAGGTTTGTCTTCACTGCGTATCTTTATAATAAACAAGATAGTTGGCTGCCTTTGCTTCTGGGTCGGTGTGGTTGTCTGTGGCGTTTTGTTCCTTTCTTTTCTTTCTTTTTTTTTTTTTTTTTTTATGTGGTTTTTGGCCGGGGCTGGGTATGCACCCGCCACCTCCGGCATATGGGACCAGCACCCTACTCCTTGAGCCACAGGCGCCGTCCGTTCCTTTCTTTTCTTTCTGTTACCACTATTCTCCTCCCCCCATCCCCGTAGCTGGGTTGCATTAAATAATGTGAAACTTTTACCACCTTTCAAAGAAAAAAGACGTGTTTAGCTTCACTTTCACTTTCGTTCACTCATTTTCAAATAGGGAAATAGGGGGTCAGTTACAGGGCCCTGCCCATGAGGCTGCACGTTTCAGAGTCACAGTGCAGGGGGTGGGAGTGGGGGTCGGGGAGAGGGTCAGGGGACAGTGGGGGGGACGCTGAGGCAGCCCCACCTGAGAGGCTGTGCCATCCTGCTTCACACACACCAGATGGAAATCTTCCTTTCAGAAGGGCTGTGACGTAATCAGTCTTGTGAAGCCGATCTTTGGTTTCATTTGAATATATTGAAAAGTAATCCTTAGATATTGACTCTGCTGAGAAATCACCATGTATGGTTTTTTCGTCATATAGTAAGTTAAGATGCTCTTGATGTCCAGCAATACTTAGTAAATAGTTTTGTAAAACAGTGTCAGTCATGTCCTAGATTGACTTTTTTTTTTATTATTGTTAAATCATAGCTGTGTACATTAGTGCAATCAAGGGGTACAATGTGCTGGTTTCATATACAATCTGAAATATTCTCATCAAACTGTTCAACGTAGCCTTCATGGCATTTTCTTAGTCACTGTATGTAGACATTTGTATTCTGCATTTAGTAAGTTTCGCCTGTACCCAATCTAAGATGCACCGTAGGTGTGGCCCCGCCCATTACCCTCCCTCCACTCTAACCTCCCCCCTCCCTTCCCCTTCCTTGGCCCTTTCCCCATACTCTTGTGCTATAGTTGGGTTATAGCCTTCATGCGAAAGCTATAATTTAGCTTCATAGTAGGGCTGAGTACATTGGATACTTTTTCTTCCATTCCTGAGATACTTTGCTAAGAAGAATATGTTCCAGCTCCATCCATGTAAACATGAAAGAGGCAAAGTCTCCATCTTTCTTTAAGGCTGCATAATATTCCATGGTATATATGTACCACAATTTGCTATTGATAAGAAATGTGGAGTTCTTAAAAGATGATATGTAAGTCAAGAGGGGAAAACTGTTTATTAAAGCGTAAAAACAAACAGAAAAGTTCACAAATCATTACTGTAACAGTTTTCACCAGTTAACCCGTGCAGGCACCACCCAGATTGAGGAGTGGTAAAGAACGTTACCAGCGCCCGGGAAGACGGCGTGCTCTGGTTCTCCCGAGCTAGTCAGTGCACAGGTGACGCCCGGGTGGTTGGTTTGCCTGTCATTTGAGCCCTTCGTAGATGGATTCTTACCGTGTGTAGACTGCGTCTGGCCTTACTGCTGAGCTATGTGTTCGTAAGTGTTGTCACTGACAGCTAAGCAGTAGGTCTTCCCTTTTTACTGCTATATAGAATTCCATTACATGAATATGCTTAATATTATATTTACTTTCATATTTCCTGATCAAGCTTGGGTACTGTATGCAGAAATCTTTAATCATGGAGAAATGCATGGTGGAAAAACACAACCCCCTACCTGCTAACGAACGTGGTTTTTCAAAACATGATGGAATAACGCTAGACTAAGCCGTTAACTCGAAGATGCGCGTGACAGCAGCAAGAGTGGTTTGTATTTATTTCCAAAGAAAGAAACACCATCCAATCTGGAAGCAAGAAATGTTCACAGACGACACTGAGATTCTCCTGACGCCGCAGTTCTCTCGTCTGGATGCTTTTCTTTGATGTCCACTTCAAACCCAGAGAGTTGGGTTTAGAGGCCCCACCCCCATCCCCGGAGCAAATGCCCAAACCAGACTGCAGGATTGTTCCAGGAAAGACCCCACTGTCCTCCAGCTCCCTTACTGCTGTCAGACCCAATAGATCCAATGGCCAGCCTGCCGCGACCCCTCCCGTTGAGAAGAGGGGCCGGCTCCATCACATCTCCCACTCCTGAGTCAGAGTCCCATGGGGGGTCTGGTTGTTGCCTCCCACAGTTCAAATGCCTGTGCCTGAGAGGACAGGAAACAGGTTTTCTGGGTTTGTCTTTTGTAGTTGGACATCTATGGAGGAAAGTTCCCCCAAGTTTGATCTAGAGTGTCAAAAAGGCCCTGGGAAGCCCACACTGGCAGGTCCCATTCTATGGGTCCTATCTCCCCGTTTGGATTTTGGAAAATATATTTGATATATTTTGGGGAGACAACCACAGTAAAATTCATCAAATCATCAGTAGCCTTTTATCTGTTTCTACATAGTAGATAGAAAACGTGGTTTCTGCAGTCAAAACAAAACAAAATGGATGTATCAGAACAAGTGCAGGCAGGTGTGTGTGTGAGGATATGTTTGGGCATGTGAGCATGTGAGGGTGTGTAAGAGAGACACCCCTCTGTGTGTGTGTGTATGTGTGTGTGAGAATGTGTCAGAGAAACAGCGAGAGAGGGAAGGAGGGTGGGTGGTGGAGAGGGAGTGCTCCTTCCACAGTCTGAGACAACACTTCATTCAGCATGAAGGTCTTGTGGACAGTTGTGGTGTGGCCCAGAGGACGTCCAGCTCCAGGATGTTTGCCCCCCAGCTCTGCTGACCATGGTGCCTTCTGCATACCCATCAGCGCTTGATCAGGACTTCTGAAGAGGACTCAGGTCTGCCGCTATCGGGACTCTGGACGGACGGCCCTCTCCGTGACAGTGCATTGCACTAATCTTTCGTCTTTGACCTATCCAGGGAATTCCTATGTAAAAATCATGTCCCTCTGGCGGCGCCTGTGGCTCAAGGAGTAGGACGCCGGTCCCATATGCCGGAGGTGGCAGGTTCAAACCTAGCCCCGGCCAAAAAACAAAAACAAAAAATCATGTCCTCTAAATGAAAGCAGATTATGCGCCCATAAACCAGGGGATAGGGAAGCATTATTTACAGCCTGGCGACATACTCAAAATAGTACAACGATGTGACATTAACAAACTTAAAAACAAGGTTTTAGGTTCTAGGCCTTTGATGAATGACTGCACTCATTTTAAAAAAGGCAACGTGGTCAAGATTTGTAATAGAGATTATAATTTGAATTTTGGTCTGTAAGCCAAGGATTTATATTTCATTAATAACTGAATATTAGAGGTGTTAGGAGATGAGGGAAAAGAAATTTTAAGTAAGCCAAATCTGGTCTGCATTCAAATTCATTTACTAGACTTCAACAAATTACCAACCTATGCCACAATCACTTTTATATGGTCTTCTAACCCTGACACTGTTTATTTTTTGCAGAGTTGAATTCCCATTCTGCATGTAATTGTGAATCCTTGCTGGGTTTTTCTCCTTCACAGCAATTCACATTAGACATCTCAGTAAACATGATTTTCTAATGGCTGTATAATATTCTAGAACATGAACACATTACTTAATCGTTCTCCTACCCCTAAGGGAGCCTGTTTGCAGGTTTGAATGTTACATTGTGGCGAGCAGCTCTGCACATAATAATTACCTGGTTTGGGATCATTAATTTATCACTGACTCCAAAAAGTGAAATCACTGGATCAGAGGTACCTCTAAAGCTCATGATAAATATTGCCAACCTGTTTTCCAGAAAGATTGCACAAATTTACACTCCAGCAGCAATGCCCAACAGTACACACACGTGGTGGGTAAATACCAGGTTCCGCCTAAACCCTTGGCGGTCTTGGTTAACATGCACACCCACGTTTCCAGAGAGCAAAGTCCCATCATGCTCAACCTCAGACAACTCCACGTTGTTTTTTTTTGTTTGTTTTTTAGAGACAAAGTCTCACTTTGTCACCCTCAGTAGAGTGCTGTGGCATCACAGCTCACAGCAACCTCCAGCTCCTGGGCTTAGGCGATCCTCCTGCCTCAGCCTCCCGAGTAGCTGGGACTCGTTGTTTTGACTAAACATCAGCAGATGTTCCTGGGGCACCTGAAACTCAACAGACCCCCAGATTGAATCCACTTTCTTTGATTCCAAAACACGTTCTGCGATGCTCTGCACATCAACCTGGTCCTCCAGACTCATGTTTACTTCAGTCCTGTGCTTGTTCCCCTCTGCCACAGCTGTTGTAACAGCCTCCTGGACGGTGTCCTGTGCCCCCAGCCAGCTCCCCACAGTGGCCCTTCTACACTTCTGTTGCTCGTCCTCCTTACAACAAGACAAAATCACTGAAAGCATTCTATGTGCCAGACATTGTTGTAAATATGTTCTGTAATAACAGCCAACATGCATTCAGGGCCCACCCCATGCTACAAACAGTCGTTTAGTCTGAAGAACAAAGCTGAGGGACAGCTACCAACGTTATCACCATCTTCACAGGTGAGGAAGTTAAGCCACAAACGCATCAAGCTCTTGCGTGGTCACAGAGCGAGGGAGCAGCCACACTGGATTCCCAGCCACCTGGTCCTGGAGCCTGTGCTCCTAACCCCTGCTGTGTTCTGACCCCTGTACGGTGCTTCTGCCATTCCCATGCTTAAAAGCCATCCATGGCTTCAGAGAAGGTGGTGTGCAGGAAGGCTGGTGTGCCAGGCCACCTCTGACCTCAGCTGGCGTCTCTCCCTCCTGGGCGCCACTCCCTTTGATTTCCGCCACACCTGGTGACCTTTCCAGGAACACACTAGGCCACACGCTCCCTCAGCACACACTGTGCCATTCCTCAGCCCAAAGCATCTCACAGCACATGCTGATATCTGCCTATTGGAATAATAATTCCTCCTTCCAAACCCAATAAAAAGTTTCCTCCTCCATGACGCATTCCCCAAACTTCGCAGCTGGCACTAACCGCCCACTGCACTTCACTTCCACGTAAACAGGCTCTCCTGGGGATACAGCTGTGAGCAGGACACACGGGTGTCCTGGTCTCACAAAGTGCATCAGTGCGTTTATTGTACTGTAATACACTGCGAAGTCGTGTCGTGACAGCACTTAAGAAGCCCACAACTCACTCGGGAAGAAATTCAGGGGACGACAACTGCTATGAAAAAGCAAAAGTGAAACAGAACAGAGTCATACAATTTAGAGTGTCGGGGAGGAGGATTTTGGATGGGAAAGTTTGCATGTCACCTCGGAGGTGGCAGGATGTGAACAAAGATTTGAAGGATGAGAAGGAACCAGCACTGAGAAAGGAGAAAAGGGTCACGCGTGCGGGGAGCTGCACACACAGAAACAGGCCGTGCTCAGAGTGGCTCAGGGCTCAAAACTGTGACCAGGCCCTACAAGCAAGAAGAGCTGCAGGTAAAAAGGAAGGCCAGAGAGTGGCCACCGAGAGGGAACGGAGGGTTGCCAGAGAGGCCACAGAGAGGGACCAGGCTTTGGAGGATGTTGGGGGCCAAAGGGAGGTTTTGACTTCATTCTATGTGCAAGAAAAGTCATGGGAAGGTTTCAAGCAGGAACGTATCATCACCTATGTTTTTAAAAGATCTATAAAAACCACAGAAACTGATCTATAAAAACCACAGATTTCTGAGAATATCACCTCAGAAACCAGAATTTAACAAGTCTCATAAATTAGATCCTTTGTGCACTGCTAGAATTTACAATGGTATTGCCAGCATGGAAGATAGTAAAGAGATTCCTCAAAAAACTAAAGATAGAGGCTGGGCACTGTGACTCACACCTGTAATCCCAGCACTCTGGGAGGCTGAGGTGGGTGGATTGCTTGATCTCAGGAGTTCAAGACCAGTCTAAGCAAGAGCAAGACCCCATTTCTACTAAAAATACGAAAACTAGCCAGGTATCATGGGGTGCACCGGGAATCCCAGGAGGCAAGAGGATCTCTTGCCCAGGTGGTCGAGGTTCCTATGAACTGTGGCACCACAGCACTCTACATAGGGCGACATAATGAGACTGTATAAAAAGAAAGTAGTCAAACTCCTTTTCTTTTTTTCTATTTTTAGTACAGACAGAGTCTCGCTCTTGCTTCAGCTGGTCTTGAACTCCTGAGCTCAAGCAAGTAGTCAAACTCTGATAAACAGAAAGTCAAATGGTGGTTCCAGAGCCAATGAGAATGACCATTCCATGAGTGTTAAGGCTCCAGTTTCTCAAGACAAGAAAGTTGTGTAGGTCTTCTGCACAGCAATGTGCTGTAGAAAACACCCCTATACTGTGCACTTTCAAATGATTAGCCTGGCAAACTTTACCTTATATATTTTGGGGGGACTGAGAGGAGGTTGGGAGGAAGTGAAGTGAGAGACCATGATTAAGAAGCGACAAGAAATGAGGGGGCTTGGACTGGTCGCTGGGGAGATGGAGAGGAAGGGAGGAGTTGGAGTTCATTTTAAAGTTCACAGCATTCGCTGGTAAGTTGGAATTGGGATTTCAAAAAAAAAGGGAAGAATTGAGAATGACTCCTAGATTTCTTTATGAACTATTCTGACATTTACTTAGAAAGGAACTGGGAAAAAGAAAAGTCCGGCTGGGGGTGGTGCAACTGCGCATTCAGATTTGAACTTACCTGATTCAGGGTGGCTGAGATGCCGGAGCTGAGAAGTGAGGCAGCAGCTGGATATGATGCTCAGGAGGGACGTCCAGCCAGAAGGTGTCAATTTGATATTTAAAGCTATGGGGTTGGAGAAGATCTAGAAAGAGAAAGAGAAGGGAAACAGAAAGGAAGAGAGCCCGTAACTGAGCCCTGGGGAGCCCCAACTTGTAGAGCTTGGGGGACAGAGGAGCCGGCCGAGCAGACTGAGAAGGCGCTGAGGAGAGACTCCGGGAGCAGGCGAGACGGTCAGCAGCCTTCAGATAAGAATGCCCGACATGCGTTACAAGCCTTCTGTGTGCCAGACACTGTACTAGCCACTTCCACATCATCTGGCTTAATTCTATAAGGTGAGAATCCGTGATTATTCCCACCGCTCACCTGAAAACAAGCAAACAAAAGCTGAGGCTTGTAGAAGCCGACCAAGGTCCAGCCAGCGCCTGGGCCTAGACCCCACCTGCCTCCACGCTGACCTGCCATTCTCCTGCCCCTCTGTTCCTCCGCCCGCCAGAACATACATTTTTAAAAGAGATAGTTTATTCAGTTTCACGTCCTTCAGAATTTATGGAATCCTGATTATTTTTCCCTTCATGTTTATTTTGTAGACTCATTTGCAGGAAGAGCAGGGTCAGGCAGAGGAGAGACAGTAAGTATTTTTAATGGATTTGCAGATGTTGATATAATTGCCTTATGTGTAACTTTTCATAGCTTTTTAATATTCTGTCCTGTCCCTGCTGCCCCTTGCACTCCCAGTAGCAATGCTCTGACTCGCCCCACAGGTTGCTTGTTTTGTATCATCCACTTCCTGTGATGAGTAAATACCACGGCCATCCATCTATGGGACTGCCGGCTTCCTGACTGCCCTGACCCCAAGGTTAGGGGTTCATCAGAGGCAAAACAAAAAGGAAATGATGAAAAAAAAACAAAAAGGAAATGATGAAACAAACTGATTTTTATAGACATTAAAGCTGTTAATCTGCTTCAGGAGATTAAAGCGGGGTGGAGAGTGGTGAGCTATCCACCTTAATGTGTGTGGTTGGGGCCTCAAGGTAAGTAGGCTTGAGCTGTGAATGCAATACACGTGGAAAATCTGACACTTGACATCTGTCCCCTATACCTTTAGGCTGCAATTTAACAGAAGAAAGGCTGGTGAAAATGCTCCCCACTGCCGGGGACGCTGGAGAAGTGTGCTCTGGGAAAGGGGACCTTCTCTGAAGAAGTGTTAGGGCATGAGGTGTGCACTCTCTGACCCAAGATGCCTGCACAGCGGGGTCTGAACTGCTCCTGCCTAGGGACCGGCATGTGGCTGGTATGACAGCTGTACTCTGGGAAAGCAGCTTCCTTGGCAGAAGAAGGATGAAGTAGGGAAAGCTCACGTGGTGCACATGCCCCCTAACTCACGTGGTGCTGGCTTTCCCACCCTTCAACACTCCTTTGAGCCCCTCTTTGCTCTCTCCTTTATATCTTACAAGAAGTTTGCCTAGATTTGCCTTTTTTAATTGGTTACACGAGGCACAGAGGTCAAGTCAGGGCACATAGTGCCCATGACCCAAATAGCACCATCATGTCCATCAGCCGATCCCTCGCCACCCTCCCCCACCCACTTCCAGGTCTCTGGTATCCATAACCCCCCCTCTATCTCCACAGTCACACGTTTTTAGCACCCACTTGTGAGTAAGTGAGAACCTGCAGTATTCCTCTTTCTGTGCCTGGCTTGTTTCATCTAAGATAATGACCTCCAGGTCCATCCACGTTGCTGGCCGTGGCATGATCTCATTCTTTTCCACTGCTGAACAGCGCCCCCTGTGTACACACACCCCATATTCTTCACCCATTCATTCTGATTCCATGTATTTGCTGCTGTGAGGAGGCTGCAATAACAGATGAGTGCAGGGATCTTTCTGCTGGGTTGATTTCTTTTCCTTTGGGTACATGCCCACTAGTGAGATTGCTGGATTGAATGTGAGCTCTATTTTTAGTTCTTTGAGAAATCTCCATATTGCTTTCCATAGAGGTTGTATAATTTCCATTCCCATCAACGGCAGATAAAAGTTCCCTTGCCGACATCTCCTGGGTTTTTTTTTTCTTTTGTCTTTTTAATAATAGCCATTCTGAGTGAGGGGAAGAGAATATCTCACTGTGGTTTTGATTTGCATTTCTCTGATATTAGTGATGTTCAACATTTTTTCCATATACCTGTCAGCCATTTATATGTCTTCTTTTGAAAAATGTCTATTCATGTCCTGTGCCCAGTTTTTAATAGGATTATTTGGACGTTCTTGTTGAGTGAGTTCCTGGTAAACTTGGGGTATTGGTCCTTTTTCAGATGCATAGTTTAAAAATATTTCCTCCCAGTCTGCAGAATGTCTGTTTACTCTGTTGATTATTTTTCTGTGCAGAGCTTTTTAGTTTAGTTAAGTCCCTTTGTTTTTGTTGCATTTGTTTTTGTGGTCTTATTCATAAACTCTTTGCCTAAGCCAATGTCCAGAAGAGTTTTTTCTAGTTTTTACACTTTCGGGTCTTACATTTAAGTCTTTAATCCATTTTATTTTTGTGTATAGCAAGAGATAGGGATCCAGTTTCATCCTTTACACATGGCTATCCAGCTTTCCCAGCAGCATCTACTCAAGAGGGTGTCCCTCCCCAACATATGAGACCTGATAACTAAGTTCTTAACCTTGCCACTGTGCGAATAACTGATGAAAAGTTGCAAAATTTTGTTGAATAATGCATAAAAATGTAGGCTGACTTGAAGAAGCACAGCAGTCCAGGCAAACATTGATAGAGAAACAGTTAGGAAAATCTTAACTGAAAATCTTGGCCTGAAAAAGGTGTGACTCTTGCATCACGACAATGCACCAGCTCACACGGCACTGTCTATGAGACAGTTTTTAGCCAATAAATAACTCTATTGGAATACCCTCCCTACTCGCCTGATCGGCCCCCAGTGACTTTTTTCTTTACCTGAAGTTAAAGGAAATATTGAAAGGAAGACATTTTGATGACATTCAGGACATTAAGGGTAACACAACGACAGCACTGATGGCCATTCCAGAAAGAGTTCCAAAATTGCTTTGAAGGGTGTCTAGGTGCTGGAGTCAGTGCACAGCTTCCCAAGGTGAGTGCTTCAAAGGTGACTACAGTGGTGTTCAACAATGAGGCATGTAGCACTTTTTCTAGATGAGTTTGCAAACTTAATTGTCAGACCTTCACATGTTCTTGCAGATCTCATGGAAGATCAGTTGGCTGTAATATGTGGCTCTACTTCTAGGTTCTCTATTCTGTTCCATTGATCTGCGTGTCTATTTTTATATCAGTCTATGCTGTTTTGGTTACTAGGACCTTTATAACACAACATGAAGTCAGGTCATGTGATGCCTCCAGCTTTGTTCTTTTTGTGCATGATTACTTTGGTTATTTGGGCTCTTTCTTTGGTTCCATATGAATTTTAGAATTTTTTTTTCTAATTCTGTGAGAAAAATGGCATTGGTATTTTGATAGAGATTGCATTAAATCTGTAGATTGCTTTGGACAGTGTGGTCATTCCAATGATATTAATTCTGAACCAAGAGCATGAGGTGTTTTTTTCATTTGTTCCTATTAACTATGATTTCTTTCCTCAGTACTTGGTAGTTTTCCTTGTAGAGATCCTCACCTCACTGGTTAGATGTATTTCTAGTATGTTTTGGTAGTTATTGTAAAATGGGATTGCCTTCTTGTTTTCTTTCTCAGCTAGATCATTATTGGTATATGGAAAGGCTATTGAGTTTTGTATGTTGACTTTGTATCATGAAATTTCCCTGAATTCATTCACAAATCTAACAGTTTTTTGGTGGAATCAGTAGGTTTTTCTTTCTTTTTTTTTTTTTTGAGACAGAGTCTCACTATGTCACCCTGGGTAGAGTGCTGTGGCATCACAGCTCACAGCAACTTCAAACTCCTGGGCTTAAGTGATTTTCTTGCCTCAGCCTCCCAAGTAGCTGGGACTACAGGCGCCCACCACAACACCCAGCTATTTTTTCTTTTTTTTTTTTTGGTTGTAGTTGTCATTGTTGTTTGGCAGGCCCAGGCTGGATTCGAATCTGCCAGCTCCAGTGTATATGGCTGGCGCCCTAGCTGCTGAGCTACAGGCGGCACACCAGTACCTTTTTCTAGATCATATCATCAGCAAACAGAGACAATTTGACTTTTTCTTTTCCAACTTAGGTGACTTGCATTTCTTTCTTGTGCCTGATTGCTCCGTCTAGAGCATCCAGTACCATGTTGAAGAAGAGTGGTGAGAGCCGGCATCCTTGTCTGGTTCTAGCTCTTAAAGAAAAATGCCTTAAACTTTTCCCCATTTAAGCTGATGTTACCTGTGGGTTTGTGTATGGAGCCTTTCTTATTGTGAGGTTTGTTCCTTCTGTTTTTACAGAAGGTTTTTACCAGGAAATGGGGCAGAATTTCACCATACGCTTTTTCTGCATTTATTGAGATGATCTCGTGGCTCCTGTCCCTGGGTCTGTTTGTGAGATGTATCACATTTATTGACTTGTATATGTTGAACCATCCTTGCCTGCCCTGTATAAAACCCACTTGGTTACAGTGTATTGTCTTTTTATTATACAGTTGGATTCAGTCTCTTATTCTCTTTGACCTGTGTACCTGTATCTTCTGTGAAATGCCCTTTATTGTCATTGAGAGAGGTGTTGGGAGTCGGCAAAGGGAAACGCCTATCTTCAAATCACCACCTTTAAACAGAAGATCTTTAAACAAAATCCTTTCTGCTTAAATCAACCAGAGTTGGCTTTCCTTCCTTTCCCTTCCCTGCAACTGGAAGCCTGACCTATACAAAACTTCAGAAAGCATTTTCTTCCTGGAGAAACATACCATGGTTATCCGTAAGGGTCAGGTAAACAGGACTCTCAAGGGTAAAGAGTTAAGCACTAGTTGGGACCAAGTTACAGTTGAATCAGGAAAAAGTTCCCAAATTCTGCAGACCACAACAGTTGAAAAATAGCACCTGTCTACATCAGAGGGATGTCAGCACTTCTCAAGAAAAGATGGTTTGGAGAAGAGCCGGTCAGAACGTATCCTTTCCTTACTTGGTTTAGTCATGTTAGCATTTAGAGGCAGAACAGTGGGTTCGGCACACATAGCACAGTGGTTACAGCACCAGCCACATACACCTAATGCTGGTGGGTTCAAAACCAGCCCAGGCCAGCTAAACAACAATGACAACTGCAACAGAAAATAGCCAGGCATTGTGGTAGACACCTGTAGTCCCAGCTACTTGGGAGGCTGAGGCAAGAGAATCACTTAAGCCCAAGAGTTAGAGGCTGCTGTGAGCTGTGACGCCACAGCACTCTACCAAGGGTGACATAGTGAGACTCAGTCTCAAAAAAAGAAAAAGAAAAAAAGAAGCAAAACAGTGGGAGAAAGTATTTTGTTTCATCTTGGAGATGTTTTGGTTTTTCTTTTTTTTTAACAAAAAATGTTTTTTAATAGGAAAAACTAAAGATGATCAGAAATAAAGAAATTTGCTTAGCATGATGTGAAGCAAAATAGACCATGTTTTATTTATTTACCTGACCAAAATAAATAGGCAAAATTATTGTCCATAATAACTCATAAACTTCCACTCAGAAAAAGTAGTTTTAATATATCTTGTTCAGAATGAGAGTGCTTTACATTACAGGCTCTAGTAATAATTTATATTAGAGGAGATTTCAAAATAAGAATTCATATTAGGTCAAGTGCAGGTCATGATTTTAAAAGCTACTAAAATTGAGAAATATATTTAGAAATAAAGATATTATAATTGAATCTTGTCTGACAATGCAGGATGAGCATAAGAGTTTCTATGTAAGAATTTCTAGGAAATGCTACACATGAACATTGGTCACAGTCCAGAGGGAAGGTAAATGGTAGGCCACCCAGGGCGCTGCTGCGACTGGCCCTCATTGCATTTTCAAGGTAAACTGCCTTAGCCTCAACCTCCACCTGCCAGGAAAACTTCCAGAAGCCCGTCTATTTCCACCCAGGCTGTTGCTCCTCTGATGTTTTGGGCCTAGAACTTTATTCTTCCCTCTGAGCACCTCACAGGAGGAAGTGCTTTTCTGGCTGAGTCCTGTAAGAAAATACTGAGTATGCAGAAGGGCCAAGTCCTGTAAGGACACGCTGAGTGTGCAGAGGGGCCGAGTCCTGTAAGGACACGCTGAGTGTGCAAGGAGGCCAAGTCCTGTATGGACACGCTGAGTGTGCAGAGGGGCCGAGTCCTGTAAGGACGTGCTGAGTGTGCAAGGAGGCCAAGTCCTGTATGGACACGCTGAGTGTGCAGAGGGGCTGAGTCCTGTAAGGACACGCTGAGTGTGCAAGGAGGCCAAGTCCTGTATGGACACGCTGAGTGTGCAGAGGGGCCGAGTCCTGTAAGGACGTGCTGAGTGTGCAAGGAGGCCAAGTCCCGTATGGACATGCTGAGTGTGCAGAGGGGCCGAGTCCTGTAAGGACACACTGAGTGTGCAAGGAGGCCAAGTCCTGTATGGACACGCTGAGTGTGCAGAGGGGCCGAGTCCTGTAAGGACATGCTGAGTGTGCAAGGAGGCCAAGTCCTGTATGGACATGCTGAGTGTGCAGAGGGGCCGAGTCCTGTAAGGACGTGCTGAGTGTGCAGAGGGGCCGAGTCCTGCACAGATGTGCTGAGTGTGCAGAGGGACCGAGTCCTGTAAGGACACACTGAGTGTGCAGAGGGGCTGAGTCCTGTAAGGAACGTGCTGAGTGTGCAGAAGGGCCGAGTCCCATAAGGATGTGCTGAGTGTGCAGAGAGCCCGAGTCCTGCACAGATGCGCCGAGTGTTCAGAGGGGCTGAGTCCTGCACGGATGCACTGAGTGCGCAGAGAGGCTCAGTCCTGTAAGGACGTGCTGAATGTGCAGAGGTGCCGAGTCCTGTAAGGACACGCTGAGTGTGCAGAGAGGCACCCCCCACCAACTCATTGCCGGCCTTCACTGGCTGTGCCCAAGTGCCCTGCTAAACACGGTCCTGCTCTGACAGCGCCCAGAGGCTCTAAGGCTGCAGCGCCCTCCACAGCCATGTCTGTAAAACAGCATTTGCCGACACAAAGGTCCCGAGGCCCTGTCGGGGTGTGCGGAGGCGTCCGAACACTCTCACTGAGGATGAGGACCATTTCCTGGGGCAGATGCTGACCACTGTGTGTGTGAGCACGTACCCCGTAACCTGGCAGTGATGATGGAAGGTCATTGCCCCTCTGCATTTATCTGGGGGTAACAGGACAGCTGAGACCGCCTGCTCCCTCCCAGCTATCCCAGGGAAACCCCCAAGAGTTAGCATAGAGTTACTTCACCTCCCTGCCCCTCTCTCCCTGATTTCCAATGACCTTCACATGCCTTTGTGCCCTGCATGCCCGGGAATTAATTTCTGGCTACTAGAAGTACAGGCGGCCTTGGTTTTGCCCTTCCTGAGGATCCTCAGCAGAATGGCCTCGGGTGATGGGGACACTAAAAGCCCTGACTTAAGCATTATAAAAGGTACCCCCATCACCAAAACATTTTCACTCCCTTAATAGTTTAATATTTTGAAATTCTAAAAAACCTTTAATATTATTTTACATTATGCAAGATATATGAAGTTAACTTGTTAACATGTCCATTTTCCATTTGTCCTTTTGTCATTATATCATGGACACAGGAAACAAAGAAATGAATTCTGTGTGCTTACGTCAGAATAAGCACTCCCCTGCCTTCTCCCTGAAGGGGGCCGTGGTACCCAGGGAATGTCAAATCCCTGCATGTATCTAGAAGCAAGACTGACCTCATCTCCATTCCAGACCCTCCCAGAGTCCATGGGCATCCTTGACTTTTCCGTGTCCTTTTGTAAATGTACCTGTTACAGATCCCAAGTGTGACTTAACTCTCAGCACCTCACAAAAGTCTGCTGTCTTAGTTCCTGGGGCACCTACAGCTTTCTTAGATCTTTGCTGGGAAAAGGCTTTTAGGGTGAATGTTTGTACTGCACTTAAGAAAGAATTCTGTCTACTCAGATGAGCAAGAAAGACCGTTAAAGACCAACAGTGAAAAGTAAACAAAACCAAACAGTCGATAAACCTCTTTAAAAACCACGCACACCTCACTCCCCCTTACACTCCCTGTGATGCTGAGTGGGCCCTTAAATGCAGATAAGCCTAAACCTTGACATAACCCCAGACTTAGCAGTTTTATTTGTAGCACATTTTCTTTTTTTAAAACTCAAAGTAGTTTGAGTTGGATTCTGTCACTAGCTAGAGTTCAGTTTAATGCACAGTACAGACACCAAGCCAATAGTGACAGGTGAGGAGATCTCAGGTGACTACTTATTTCCCCTTTCTGCTCTGCTCAGGTGTGTTTTATTTTTCAGTATTGACCAAAAAAATGCAAGTTTTTCAATGAAAGAAAAATCAAGGCATGATTTTAATGTGTGGAGGAGAGAG
This sequence comes from Nycticebus coucang, assembly GCF_027406575.1. Taxonomy (NCBI): domain Eukaryota; kingdom Metazoa; phylum Chordata; class Mammalia; order Primates; family Lorisidae; genus Nycticebus; species Nycticebus coucang. The sequence goes on along the minus strand of NC_069791.1, from coordinate 2,913,856 downwards.
AGAGAACTTCACTGAGGCTGGAGACCAGAGGATGCTTGCCCAATCTAAAGAAAAGCTCTGGACCCTTCTTGGCATGTCCACGCCCTGTCCACTTCCAGGGCTCTGCTGGGCCCCTCTTCACTCACATTTTGCATAATCAACATTTACAAATCCAGGGATAGGAGAATGGCATTAATGATGTCCCAAAACGCTCTGCCATGTCCTTGATTTTCAGAATGACTGCTATTCCTCCTTGGCCCTAACTTAACTCTAAGCTAATGTTAGTGCCAGAATTTTCTTTGCAAGGGAAAGCATGGAACATGAGAGATTATTTATCATTCCAGTAAGCACTTCCATATTAATGTAAAGAAAAAGAAGACACTAGTAACAGCACCGTGGATGCCAGCAGCTGGGAACTCCATCACCGTGAGCATGAACTTGGTGAGCATGTCCCGCTTGTAAAGGGCAAAAAGAAACAAGCTTCTCTGGCTGTGGGAGGGACTCCATCACCTTACAGAAAAGTGCCAGCTTCTCCCTTGCGGATGGGATGTGGCCACCAGAGGAGCTGTGGAGTGATCTTAGAACTGGCTCATGTGTGGGGGGGGGGACCCTGCGACAGACAGAGCATCTTCTGGAAATCTGGAACAGTCTCAAGGATCTTTTTTTTTTTTTAGAGACAGAGTCTCACTTTGTCACCCTGGGTAGAGTGCTGTGGCATCACGGCTCACAGCAACCTCCAGCTCTTAGGCTTAGGCAATTCTCTTGCCTCAACCTCCCGAGTAGCTGGGACTACAGATGCCACAACAGCGCCCGGCTATTTTTTGTTACAGTTTGGCCAGGGTCGGATTTGAACCCACCACTCTTGGTATATGGGGCCAGTGCTCTACTCACTGAGCCACAGGCGCTGCCCCATGGTCTCAAGGTTCTTATCTGTGACCAGTGAGAGTGCCGGGTGCATCAGTGTTCATGACTGTAAGCAAAAGAAAGTAACTCTGGATATTTTAAAGCAAAAGATGAATTTATGTAAAGCCCAGTAGGATCTCCAGGAAGGACAGAGAACTATGTTTGAAGGTCACCTTGGTAGGAATTCCCTCAAGGTTGTGCCACACAAATGTCCCTGGGCTGAGCCCTGTGTTCTATACCTACCATCCCCCAACAAGGCACATGGAAGGGAGGAAGGAAGAGAGAGAGGAGGGGGAGAGAAAAGGGGAGAAGAAGGTGAAGAAGGAAGGGAGAGATCAAAGGAGGAGGGGAAGGGACAGAGGAAAAGCGGAGGGGGAAGGTGGAGGATGAAGTTGTAGGGGAATGTGGAGGGCAAAGGTTGAGGGGAAGGTGGAAGAGGTCAGAAGCAGGAGAGATGGTCCAGCCAGAACACGGAGCCCTCGCACACCGAGTCTGCCCCAGCAGAGGAGCAGCGTTCTGTCACCCAGCTTCTTCACCTCCTGCTGGCACCTGCCAGGGAGAGTCACCTGATGGTCACCTGCTTCACTTCTGTTGGCTGAAGCCCAGCTGCCACGTTCTTTGAAAGCAAGGAAGCTATTCTAGTGAAGGCCAGGCTGGTGAGCAAAGAGGCGTTTCTGCTCAGGAGTCTGGGCTCTGCTGTCAGATTGTGAGAACCTGGAAATGTAGACTTTCTTGTAAACTTGCAGATTACTCTGCTTCCGCATGTTGGCCTTCAGTTTGTAATCCCAGACGGAAATGGACTCTTAAGGAGCCTTCGACAGCTGCGTTCTCTGCCATCCGCCCTCACTGTCTCATCTCATGACACCATTCCTCTCACCAGTCCCTCTGGTGTTATCCCCGGGCCCAGGAAACCCACCTGTGCTCCTGGATACGCTGCTGCCCACCGCGTGTGCCCACTTCTGCGCCCTAAAACTGCACAGGAAATGGAAATGGTGAAGGCTTTGTCTGCCTTCATGACGCCAGCCACCATTTCTTTTATATTCCAGCCAGCAAGTTGCTAGAAACCGTCAAGAATGAAAATAACATGGTGTTATGGCTGAAATGTGTCCCCTCCACCTCAGAATGTGACAGTATTTGGATACAGGGCCTTTAAAAAGGTGACCAAGTGAAAATGAAGCAGCTAGTGTGGGTGCGAGCCCAATTCCAGACGGAAGAGATGGAGGAGCCTGTGCAGACGGAGGGAGGGGCGTGTGCAGACGGAGGGAGGGGCGTGTGCAGACGGAGGGAGGGGCGTGTGCAGACCGAGGGAGGGGCGTGCGCAGACGAAGGGAGGGGCGTGCGCAGACGGAGAGAGGGGTGTGCGCAGACGGAGGGAGGGGCGTGTGCAGACCGAGGGAGGGGCGTGTGCAGTCGGAGGGAGGGGCGTGCGCAGACGGAGGGAGGGGCGTGCGCAGACGGAGGGAGGGGCGTGTGCAGACGAAGGGAGGGGCGTGTGCAGACGGAGGGAGGGGCGTGTGCAGACCGAGGGAGGGGCGTGTGCAGTCGGAGGGAGGGGCGTGCGCAGACGGAGGGAGGGGCGTGTGCAGACCGAGGGAGGGGCGTGTGCAGTCGGAGGGAGGGGCGTGTGCAGACGGACGGAGGAGTGTGCGCAGTCAGGGTGGCCATCTGCTGGGAGAGCCCAAATCTGCCAACCTTGATCTTGGACTTCCAGCCTCCAGGATGGTGAGAAAGTATTTTTCTGTGATTTAAGCTGCCCCACCTGTGGTATTTTGTTAGGGCTGCCCTGACAGTCAGACCCGTGAGCCCTGGAGGAAGCAGCGGGCACCAGAAAGAGAGAGAAGCTCGGACAGAAGCCCAGCCTACCAAAAGTTTGTTACAAATAGATTTCATGAAGTTAAAAAAAAAAAAAAAAAAAAAGCCCAGCCTCTGTTCACACAGGACCGAAGGCCAGAGGGTCATCAGGCCTGAGTTTGAACACAGGTGTTTGGCCCAACAAGATCTAAGCCCCTGTATGGGCTCTATGCAGAGTGGGGTGTCTGCAGGACGGGGTCAGATTAGAGGGCTTCCTCTTACAGCATCCCTCTAAACCCCCAGGAGGGTCCTACAAAATAGAGTTTCAGAATTACTGTGATAAATACCATGTAAAAATCTTATATTAGCAAAACCTTACTATGAAAATACACCAAAAGGTCCCTTCCACGGAGTTCATGTTAATACAGCAAACGTGATCTTAGAAAAATTCAGAGGGCCATGAATTCACGTGTTCCAATATGTTTCCTCCAATTCTCTACGGAGCTCCACATTTAGCCAAACTGTTAATTTTATCTCTCACTATTTTATAGAACCCCCAAATAAGTAGCTGAATTAATTGGGGGTCCCGGGGCGGGGGGGGCGGGGGGCAGTCCAGGAAAAGGTCAACCAACACTGTGTAATGTGTGAGCAACATGCGTGTCCCACTGATGATCCCAGGCAGGAACTTCCACAAGCACCAGGAGGGGAAAGAGCCAGGAGAATCCACCTGGCCGGGGTGTGGCTCACGCCTGCAGTCCCAGCACTCCAGGAGGCCCAGGAGAGGGGTGGGGGGACTGCTTGATGTCAGGAGTTTGAGACCAGCCTCTGCAAGAGTGAGACCCTGTCTCTACCAAAAATAAAGAAAAGTGGGCGGTGCCTGTGGCTCAGTGAGTAGGGTGCCGGCCCCATATACCAAGAGTGGTGGGTTCAAACCCAGCCCCAGCCAAATTGCAACAAAAAAATAACTGGGCATTGTGGCGGGCACCTGTGGTCCCAGCTACTCAGGAGGCGGAGGCAAGAGAATAGCCTAAGCCCAAGAGCTGGGGGTTGCTGTGAGCTGTGACGCCATAGTACTCTACCGAGGGTGACAAAGTGTGACTCTGTCTTAAAAAATAAATAAATAGAGAAAACTACCCGGGGGAGTGATACATGCCTATCATTCCAGCTGCTCAGGAGACTGAGGCAGGAAGATTGCTTAGAAGCCCAGGAGTTTGAGGTTGCTGTGAGTTATGATGATACCATGGCACTCTACCAGGGCAACAAAGTGAGAACCTGTCTCAAAAAAAAAAAAAAAAAAAGAAAGAAAGAAAAAGAAAAAGGATCCACCTCAAAGTGCAAATCTAACAAACACACTAGGGAGGAATCAGTAACTGCATTGCATTGTTAAAACAGAACACATTTGCTCCCTTATCATTTAGCTCATTATATTCATCCTGACTGATTCTATTTCACACCAGAATAACTTTGGAGGAATCCAGGGGAATTTGGGAGAAACACTTTGGGGAGATAAAAAGAAATGTGGCTTCGGCATTCATTAATATGAGCCATAAAAGACTGCAGGGGGAAGGGGTGACTACTTGCATCTCAGAGTTGAAAAGACTTAAGCCATGAGATCCAAGAATAAGAAAAGATCCCAAGAATCCTGGAACATATACAGAGTATGAAGAGGGGCCCCCTTTAAAAAGAACACACAATTACAGGCAAGTTTTAAGGAAAGAAAGAAAGGGCTTAATGAATCCACTTCTTCTAAAGAAATTGGTCCCCCAAATTTCCATCTCATTGCCATGACAACAAGTACTCCATCGTTGCCTTGGCAACCAGCTGAATAGCATTAGTCTAAAGAGAGGCTCTCTGATTGGGTGACCAGAGAACGCCGTCCAGAGCCCTGCCACAGAGCGGAGAGGCTTGCTGCAATCTTTGACCTATTTCTTCCCAACGCATTTCAGTTCTCCAAAGTGTTTTCCTGAAGCCAAATGTGTTCTGGAATGAGATGGTTTCAAGAAGTGTATACTGACTATCCTCCCGCATGTCACTGCTGAAGCCAAGACCATTTGTTGTCTATCCCAGAAGTCTGTAATGTTTGACAGCCACACCCTTCCCATGTGACACCACCTCTGTCACAGCAACCAGGCAACTGGCGGTGTATGAAGCCAGATGTTGGCTGCTGATAACAAACGGCTGTCTTTGTCCAATGAGGCCACTGACAAGCTGAACTGCAAAGGGACTTTGTGGGTGGAGAGTGCCCAGCCCCGCCCTGATGAGGAGGAAGGGCTCCTGCATGTGGAAGTCCTCTTCACACATGGCATAAACCAGTATTTACAGTGAAAAATGGCTTTTGAAAAATGCTGCCCTTTTAAAAAGCTGTTGAGCTTTATAAAGAAAAGCATTTTTCCCTCTGACCCTCTTGCTGGTAGCAAACTTCTTATGTATTCATGAACAATTTCCAGCCTGCTCTTGGAAGCAGGGACACCTTAGGAAATCCGTGCCACCCCAAGCCCACTCCCTTTCTGTACTTAGACCACACTTTTGCTAGGTGTATGCTTTAGGAAAACTTCTTTGAAATTTTCCAGCTCTGGGCTCTCATAAAATATGTACTGAGAACCAGCATTGCTAAAACAATGGGCCTGGAAGTGTAAGGCAATTTGGGGGAGGGAATTTGCCTTGAAAACGGGTTTGCAGAGTGTGTGTGCTGAATTCTCCAGAGCAGTAGAAGAAAGGTCGCTCAGACACTGTATCAGTGCAGCAAATGCCGCAGAGTTGCTGCTGGGTAGGGGGTAATTTAAACGCTGTATGTACGTAAGCTGGCGGTGAGCCCTGCCCTTGTGGACTTCACCTTCACGTCTTACATAACAGCGAGGAATTGGCGATTGTCTGTGTCCAAGAATACAACCATTTTGCAGGAAACGATGGAAACTGTGGAGAGCTCCAACCCCAAGCCTTCCTCTGCGTGCTCACTCTGCAAAGACTGGACATGCAAAAGTCAGCAGAGACAGGCACAGCTGGCTCAGGAAGTTACAAAACAGAGAGGAAGAGAGAGGGTCCTCCAGTCACAACAGGAGCCTCGGGGCAGCAGCCTCAGAGCCCACAGCCAAGCGGACTGAGCCCCGCTTAGGCAGAGGGGCCACAGCTCCCCAGGAAAGCGAAGGCTCAGAGGAGGTGGGGGGGTGCAAGGGTGAGGGGGTAACACGTGGTGGGGAGGGGAGAAAGGCCACTGAAGGCAGAGAGAACAGTATGGGTGCTCCAAGGATCCCAGGAGAGCCATGCATGGGGAGGCTGGGGACCAGGCAGGGTCGCACAGTGCTGACAACACTTGAACTAGGGTCTTTATTTTAAAAATCCTTAGAGCTGAGCAGAGTGACTCATGCCTGTCATCCCAGCACTTTAGGAGGCTGAGGTGGAAAGATCTCTTGAGGCCAGCATTTTGAGACCAGATTGGGCAACATAGTGAGACTCCATCTTTTAAAAAACTAGAAAAATCATCCAGGGCATGGTGGCACACACCTGTAGTCCCAGCTACTCAAGAGGCTGAGGCAGGAGGATCACTTGAACCCAGGAGTTGGAGGTTATTGTGACCTGTGATTACACCACTGCACTCCAGCCTGGGCAAGAGAGTGAGACTGTCCCTAAAATAAATGAACAAATAAATCCTTATATCATTAAGCTATGTGCTAAATCAGCCTATGCTCCCTAATTAATTTAATATGATTTTAGTTTAAATCTATCCATGGAAAACAATTCTTTCGGTTTCACTTGGGGATTATAATGAAGGAAATTTGGTTTGGTTTGAGATTAGAATATAGAGGATTTTGATTTAACAAACACTTCTTGAGCACCATTTAAATGCATGGCACTATTGAAAAAGAACAAAAGACCCGACCCTTATAGCCTAGTCCTATACTGTACACAAATCCGTCCAGAATGTTCAGATAGTGACCAGGGAGAGAGGTGTGCACAGGGGTGGCCTTCACCTGGACTTCTGCACATAGACAAGCTGACGAGAAGTGTTGGCCACCACTGCCAAAGAGAAGCAGTGTCCCCTCTGCTGGGTGACCTGGCGGGATGCCGCTGAGAAGAGCAGGGTTTTACTTGCAGCTCTGTTTGAACCTCCAGAGGAAAGTCTGTTTCTCCATCCTAGGAAAGAATTTAGTAATAGTAGCTTCTTATCTAGCCACAGTAACAGAGTAAAGTCATTTTAAATGCAGATATAAACCAAGAAATGGCTGCACAGCTGGCACCAGAAGAGGTGAACCCGTGAGAGGTGGAGACAAAGTCCAGGGTGCGCCTCACAGGGAAAACACTTAGTAGCTGCTGAAATGATTCTCCCTACACAGCAGAAACAGAGTCCAAGGGGAACCCTCTGGCCCAAAATAAGGAATCCCACATGCAGAATGTCTAAAATTAACAGATGCACTTGGTCTCCTTAAAGCCATTAGGACTGAAAAGCTTGACAGTGAGCAGGGCGCTGGCCCCATATGCCGAGGTTGGCGAGTTCAAACCCAGCCCCGGCCAAACTGCAACAAAAAAATAGCCGGGCGTTGTGGCAGGTGCCTGTAGTCCCAGCTACTTGGGAGGCTGAGGCAAGAGAATCGCCTAAGCCCAGGAGTTGGAGGTTGCTGTGAGCTGTGTGATGCCACGGCACTCTACCGAGGGTGATAAAAAGTGAAACTCTGTCTCTACAAAAAAAAAAAAAAAAGAAAGAAAGAAAAGCTTGACATGCAAATGCTAATCGCCATTGCTGTTAATCCTTAAGATGTTACGTCCATTATCTGAACTTGACAGAGTATCTCAGATCCCATCCTTAATACAAAGCACAGCAAGGCAGAAACAGAAGACTCGAATGGAAACCCCGGGGCAAGCGACCCGCTCACACAGGTGTAGTCCCTCCAGATTCACAAGATTGAACACAACAATACACAGAGCGTTTCTACAGGGCAGGAGGGAGCGCCCACCTGGGGGCTATTTCACAGAGCCTTGAAATATGCAATTGGGAAGGAAATTGGCCAGCCCCTGTATCAACTTTCAGCCCAGTAAGGTCCATCCTAGTCACTGGTTTAAAAGGGGAAAGAAAGGGAGACAGGGAGACAGAGAAGGAGAAATGGAGGGGGGAGGAGGAATTGGAATGAGTTGAACAGGGCAGGGACTAACGCAGACTCCCACAGCTCAACACTTACCCAGCTCTGTGTCTCTGCCTTCAAACACTGAGGTCACTGGTTGGGAAGCCTGATGGCCTGTGGGCAGCACTAACTCCAGAGCAGAGCACTAAATCAGAAATTGTGGAAATCCACACTCCCTCCCAGGGCGCCGACACACCCCACGCTCTCACCAGGGACCTGGATGCAGCCACGCTGTGCAGCGACCACAGGAGACGCAGGGCCAATGGGCATTGTTCTGAACTTTTGCCGGAGGGCCCAATGTGTAACCTCCTTTCCTATCTTTCTCAGACAGGAGAAAGGATATTTCAGTGTGTAGTACCCAGGAAGAGTAGTTAGTGAATAACCTAGGCATTCTCTTTCATGACTGATTTCTGTGCTGCTAGACAAATGTCCCTAATAAGCAGTTCACTATTGGAGTTTCCTCCTTTCTCTCTTTTTGTCCCTTTTCTCTTCCACAAATTATATGACACATGTAACAGTCTAAGGAGTGACAGAAGACACGTATTCCTTCCTGGGGACGATCTGAGACATGATGGCATTTCCAGTGACATGCATGGACAGTTTGGGGCCAGCACCTGTACCCCGTGACCACAATACAAGCCAGAAAGATACACGTCACCCGTCCCACAGGAGTGATAAGGGAAAGAGTGATACAAAAGGTGACTTTCCCTGGGTCTTTCAGGAGAAAGGATTTTGGAAGGTAACAATGACGGGAGGTGATGATCTTTCTACTAGGTCTGACAACTAAATTTGCAAACTTGTCCTAGAAAAAATGTTACATACCTCATGAACATCACTACAGTCACCTTCCAAGTACCCCCCTTGGGAGGCTGTGCGCTGACACCAGTGCCTAGTGCACCCTTCAAAGCAATTTTGGAACTCTTTTTCTAGAATGGCCACTTGAAGAAAATTAAGGGTGCCAAGGGGAACAAGTTTGGGGGGGAAGTTCTGAGGTGCCTGAAACACCCAGTTATTTATGGCACAGTGCTGACTCCAAGACTAACTGTGTCTCCTGAATAGCTTACCTGGAACTTAGCAAGAACTTCTCCCCAAGAGGAAATTTTATCCTGGAGGTCTGTGGACTCACACGGGGCTCCATGAACACCTGAATTTATAAAAGAAAATTCTGTTTGTGCTAAAGATCATTTTGGAAACAGTTTGTATTTTCCAAACAACCCAAAGGGTACCAGCCTCCCTTTTCCCTTGCAAAAATGTGAAACTCTCTGTTCATTCTTCTAGCACTCCACGAGAAGCCCTCTAATCTGAACATCTGGGAAGGGAGTTTGAGTCTCAGAGCCAAGAAAGCCTGTCTCGTCTCAGGAGCAGCACAGCGCAGCGGGGACTGCCGTGGGTGTGGGGCTTGGGTCTGTGGACGGACGCTCGCTGCTCACTGCACAGTCACTAGGTGAGGAGTGGTTTGCAATGTCACGGTTAAAATTCACTGGAAATGACCTCCCAATTTCGGACTTATCTCTGCAGCCAGTTCTTGCCCAATTACCTGCCTCTACAAGAGCTGTCATGAAAGTCCCAACTTCAAACACTAAACATGGTCATTTTTGTAACTCCTGCTCTGCTCAGCTTCCCACTGGCCAGGAAGCCAGGCTGCAGCAGCTCCTGGAGCCACGTGGACCCCGAGCGTCCCCAAGGAGCTGTGTCCCACTGCGCCGTCGCCCTCTGCCGGCCACTCTACTCGTCCTTGTTCCCAGCCTTTTTGCTGCCAAGGTGGAGATTTTGCAATTCTGTTGCTGGTTCCACAGAGAGTTCGCGCCCCTGGAGATCCACACAAGTTACACAGAAACCTACAGCCTCCAAACCAAAGTTATACCCTACGTCAGCCACCTTGTTGGGAAACTTCAGCATTGAGGGTACTCACTAGATATTTGTCAACCCAAATAAGTAAGACAAAGAGCACACAGAGGAGGCCAAGAGACTGGAAAATGTGAACGCTGTGCCCACAGGACAGAGCAGGGAGATGATAGCGTGACCATGGTGGGTGTTTCCGGGATTACCTTCGTGAGGTTCTGTGTGCAAAGTTGTTTCCATGTAAGATGAACAAACCCAGGGCCGGAGACGGGGTGATCAGGCCGAGTGCTGGACCTGGAGAGGGACCTCCCCTACCCCACGAGGATGGGGAGCCCAAGTTCCCCAGGCAGGACTTCTTGCCCTTACCTGGACAGCTGGACAGCACCGCAGCAACAAGGTCGCCTGCACATAGTTGGAGCCCTCGGTGCTGACGGAACAGCCAGAGTGCCGGCGCCTCCGACGCCTCGGCCCCCTCCCATGTCACCGAGACTCTCCCCACCACTCCTGCACCCACCTTCTCTGGTAAATATTTTTGTGTTTTGTTTTGCTCCCTGCTTTGCACCCGAGGGTCTATGTAATTCTGCCGCAGGGCCCAAACTCTGGTCTCCACCAGCTTCTCAGATCCAGCCATCGCCCACCTCCACCCCATTCTTTCTCCAAATTTTTCCTCCAGAAAAAAGGGAGATGGTCAGTGCAGGGAGGTCAACTATGGAGGTTCTTCTGTAGTTGAAAAATTATGGAGGAAAAATGGGGTAGGGATGGGCCATGGTTGGATCTGAGAAGATGGTGGAGCCTTTGGAGCAAAATCTCCAAAGCTAGTCCTCCAGGTAACAAGACCAGGTCTGCCCAAGTATCTCCTCAAAGCATTTCTTCCAAATGTTTAATGATTCCTAAGAAGCATTGTCTCACCAACTGCTTAAGTGTCTGATACTTTTGCAATATTGTTACAGTTGTCACTTGTGGGTGAAGTTTAACAAATCTATGCTATTGTTTTGGGTGGGTTTTTTTTTTTTAAGCTAATATAGGTCCTTCTTTGTTGGAAGTTAATTCCCAGAGGAGATGAACAAGAAACTTCTCTTCCTTTCCTCAATAACATCCATCCTTTTAAAAATCAAGCAAGACTACAAGGTTCAACTTTGATAAAATGAAACATTATTGCTCCTGGATATTGGTGCTGGCTTTAAAACTAAAAATAACACTTCTTCAGGATGGTGCCTGTGGCTCAAAGGAGTAGGGCGCTAGCCCCATATGCCGGAGGTGGTGGGTTCAAACCCAACCCCAGCCAAAAACTGCATAAAATAAAATAAAATAAATAAAAAATAACTTCTTCAAATATACTCTAAGATGCACTTTCTCAAACTTCCCAAGGACAACTGTCCTTGGTAGACCAGACGGTTACAAATACATTTCACAAAAATTGGTCTTCTTATTAAAAAATACATGGTAGAATCTCTGTGGTTGACCACCCAAGGGACTGTAGCAAACTGGTCAGCACAGGGAGGATGGTCAGCGCAGGGAGGTGGTTGGCGCAGGGAACGTGGTCGGCGCAGGGAGGGTGGTCAGCACAGGGAGGTGGTCAGCACAGGGAGGTGGTCAGCACAGGGAGGGTAGTCAGCGCAGGGAGGTGGTCAGCGCAGGGAGGGCAGTCAGCACAGGGAGGGTGGTCAGTGCAGGGAGGTGGTCAGCACAGGGAGGTCAACTATGGAGGTTGTTCTGTACTTGAAAAATTATGGGAATAAGTCCCTGTGTGTGTATAAGTGGTTTCACATCCATTTAGCCATATACAATTTGGGCAAAAACTGTAACTGGCTGTGCAGACCTTGCCAATGAGAGTTTATTACTGCACTGGAGAACTCGTGCCCAAAAAGAATCCCTCTGTGCAGGCACCTTTAGTAAGTGAGCTGCTTCTTTCTACCTTCTCCTTTAGTAACTGCCTTCCGCCCACCCAAAATAAGCTCACCTCTTATCCGTACAGTCACCACATATATTACCCTGTTTCCCTGAAAATAAGACATCCTCCGAAAATAAGACCTACTTACAGGAAAGATAAGGCGTCCCCTGAAAATAAGACCTAGTGCATCTTTGGGAGCACACCTTAAAATAAGACACTGTCTTATTCTCGGGGAAACAGGGTAGCAGACGCCCTCAGTTCTGGAGTGTGATGCAGTGAGCGTCCCTGGAGGATAGCGCCATCCCTCCAGAGAGGCGTCTTAGTCCAAAGAGCAGGCAGGTTACTAACCGTTAAGGGGTTGAGTTGCTCCCTTTCACCCCTCCACCCTGATGAAAGATACATTGAAGTCAAAACCACCAGGATCTCAGAATGTGACCTGATTTGGGAATGGGTTTGTTGCAGATTTAATGTTAAGACATTATATACTGAATGGCCAGGCCCTAGTCCATTGGAACTGGTGTCCTTGCAAGATGACAGGGACCCTGGGAGAGAGAGCCACACAACGGAGAGAGCAGCTTTCAAATAAAGAAAACCAAAGATTGCAAGCAAACCTCTGGAAGCCAAGAAGAGGCAGAGCCGGACTCCTCTACGGGCTTCAGAGGGAAGGGGCCCTGCGGACACCATGGTGTCAGACCTCAAGCCTGCAGAACTGACAGACAGCACACTTCTGTTTTAAGCCACGCAGGTCGTGGTGCTCTGTGATGGGCTCTGGGAAAGCAGCACACGTAACTGTCAGGATGGTATCAGCCTCTCTGCAACACATGGAAGGCATTCTGGTCTTCCTTCTCCAGCCATGCCTGTGAGCTGTCATCCATCTGCACCCACCACACGGGCCCTGCTGGAGCTTAGGGAGTCAACGCAGAAATGGTGGCGTCCCATCTCCTGCTGTCCCGAAGGCAGCAAGTCAGGTAAACAACAAAAACTTCACTTTCTTAATATGGGGTATGACTGCAGAGTGTAAAAATCCTTGTCCAACAAAGGAACATCTAGATAGTTTCTTTACCTAATTCACTATAAACCCTATAATTATTCATTTCATTGAAAAATATACTTCAGGCCAGGTGCAGTAGCTCATACCTATAATCCCAGCACTTGGGAGGCCAAGGGGGGCGTGGATGGCTTGAGCTCACGGTTTGAGACTAGCCTTAGCCAGAGCAAGATCCCATCCTAAAAATAGCCGGGAGTTGTAGCAGGTGCCTGTAGTCCCAGCTACTTGAGAGGCTGAGGCAAGAGAATCCGCTTGTACCCAAGAGTTTGAGGTTGCTGTGAGCTATGATAGACACCATGGCCCTCTACCCAGGGCAACATAGTGAGACTCTGTCTCAAAAAAAAAAAGAAAGAAAGAAAGAAAAGAAAAATATATTTCAAATTAAATGTAACTTGGTATGTTTACTACTTATTAAAATTTCTAACATATATGTCATCCAGTCATTAAACCCTTAGCACCTGTGGTAACACAAAGCACATCTAATATAGAACACATCTGTGGTATTCTATATAGCACATCTATATATAGAACTCATCTGTGGTATTCTGTATAGCACATCTATATATAGAACACATCTGTGGTATTCTGTATAGCACATCTACATATAGAACTCATCTGTGGTATTCTGTATAGCACATCTACATATAGAACTCATCTGTGGTATTCTGTATAGCACATCTACATATAGAACTCATCTGTGGTATTCTGTATAGCACATCTACATATAGAACTCATCTGTGGTATTCTGTATAGCACATCTACATATAGAACTCATCTGTGGTATTCTGTATAGCACATCTACATATAGAACTCATCTGTGGTATTCTGTATAGCACATCTACATATAGAACTCATCTGTGGTATTCTGTATAGCACATCTACATATAGAACTCATCTGTGGTATTCTGTATAGCACATCTACATATAGAACTCATCTGTGGTATTCTGTATAGCACATCTACATATAGAACTCATCTGTGGTATTCTGTATAGCACATCTACATATAGAACTCATCTGTGGTATTCTGTATAGCACATCTACATATAGAACTCATCTGTGGTATTCTGTATAGCACATCTACATATAGAACTCATCTGTGGTATTCTGTATAGCACATCTACATATAGAACTCATCTGTGGTATTCTGTATAGCACATCTACATATAGAACTCATCTGTGGTATTCTGTATAGCACATCTACATATAGAACTCATCTGTGGTATTCTGTATAGCACATCTACATATAGAACTCATCTGTGGTATTCTGTATAGCACATCTACATATAGAACTCATCTGTGGTATTCTATATAGCACATCTACATATAGAACTCATCTGTGGTATTCTATATAGCACATCTACATATAGAACTCATCTGTGGTATTCTATATAGCACATCTACATATAGAACACATCTGTGGTATTCTATATAGCACATCTATACATAGAACACATCTGGTAACACAAAGCACATCTATATATAGAATACACTCAGACATACTTAATGGGGGTGATTGTAAGCAAAAAAAAAAAAAAAAAACAAATTCACCTTAGGATAAACCTCTGTGGCAGCAGAATAGAGTTCCGGGGGCAGCGGGGTCACAGAGTATTTTCAACTGACAAAGCTGGTGGACAGTTTTATGGTATCTTTAAATGTGGACAATGGTACCTATCAAATTCCTACTGTTCCAAGATTTCACTGGATACATTTAAAGGAGCATTTAACATTTTTATCTTAGATGTCATTATTTACAGTACATAATAAAATGCATCTTTTGAGGCTCTTGAAATGATTTTAGAAATCTTTTTAAAATTCCATCAGAGTACTATGGTTTTCCAAAATTTGTAGGGAGATACAAAAGTAAAACAGGTCTGAAGACGGTTCATTGCCTTGCTGGTGACGCCCTCTCGGCTCCTGCTAGCTGGGTGGTTGGAGCCGCCCAACACACTCTGAGCACAGGCTGGCAGCAGGCTGACCTTGGCTGCTGGGTCCCTGCCCTTAGCACAGTGGGCTTGAGCAGTTGTTAAATGAATGGTTGCCAAACAACAGAAGTGGCTCCTGGCCTTACCTGCTTCTGCTCTGGGGGCCTACTTTCACACTGGCCCAGTCTGGAGAGACCAAGACCAGATGGCCTGGAGGGTGACGGGTACTTGCCACATCTTGTCACCTAAAAGTGAGGTGGATCTGGACTTGACCTAGAAGATCATCAGCTGAGTCATTACAAATCTTAAATCAAATCAGACACCACATTTTCGAATGTCATTGGATTCTGGAAATACTCTGCAGTTTGTTTTTGTCTTGAGACAGAGTCTTAAAGGGTTTCACTCTGTCACCCTGGCTAGAGTGCAGTACCATCACCATAGCCCACAACAACCTCAAACTCCTGAGCTCAAGCCATCCTCCTGTCTCAGGCTCCATAGTAGCCACCAGACCTGACTAATTTTTCTATTTTTAGCAGAGACAAGGTCTCAAACTCCTGAACTCAAGGGATTCTCCTGCCTTGGACTCCCAGAGTGCTGGGTTACAGGGTGAGCCACTGTACCCGGCCCACTCTGCAGTTTTTAAGACCAGCAAAAGCAGGCTTCATCCCCTAGGGAGAAGGTCAGCAAAGTCCCAATGAACGTGTCCCTCTGCTAGATGAATGACGAGTGCCATCGACACTTCTTGGGCTGCCACTGCTTGTCTGAGCAGCCCTGTTCTGAAGGCACTAGGGCAGTGGCCCCTCATGACCTTGCCTGTGTCCAGCATCACTCAGAGCCGTCCCCCAGACTCAGACACCAGGCGCAGGGCACAGAAGGGGGAACTTGTGCCTCCCTCCAATTTCTAATACTGATCTCATACACATGCCATAACGGTTTTTAATTTAAAGCACCCCAGAAACAGGCATTAACAAAAGCAGACTGAACAAACACGCAGACAACTCACAATACTTGAATTAATAGCCTTGTGAATTCACCTGGTACCAAGAGAGGTCTCCAAGGGCAGAAGCACACCTCAAGCCAGTTCTTCTGACTTGTTTCCTCTGGGGAAGCAGCTTAGAATAATTCAGGCATAAGGCTGTGGAATAATTGCCCTGGTGACAGGAACCTGGTAGAACAGTAGGGAGGGAATTGCTAAATTGAACTCAACCTGCACGGCTTTCATGGGGAATCACATAGTTCTTTTCTTTTCCCTTTAGAAAGGAGACATGATCTACCTTCTTACATTTTTACTCAAAAAGATACCAGAGACTAATTTAATGCTTTTGTATATACTAATTAAATAGACCAAGAAGGATCTATTACATAATAATAAAAAAATGACATAGTAAAAATACACTTGAGGGATGGTGCCTGTAGCTCAAAGGAGTAGGGTGCCGGCCCCATATACCAGAGGTGGTGGGTTCAAACCCAGCCCTGCCCCCCAAAAAAATACACTTGAAAAGATTATTGTTTCGAGTAGATATTTTTGCCGAATCATGTTAGGCACATACAGCCCTGTCTGGCTGCTGTTGACCAAGAGTCTCGTGTGTTAGGCCCGTACAGTCCTGTCTGGCTGCAGCTGGCCGAGAGTCTTGTGTGTTAGGCACGTACAGTCCTGTCTGGCTGCAGCTGGCCGAGAGTCTCGTGTGTTAGCACACTGGCTAGCTGTATCTGTGGCCGCTCACTCGCACCAACACTGAACTCTTCCCATGTGTGTTCCTCTTCACTGCCTGGAAAAGACTCACTGGCCAGAATGGATGCCTCCAGGTGCTGCCTCCCACTCTGGGTCATAAACCATGGAGCTGTGTGTGCCCTGGACCCCAGGCTTGGGGGGAACTTGGCCACAGAGAGAGGACAGGAGGAGAAAGGAGGGGGAAGAGGGACAGAGGGAAAGAGGAAGGGTGAGAAGAAGGAAAAATGGGGGAGGGAAACAGCCAACAGTGATTGAGAGGAATTCAGCATAAGGAAGGAAATGTTTACATAAAAGTATCCAGGGTAAGGGGAAAATGGCTGCTTTTTTCTCAATTTGTGGTAAACTGTAAGAGGCAGAAATCAATACAAGTTTACATACATTTCTTTTAAAAGTCCCCAGTGTCTCTGGAAGATGCTAAGGAACTCATTATTTTAAGAACTAGTTTAAAAAAAAAGTCAAAAGAATCAGGGAATTGGGGATTTAGACAAGGATTACCCAGCTAGTCCTAAATGAACTGCACATCAAGGTAACTATATAGTTAGGGTGACCTTTCCCTTTGTGGACACAGTCTGGCTGATACTAGAAAAATGAAAAGGGGAACGACACAGTGTCAGCAGTTTATAACATCCAGTGATACAATCCATTCAGGCTGTGCCACATACTAGCTGCCTCCTAATAAATACACATACCACCACTACTATATATATACCAAATCTGATCTAACCTCTCGCTCTAACTCCCAATATTAACAGGAAAAGGAGGATGGAAACACACTGACAGTGGGGGGGGCCGCTATCAAAACCCTGACTACAGAAGCCTCTTGGGAGAAGGAAACTAACGCCCCCATCAGAAGGCAGAGAATGTCTCTCTTTGTAACCCATCTTCTCTCTTCAGTTCTTGTTAGACGGAGACTACAGGAAAAGCCAGCCCTGCAAACAGTGAGCGTCAGCAGGGAGCAGCATCGGAGATGAGGCAGGAAACGTCACACTCGGAGAGGGCGAGTAGGTGGGTACAGGCCTCGTGAAAGGGCTGCAACACACAGGGTAGAAGAGCTGACGGAATACAGGAGGAAAAACACAGTGAGCCACAGCACGCAAACACGCCCCTCTCAGGGTCCGACAGGGACGGAATACGGGAGGAAGGACACGGTCAGCCCACAGCACACCGACACGCCCCTCTCAGGGTCCAACAGGGACGGAATACGGGAGGAAGGACATGGTCAGCCCACAGCACACTGAAATGCCTCATTATACATGAACCAAAATGATGGTCTCAAGAAACCATAGATATTTGGGAACAAATGCCAGAGATTCTGAAACAGGCAGGGTGGTGGATGGGCTAGGCATTCATCTGCCTCCTCTCTACCATTTTTCTTTTTTTGAGACAGAGTCTCACTATGTCATCCTCAGAAGTGTTGTCACAGCTCACAGAATCTCAAACTGTTGGGCTTAAGCGATTCTCCTGCCTCAGGTTCCCTAGTAGCTGGGACTACAGGTGCCTGCCACAACGCCTGGCCATTTTTTGTTGTGATTGTCACTGTTGTTTAGCTGACTCGGGCTGGGTTTGACCCCACCAGCCTCAGTGTATGTGGCTGGTGCCGTAACCACTGTGCTCTCTCCACCATTCTTTAAGCACAGACCTGCTGACTAGACCAGGTCTGCCACAGACCTGGAGCAGGACAGGACGGGAGGGGCTGAGCCTAAGGGACCAGGGGCCTACCTTTCATTGACACAACTTTCAGACCCCAGGAAGTTTTCAAAGCCTTGTTATTTGACCTGTGATCCTGTTTAACAGAGCAGGAGTGCTCAGCGGCTGACTGGTCAGCCTTTGGCCAGTGGGCACACCTTACAGACCACCTGAGAGAATTTGCTGGGGATACAGCGATGGGGACTATCTATTTCCTTCCTCTAAGGCAGTGTGTACAAATGTACAAAGCAACCATACAAAGGGCGCTGGCTCCTGTTAAGAAGGGGGCTTTATTTCCCCTCTCTCCCTAAAAGATCCACGTAGATAGGTTGGACTCCAGAGAGGACGGAGTTATAAATACTCTCCCTGTGCCCAACATCATCCTAAAATGAATGCTCCGGAAGGACTCCTTGTCAAACTCAGTGTCGGCCACTGCCCCAGTCCCCCAGAAACGTTACCAAGCTGTGACTTAGAAGCAGATTCAGTCAGCAGCCCACAGCACAAGGCAGATTTTCTCTTCTAATCAGCAAAACACAGATTTCACTTATTCCCTCATTGCTGTATTGAGAGAATCAATCTTAAAGGTGACTTTATTTCTTGGTTTGAACCAAAATATAGTGTGGTTTTTTGGTTGTGTTTTTTTTTTTTTTTTTAATAATTACATGACTGTATTGAAGAGCTTAGGAAATGGTTGAAGTATCAGCATTGAATCTTCAAAAGCTCCTCCAGCCCAGTCTACGACAGGTGCGTGATGGTAAAGATGTTGCCTCAGACTTTCTTCATAGTCACATCTGCCTTCTGTTCTTCAAAAATTTTTTGTGTTTAAGCTTAGAAATGTTTAAAAATAAATACACAATTCAAATATGTTCCAGGCAAGATGGGTTATTTAAATATTGTGTGCAGGTTTTACTCGTCCCACTCTGTGCTCCCTACACCACACATTCTCTTCAGGTCATGCGGGAGCTGCACCGTTAAGGCTAACAGTGTTAAGTTTAACCTAAGGGAAAAAAATACATGCATACCATGGAGTACTTTTCAGTTTTCTGACAAAACACAAAAGCAAGGAAGAATGATTTGACTGTTTAGTTCCAACCGTTTTCAATTTTTTACATAAGGTCAATGTTGTAAATTCTATTCATATTTTTACAGAACCTGAGTGAATAGAAAGCAGAGGTAAATCACTACTTTCTATTTAAAGCAAATTGGCTTTTTACAGATCATAGGACCTTTATTTTAAAAGTAAAAAAAAGAAAGAAAGGAAAAACATGTTCTCTCCAGGAAACAGCGGTGGGGTGGGGTCTATCTACAGGCAGCCCGGCCAGGTAGGCAGGCTCCAGCGGGCTGGGCTGGGCGTCTCCGTCTCTGCTGCTGCTGCTGGCACCTGCCGGGGACGCCTGCACAACAGCAGGTCCGCATCACCACAAGAAACAGGACCCTTCTGACCACTGCACTTTACACAAGCTTGGCAGGAACTAAAAGATACAAACAACTCAATTACTCTTCGTGGCTTCTTTTTGTTCTGAATCAGTAACCTGCAAGGGAAGGTGTCCACAGCCCATTCTGCCCTCACTGACCCACCTACTTCCCCTGAATAGCCCAGAGGATGGGGACAGGGCAGCAACACTGGGGTACAGCGCTGTTTCTAGACAGTGTGTGGGTGGCAGGCATGAACCACGAGTTCCGAAGTGCCTTAGTACTGAGCTGACTGCTTGACACAAAGAGGTCTTTTAAATGCACGCTTGATTTTTAGCAAGTAGGAGGTATCAAGACTTTCATTTTGATTTTATGAAGCTCATGACACAACCATGGAAAAGTGGCTGAAAAAAACTTGACTGCGTGCTTGTAATAACCGCCCAAAATAACGAGGGAGTAAAGCCACACTCTGACATGTTTCCCAGCAGAAAGTGATGAACACAGAGCCAGGCAGGTGATTCCCTGGTGGATGGACAGACCCCACAGGCTTATGCTGACTTTAAAACACTGTAAGAAATTCAAACTTTATAAAGGTCAAACCAAGTGCAGTTAGGCGTGCTGATCATCCCACAAGAGCCCATGGCTGTTACTTTCCACGATGATCTCCTGAACTGTTACAACCTGGTGTTATGCCACCAATCTGATCCACCTTCAATTTCAGTAACTGATAAAAACATTTACCAAGACCCTAATTTTGGCATCAAAAACATTACTTTGTAGGTCAGAATCATAAAATAACTCCATGTTAATTTGTTAATTTATGAGATAGAAAACATGCAATCCTGAATTCTAAAAAGGCCATTTAATAACTTATCCCAATTACTCTTCCAGGAAGGAGGAAGAGAGAGGGTGTTTGGAATTACATTAGAACACAATGTTCAGAATAAAAAACATCTGGACAGAAAAATCAAGGGCCAATAAATATTCAATCTACATGAACTATAGGAAAATAGGAGAAAATACTGAAACTCCACGGAGGTGCATAGAAGCCCATGACCACTTCTGAGATTACTCTTTGGATACTTCATTCAATTTGCCTAATGGCTTATAAAGTGTGCAACACGATTCAGGAGGACGTGTCTTTAATTTAGCTCTAAAAGCTGGTGAGTGCACATAGACTTTAATCACAGATGACTGACATCATCAGAGTGATTAACAAGTTTCTAGTCTGGGAACTCCTTCACCCAAATCACCTGCTACCCTTTGGATCCAGGTTTCAGACCTGCAAACACTTTAGGGCTCTTCAGGGCCAGGGAGAGCTCGTTGAGGAAGGAGATGAAATGCGAGTCCCTCTCCGATTTCTTTGACTCAAAAATGACAACAATGGTAAAGTGAGGTTCTGGGCGGGTTAGGAAGTAGGTGCTCTGGACTTTGTCATCGTAGAAGTGGACCACCTTCTCCAAGCTATTCAGGTCGGAAGTGCGATCCGTCATGATCATGATGACGTTGGGCCAGTGCAGGACCGGCCTGTCGCTGGGCAGAGAAACCACAGCTGGATACTGGTCCACGCCCTTGGGGGCCTCTCTGTAGGAGTGGGGGTGGTGATAGCCATGACCTTGAAAGCTCTCAGAACCTCGGTTGTCGAAAATTAAGGACACATTGGCAGCATCGTATTTCCTGATAAAGCTGGAGATCTTTCCGAACAGGTCTGGGTTGGCTTTCGCAGTCAGCGTCTTCATTTCCGACGCAGTCGTCTGCCGGCTCAGCGCCTCGTGAAAATAGAAGCTGAACTTGGCCAGAAGCATGCTTTTGAGTCTCAAGAGCCACAGGAACAGGTGTGGAGGCTGCACCGTCTTCTGAGACTGGCCCCCAAACAGGTGCTTCTTGGTCTCCCGCTGCTTCTCGAAGATCTGGCCCCAGGTCTGCAGCTTGGTGTGAGCACTGTGTAAGTTGACCAGGGAGGGGAGGAACTTCCACTCAGACACCTGGGCCTGGGCCTTTAGCAGGTGACTCAGGACATCGACTTCCAGCTGGAAACTGCTTTCCAAAGGACTGAGGATTGGGTGGTGAAATCTAAAAGGGGGAAGGGAATTAATAAGAGATAAGTGAAAGTTACTCCACTTGCAACACTGACATCTTCCACCCTCAAAGAAACAATGAAGCCAGACAAATATTACATTTCAGGGCATATAGCCTCAAGTTCAGAGTTATGTCAACATATTCTCCTGTGGAAACAGCCTGATGTTTTTTAAAAAAATGAAAGCAGTCAGTACCTTCTTTCTAAAACAAGCTATAGCTCATTTTATCATCCAACGCTTTACAGCCAATGCTTTCCTTAAGAGGACATGAATTCCCTGTACAAACCTTCAGAAAGAATTCTTATCAAGCTCTTCCATAACATATACTAAAAATATTTAAATGCTCAACATTTATTAAAGATAAATGTGAATGTCAAAACTATTTTTCATCCTCAAGAAGAGCCAAAAATTCATGTTAATGTTAGTCTGCCAAGACATAGAGATTAGTATGACGACATTATCATTTCCCTGTCTCCACTCTGCCAACCGGTTAAGTGGTTCTCAGTCAAAAGTACACACCTAAGCTATGGCAGCACGTTCCAGAGAGTTGGAGTACAGAATAAATTAACAACTATTTGCAGAGAACATGTGAAAGAAAAGAAAGGAAGGAAGGAAAGGAGGGAGCGAGGGAAGAAGGGAGGGAGGCTCACTCCACAGATCAGAGGGAAATATAAAAATAGACATGTCTGTGTAATATTCTAAAGAGACACAAAAGTCCCCTTCAGAAGCACTAACTTGGTGCTTCACAAATCCACGCTGTGGAGTTCCTTCCAAAAGTAGTATGCTGGTCTCACACATGTGAGACGCCGGAAGCCCAGTCAACAATAACCCTGGAGCACAACAAAGGGAATGTACTAAATGCCGAAGAACTGTACGCTAAAAACGGCTAAAACGGTAAATTTTATGCTAGTATATTTTACTACCATTTTTTAAAAAGCTGTAACATCTTCTTATTTGAAACAACTCATTTACTAGTTCTTAGATAACAATGCTCTGAGGCTACAAAAAAGCGGTCAGCGGTTTGCCATCCTGGACCTTCCACAGTAGGAGGTATTTGCAGCGAATATGAATACATTTATTATATATAGTAACAGTTCAGAGAAAGCAACAGTCACTTTTGGTCAAAGGATTGTGGAGGACTTAAGAGACGCACGTGAACTGAAGCACAAGGCTTGCAGAGTAGGGAGGCACAGCTCAGCGGTGGAAGCAACCCCAACGCGCGTCCACAGGAACTAAAGGAAATGTGGTATGTGTTAATACCAACAGTGGAAAGTATGAGCCTTAAAAAAGCGGGAAATCCCATCACAACACGGCTGAAACTTGAGGACATGGAGGTAAGAGAAATAAGTCAGTCACAGAAACCCAAAGACTGCACGATTCCACGTATATGTGGTGTCTCAAGTAGTCACGTCCACAGAAATGGAAAGTGGAGCGGCAATTTCCAGGGGCAGGAGAAGGGAAATGTTGCTTAATGGGCACAGGGTTTCAGTAGTGCAAGCTGAGAAACTTCTAAAGACTTGCTGCGTGAGAATGTGGATATCCCTGACACTGGTGAACTGTACACTTTAGAAAGGTCAATAAGGGCCAGGCACAGTGGCTCACATCTGTAATCCCAGCACTCTGGGAGGCTGAAGTGGGAAGATCGCTTGAGCCCAGGAGTTCAAGATCAACATGAGCAAGACTGAGATCTTATCCCTACAAAAAGTAGAAAAATTAGCCAGGCGTGGTGGTAGATGCCTGTACAGTCCTTGCTACTCTGGAGGCTGAGGCAGGAGTATCGAGTGAGCCCAGGAGTTTGAGGCTGCAGTGCCTTGTTGATGCCACTAACCTCTAGTCCGGGCAACAGAGCAAGACCCTGTCTCAAAAGAAAAGAAAAAGTTTAAGATAGTAATTTTTATGTTTTTATTTTTAACTACAATAAAAAAAAAGGTGGGGGAGAAGTAGGCAGGCCTGGGCCATGTGAAGTTGGGGTCTTCATCTGCTGGCCCCAGTTCTTTCCCACCCCTGATTCCACACCCTTTGCCATGTGGCTCTAAAGGCCCTTCCCCCCTGAACTATGGACGAGGCCACGTGACTTGCTTGCCACAGAGATATTAACAGATCTGATGCAAGCAAGGGCTTCAGGTGAATCTGGCTGGCTTGTTCTCTGGCACTGTGAACACTGCTCCTACGTAGCTGCGTCCCCCCAACCCTGGGGTCAGAATAAATACATGTGGCACAGAGCTGAGCACAAAGCCGGGGCAGAGAGCCGAGCCTGGCAGATGTTAGGTGCAGCTACCCAGGGGAGCCCAGCTCAGGTCAACGCACCCCCCAGCAGACCTGCAAACCCACAGTGTGAATTTGGGGGTGCTCTGTTATGCCTGTGCAGCAATAGCTAACTGATCCATGACAGAGCAATGCAGAAACACTACGCAAATAAATAAATTTAATTAAAGTAAACAGCAGATGCCAAAGCAGAGAGGCTGGAGATAGCAGCACGCATGGGGAGCACGCTGCTGTGGACTGGTTTGTGGCTTCTGGGTGAAGTCCTCAACAATTTCTCATTGAAACCTCTTCCTTTTTACTAAGAACGTACCTGCAATTTAAGGCATTTGGGGAGGGATAGTAGACACACTGGGAAAGGCAGGCTGGGCCCAGACCGCAGAGGACGGGGGCTGAGTCTCCACTGTTAGACCTGTGCGGGACAAGTGGCCAGCGGGGCACTTTCCACAGAGAAGCCCCACAACTGCACCGCTGCTGCTGTACCCGTGACGTCAGTGGTAATAATCATGCTCCTGGAGCTATGTACCTGCAACTACCAAACTGTGCCAGGAACAGTCTTATCACAAATCCTTTTTTGAAGGAAAAAGGACATAAATGCTAAACAGATCATTCTTCTGCTTGTAGTGAGAAATCTGTCAGTTGAAGCCTTCAGATAACAAACTGTGCTTCCTAAAATGCAAACAGAAATTTGTGTAGATCAATTTTTTAAAGTTCCTTAAATTTTAGCTATAAAATTATGATTAAATAACTAAAATCTAGAGGGAAGGGGATTGGTGGTAGAAGGAGGGGGATTGATGGGATTACACCAGCGGTGCATCTTACAAGGGTACATGTGAAACTTGGTAAATGTGGAATGTAAGTGTCTCGGCACAGTAACTGAGAGAATGCCAGGAAGGCTGTGTTAACCAGTGTGATGAAAGTGTGTCAAACGGTCTGTGAAGCTAGTGAATGATGCCCTATGATCATATCAATGTACACAGCTATGATTTAATAAAAAAAAAAATAAAAATAAATAAATAACTAAAATCGCTAAATGATAACATTATTCTCATACCATAGGGATTTTTAAGAAACTGTCTAGAATGCATAAATCACTTTCTTTAAAAGCATTATTTCTTAAAATTATATTCTTAATTTAAGAGAGTAAATATTAATTTGCATTTGTTATCTATCTTCCAGATTTGTTTTAACCATGAAAAAGAAAGACTAATCAGAATTTTCTTTTATGCCCACTATACCAAATAGGTAAATAAATGGGAAACTAATTCTACAGAATCAGAAAATATTCCATTGATGCTTCCTTGGTGGGGGAGGGGGACAAGTTCTTTTCTTTCCTTTTTTTTTTTTTGAGATAAGGTTTCTAGACAAGGCTAGAGTACAGTAGTGTGATCATAGTTCACTGTGGGCCTTGAAGTCAGGAGGTCAAGCAATCCTCCTCCCTCAGCCTCCCAAGCAGCTGAGGCTGCAGGCACTTGCTACCACACCCAGTTAATATTTTTATTTTTCATGGAGATGGGGGTTTCACTATGTTGCCCAGCATGGTCTCAAACTCCTTGGCCTCAAACAATCCTCCTGCATTGGCCTCCAAAACTGCTAAGATTCCCGGTGGGCACCACCACACATGGCCTATCAAAAACCCAAGTTCTACCTCAAAAGTATTCAAGGAACAGAGGATACTCTGACCTTAAACTCGTGTTTCTTCTTCTAAATGGCACACAATAAAACTCTTATATATGTTAATAATTATATTAATAAAGTTCAATTTGAAATGCAGCATCAAATGGTAGTGATTCCTAAGAATGTGGTGGTAATGATGATGTAATGATAATAATAATCATGCAATAAGTTTACCAAAAGGGAGGAATCCTTTCCCCTTTTAAACATAATTCTACTCTAAATACCAGAAGGAAAAACAAAACACGCTTTCCGTTGAGCTCTGAAAGCAGGCAGGACACTGCAGTAACTCACACAGGGTCTGCAAGTCAAGTCAAGGCTGGGGCTGCAGACACTATGTGCTCCGTTCATCACGCTTAACTATTTTAATGCAACAGCATTTCCTCACCATTCCCAGTATTTTTCATGAACTCTGATGTGTATCATAAGAATTCTGACATACAGCTGCTACAACTGGGGCAAATAAAGATCCTTTCAAAGACAATTGGATCCTCTGGGAAAAGGGTTATTAACTCCTTCAGTACAACGGAATATCAAATAGACATTATTTCTCCAGAGTGCTGAAACCACAAGAGAAATGACTTTGGTCTAGCCCAGCTGCCAAATCAAACAGTCCACAA
This sequence comes from Nycticebus coucang, assembly GCF_027406575.1. Classification (NCBI taxonomy): domain Eukaryota; kingdom Metazoa; phylum Chordata; class Mammalia; order Primates; family Lorisidae; genus Nycticebus; species Nycticebus coucang. The sequence goes on along the minus strand of NC_069791.1, from coordinate 2,887,900 downwards.
AAGAAAGGATGTCCCCCTGGTAAAGGGCAGAACCATGTTAATTTAGACCTAAAGTAATCCCACTTCCCAAAGAAAATCAACATATTATACAGAATTTCAACTTTTCAGAATTTTTTAAAAAGGAATTTATGTTGTTCAAATTGACCCAACACCGCTAATCTAGATCACTTTTAGGTTAGGATGTGTCTGTGATCAGGTATTCCCTATTAATTAGAGAAAAGTAGCAGATGGAAAGGTGGAATGGGGAGGGCGTGTGGGGCAGCAGGGGTGGGCGGCATCTGGCAGAAGTATCCACTGGCCCTGCTGAGTACTGCAGCAGAGTCCCCAGATCCATCAGCACCCTCACAGCAAAGAGGCTGCACCCAGGGGCTGCCCTCAGGGCTTAAAGAATAAACTCTGAGCTTCTGCAAGAAAAGGGAGAAATACTCAAGGCTCTGACAGTAGGGTGTTTCAAAGAAGATTCAAAAAGGATAGTTCACAAGCCTAACAAATGAATACAGGCAAACACTGTACTCCTCGGAGAGACCCAGGCACACACACATATCACCCTGAACAGTACCGCAAGGTTCCATTTTCCATAAAAAATAATTTTTACAAAGTAGCAGGTGTGGTGCAGCACACCTGTGGCCCTCGCCACTCAGGAGGCTGAGGCAGGAAGATCCCTGGAAGTTAGGAGTTGGAGGCTACAGTGAGCTGTGACCCTGCCACCACACTCCAGCCCACAGCAACAGAGCAAGACTCTGCCTAAAAAAAAAAAAAAAGCCAGGTATAACTTTTAAGGATTACTTCATTCTCAATCTTTTTGTATTGTTAAGAGAAGCATCCATCCAGCAGGATGTTAAGATTCAAAGAGGATAGCTCACAAGCCTAACAAATGAATTCAGGCAAACACTCTACTCCTCAGAGACCCAAACATGCACACGCATCAGCCTGAACAGGATGGTAAGTCGAAAGAAGGCGCCTACTGTGTACCCAATGATAATTAATATGCACAAAATATAACACAGCCATTTCCCCTTCACAGTTATTCCATCATAGTTGTCATTAGAATGTGGGAAATACTCTGAGCCAGCATGGGACAGGTGGCCCTGTCCTCCCCCCACACCAACCTGGATCTGTGTTTCTCCCTTCTCCCTACACTGACCTAGAGCTGTATTTCCTGAGGACAGTGTCCAAGAGGCCAACCAGCTCCTCTGCGTTGATGTACTTCTGGGAGCTGAGGGTGTACATCTTCTCGTAGAAGTCCGCAATCTCCATCCGGGCCTGGACAAAGAAGCACAGCTGCTCAGCCAGGTGGGAGAGGAGCTCCTCCACGTGGGGGGCAGCCCCGCCCGGGGCCCCGCGGCCAGCTGCCACCTTCTTCAGTTCATTGTGCAGGGAAGTGTAGATGGTGCGGATGGAGTCCTTTCTGCTGAAGAAAGATTGGCCCCCTGCAGGCAGGTGACACAGCACATCACAAGTGAGAACGAGGCCAGAAGTCCCGACACCTCCCAGCATCCCGAGGGAGAAGACACAGACCCGCCCCGCTCAGTGAACCTCCATCTGCCACATTCTGACTCCCACGTTCTCGGGATATACTCTATGATTCAGATTTCGGGGGGGCGGGGGGTAAGTTAAAGGAATCCCTGATACAATTCACTAGTGCAGTGACAACCCTAAGTACAATTTCCTACATGTGCCCAATGCCCCCTCCGCACCACCTCACACCAAGAGGACCCAGTTTACTTCAGAGCATAATCAGCCTAGCAAATGATGGAAACCAGATCTAAACAGCCTTCCTTTCACCGAAATATAGTTAAGACAAAACAGAACACCTGAACAGTGAAACACTGTCATTACTCTCAGTAAATCAGAATTTTTCCTTTCTGCTTTAGAAGTACATCTTCTGCTGAATCTTATCATTTAAGCCATACCAGAAAACAGAAGACACACACATACCCCCTGACATATGAAAGCAGACTACTAGGATCCCAGGATAAAAGAAAATCACAGCTCTTGACAAGGCTGACTTTGTATTTTATAATGTAACAACCACAGGCTGACTCTGTACCTCACAATGTAAGCACAGAGGTGGCCTCTGTACCTTACAATGTAACAAGCACCGAGGCTGACTCTGTAGTTACCATGTAACAAGCATCCAGGCTACCACTGTACATTACATTACAATATTCTTAAATTACAATATAATAAGCACCACCATGCTGTGAATTACTAAGACTAGGAATCAATATAAACAGCTGCTGTGGGAACTCAGGGTCCTAAAGGAAACTACCAAAAAACGAAGACTCAAAACATGATTTGCATAGTCAAAAAAGATCAAACCACACAGACTTCACTTACTTACTTCTATATTACACATGATCGACAACATTTCTAATTACAGAGCCAGCTTCATGGATGTTTTCTCAAGCAATTCTGAAAATAGGGCCAGAGGAAAGACATGGACAGAATGAAAAGAAACAGGGCAGGTTTAAAAATGGTTCCTAAAAACATACAGAAACCTCAGAGACGGGGGACAGTTTACATTTCCTATTGATAAGTCCAGAATGCTTTAATGAATGAATTTCTTATTAATCTGAACATATTACTAAAATTAGGAATAAAAATTATTTAAATCAAGGCATTTGCAAAATATCCTCTTAATAAACCATTTCACAGTACTGATTTTGTCATTACATCCCTCACTACTAGGGTGACCCACTTGTCCCAGTTTACACAAAACTTTGCAGGTTTTAGCACTGAAACTCTGGCTTCTCAGGGCACCTTTAGTCTAGGTTTTTTAACAAAGTTCCCAGCCAGACACAGTGGATCTTACACCTGCAACCCCAGCACCTCGGGAGGCTGGAAGATTGCTTGAAGCCAGGAACAGGAGACCAGCCTAGGTGACACAGTGAGACTCCATCTCTACCAAAAACTTTTTAAAATAATCGGGCATGATGGCATGCCGGTAGTCCCTGCTACTCAGGAGGCCAAGGCAGAAGTATTGCTTGAGGCTGGGAATTTGAAGTTGCAGCAAGTAGGATTGCCCAGTACACTCCCACCTGGGAGAGAGCAAAACCCTGCCTCTTAAAAATAAATAATCAGGGCGGCGCCTGTGGCTCAGTCGGTAGGGCGCTGGCCCCATATACCGAGGGTGGTGGGTTCATACCCGGCCCCGGCCAAACTGCAACCAAAAAATAGCCGGGCGTTGTGGCGGGCACCTGTAGTCCCAGCTGCTCGGGAAGCTGAGGCAAGAGAATCGCGTAAGCCCAAGAGTTGGAGGTTGCTGTGAGCTGTGTGATGCCACGGCACTCTACCGAGGGCCATAAAGTGAGACTCCGTCTCTACAAAAAAAAAATAAATAAAAAATAAATAAATAAATAATTAATCAATAAAACAGTTCCACATCTTGGGAACTCCACAGGCCTGGGCAAATTTGAACAACGGGTCTCCGAACAACTGAAAGCTTAGATGTGTTTCCTCCAGTTTACCATCCAAAGATTGAGTAACTTGCACATTATCACTCCGATTAATCACATCAAAACCACAGGCAGACCAATGGTGATGCTATCATCCTAGGTGGGACTGTGCCTGGCAAGCTCTACCTTCCTCCCATGCCTACCCCTATTCACTCCAGGTCTGCTGATTTTATAGAGTGGCGTATACAGAACAAATGTGTGTCTATGCTTCCATCTAGGACAAAGCTTCTTGGTCTAAAGGCCCCACTGGCATCTTACAGTCAGGACTCACTACAGCAGCCTCAGGTACACGCCAGCCACAGACTGAGGTCAAAAAGACTGTTTTCAATTGAAATGTGCTTATACTCAGGTATAGGAGAATTATGTAAAACTCAAAAGTTTTAGAAGTCTGAATAACTTGGTTTCAAATCCCAGCTCCCAAATTTACAAGCTGTGCATGTGCAACAGTAAAGTACTTGGCCAATCTGTTTTGGTGGTGGTTATTCTTAACAGAGCTGCTAACATAACAAAGTGAAGTAACATTTGGTATGTAATGTGCCTGGAACAAAGCACATGTTCAATAATGGTAACTCCTTTCCCTTCTGCTTATAACCGACACTAAGAAAACCTCCCAATGGGGCGGCGCCTGTGGCTCAAGGGGTAGGGCGCCGGTCCCATATGCCAGAGGTGGCGGGTTCAAACCCAGCCCCGGCCAAAAAGAAAACCTCCCAATGACTCACAATTGAGCTTCTAAAGCTCTTATCCCGAATTGGGACCTTTATGTGAGATAAACAAAATAGCTACCTATTTAACAGATAGCTAAGTGAGCTCAACTGTGTACTCACATTCATAAACAAGATGGCCTTGGTAAAAGTTTTAACTTTGCATTGAAAAAGGGATACCATCTGTCTCTAGAGTTTCTGGGGAGAAAACACGAAGAAAGAGGGGAATACCTACCTTCAGCAGCTTACCCTTCCCTGGAGGAACAGAAAAACAACAGACATGCAAACCAAACTGTAAAAAGCTTACCCATAAACACCCATCAGTATGTGAAGCCAAGGAAAACAAAACTACTATAAGAGAGGTCACCAACACATTTCTTTTAAACAGTCTCTTTCCTCGAAGTTCTTAGGACATAACCCCATCTGCTAACATTCCTGGTTTGGAATTTCCAGCGAGGACTGGCCTTCCTTCATGCCAGGAAACAAGGGATCAGAAGCACCTGACTTCCTTCTCTTTTCAGTACTGTGAATTTATAAAATATAATTATTCTGAATTATTTCCAGAAGGCCTTAGTTATAAATACTCAAGATTTCTCAAGATTTCAACAGTTTTCCTCATACTATGAAATTTCAGGTACATTAACAGAGCATGTAAAACATCCTGGGCATTTTATTCAACTTCTTGCTAATGATAAGTTTTAAACATCAATTCTCGCAGAGGTTGAGGAAATTCTCCAGTCATGAATCAGGGAGAGAATCACGGCCTCCAACCATCCTGACAGGCAGAGTCAGCACATCCTAATCACCATCCTTCCCAGACACTATTCTTTCCTCAAAGCAAAGTGAAGGCTCCAGAGAAGGCGCCATGGACGGTTTTCAGTGAGGGGCCAAGATGGGCCCAGGATGACCCTGTCAGGTCCGTCCTGGGTCTAAAGGCCCTACTGGCATGTGCCATCAGGACTCACTGCAGAGGCCTCAGGTACACACCAGCCACAGACTGAGGTCCAAAAGACTCAGTTTCTAACTGGAATATACTAACAGGGTAGATCTTAAGTGTTCCTACCACAAAAAGAAGGGAGAAGGGGAGGAAGGAAGAAAAGGACAGAAGGAAGAAAGGAAGGAAAAAATGGTGTACATATAAACACACACAAGTTGTGCACCTTAAATATATATAGTTTTTATTTGTCAATTATACCTCAAGAAAGCTGAAAAGAGACTTTGGAACCATGTTGTAGATTTTTAAAAGTATGCATTAACTTGTTTTGCTTTTTAAAGAAAACCATATAAATATTCTAATTAGCAAAGTACTTAGAGAATGGGGAATGTTTTAAACGAAAACACCAAAGTTCTTTTCCTAATTTTTTAAGAACAGTAGTCAATCTGATAATTGTTAAGTCATACTGTAAGCACACTGATACCACATAAGCTCCAGGACAATAAAAAACCCAAGATAACTGCAAAGATAAAAGTAAATTCTGGAACTTATGTTTTACCATATGTGTAAATAAGTTATGTTTACTCAGAAGTGAGGAAATCACCTAGGAGCCTAAAAGTGACTGGGCCAGCTCCACTGCGCCAAATGTGTGGGCCAAGTTCAAGGGACAGCCTCTGGCTCACCCAGGCCAGCTGGTGTCAAGCAGAACTGATCACTTCACACACTAAGGACCACTTCACAAAACCCAAGTCAGACACAGTGAAGATCTCAGACACACATTCTTAGGAGCCAGCTCTGTTTACGTGAAAAGCCACCTCATACAATTTAAAGCTAGAGCAGCAGATTCTTAAAACAGAGACAATGAACGAAATTTAGGAAATACAATGAGACATTCCCGGACTAAAAAAACCATGTGCAGATTATTTTTCTGAGGAGATTAAGTCCACAGATTTCATCTAATTCCCATGGATGAGCAACTTGGGTCAACAGCCGTTCTTTATAAAGTTGAAGAGTCTAAAAACCACCAAAACATTAATACTGTCAGAATGTTGCCCACCTTCACTAGTACAGCTAGAATCCTTCTCATGTTCATGTATATAAAACACATACATGCACTCACACAGAAACCCAGAACACATTGTATGTATCGTAATTCACATACACATTTTTAATAAGTTAAATGGATACAGACTCAGTCTGACAGTCAGAAGCAGGCACTCTGGTTTAGGCTCTATCACCCATCCACACAACTGCACACACAATTTGCTGATCTGTACGGAGGGGAACATGATACCATAATGGCCCCTGTAAATCTGTGAGAAGTGCCACTATAAAAAGGAGAGGAAAAAAATACATAACGTGGAAGTATCTGATCAGTTTTTGCCAGTAAATTAACCTCCTAAACCAAAAGTTATTACGTGAATAGCTATGGCAGAAATTAGGAATTTCAGAAAGCCAGGCCTCTCCAGTGCTTACTGAAAACGCAATAAAATGTATATGGTCACCTTCAGGCAATATAAGGGGAGAATCAAAATGAAATCTACACTCAATGTTACCCTTTTATTCTCTGTGTTATAGTTCATATGTATGTACATCAGACTCCCTGCCTCTGATCTTTCGGGTCTAACACAGGTCGAAGTACTAAACAGACTCTAAAAGCTCTCTGAGTCAAACATTTATTATTCGTCATTATTAAGTATTTGCATTCATATACCTTAGCTTTGATGTCTGTCATTTCCTACTCATCTACTCATCCGTGAATTGTTTCTCCACTAGTGAAAATGAGTAGAATTAGCTCTTGCATCTTATTTTCCCGGACAAGATTCACATGGGGTGCTAGGAGTGTTTACTATTTTCCCCTTACATTTCCTTTTGCTAGTGTTAGACGTGTTTTGCCTTTCCTGTCCAGTTCATTTATTTCTTCGCTCATTAATTATGCACCGGGACACTAGGAGGAAAGGGCAGGACTCCACATGTAACTCTCAGGGGCCTGAACCTGCAGAGGCAGACTGAGTGTTCGTTGGCAGAACTAGTTCGTGTCGCCAGGATTTGCCCTCTGGCTGCAGCATTTCTAGATAGAACCAAGGCTCAGAGTTTGGGTAACTGCTCACTTATGGCACCCATCTATGCACCAGGAAAAACAGCAAACCTGTGCTCTGGGGCACAGCCCTGCCCAGAGCGCCTGCGCAGTCCGCCAAGCTAGCCGCGCGGCGGTGGGCGGAGCCGCGGGACCCCGGGGACACACCCCTCCTTCCTGCCGCTGGGGCTCGGGGGTCGGCGCGGAGGTACCTAGTCTCTGCCCCAGGTAGGTGAGGCTGTGATAGACCTTCTCGGCCGCGGCCAGGTGTGCCAAGGCCGCCAGCAGCGACAGCCAGCTGCCCCCCGCGCTCTTGTTGGCCTCTCGTTCTTTCTCCACATTGTCCTTGGCCTTGTCGTAGGAGAAGATGCCCAGATGAGAGAAGAATGTCTCCAGCACCGCCTGCTCCACCGGCACCGGCGCGGCCAGCGGGATAGACTCCCCCATGCGAGCCGCGCTCCCGTCGGTCCACGTGGCTCCCGCCGCTCGCACTTCCGGGTTCCGCGGGAGCGCGCGTGCGCAGGAGCGTGCGTGTGCGTGACGGGCCGCCGCCCGGCTCGCCGCGGAGTTCGAGAGGACCCGGGTCGGGGCCGAGGGGAGGGACGCGACCGCTCCCGGCTCCCGAGCGCCTGGGCTGCCTCAGCTCCGACCATCCAGGCCCCAGAGCGGGGCGGTAGACGGCCGGTTCGCGGCCCGCGGAGCTGATGCCCCGCCCGCGAGCGCGGCAGGCTGATGACGTCACGGGTGCCTGACGTCAGTTCTTCGAGGCCGTCGGGCCCGGCGCGCCGAGCCCGGGGGTTCCGGCCGGAGGGCGGCGACGTCGCGGGTGCCTGACTCGATTCCTGCGGCGCAGTCTGGCCGGGCCCGCCAGGGCCTGAGGGTTCCGGCCGGAAGATGAAAGTAGTGGCCGGGGTGACGCTCGCGGTCATAGCCAGGGCCCTGGTCAGTCTCGTCGTAGCTTTTAGACCAACTTAAGTGATTTACAGATTAGAAGCCTGACAGGTAGGGGTTTGTCTCTTCTTTTTTTTTTTAAGTTTTTGGCCGGGGCTGGGTTTGAACCCGCCACCTCCGGCATATGGGGCCGGCGCCCTACTCCTTTGAGCCACAGGCGCCGCCTCCTGCAAATTTTTTTTAAAAAATTAGCCAGGCAGGGTCAGCGCCAGTGGCTCAAGGAGTAGGGCGCCGGTCCCATATGCTGGAGGTGGTGGGTTCAAACCCAGCCCCGGCCAAAAAAAAAATTAGCCAGGCAAAGTGGCTCATACCCGTAATCCGTCCCAGCTACTCAGGAGGCTGAGACAGGAGAATCACTTGAGCCCAGAAGTTAAAGGATGCAGTGAGCTGTGGTTGCACCCCTGCACTCCAGCCCAACCAACAGAAGAAGACCCTGTCTCTCAAAAAAAAAAAAAAAGTGTTTTTTAAAGAAGGTACACGCATGGCCAAACAAGCATGCTTTTCAAGCATATGAAAAGATGCTCAGCATCACTAATTGATAGAGTCAAGTACAGGGACCCCTCAAATAGAACCAGCCCCACACTCAGAGCTTTAAAAGGCCCATCCATCTTTATCCACCAGCTCACTTCCTTCTCGAACTCAGTTCTCCCCTCACCGGGGTGGAAATAAAAGCTGATGTTGCCCACACAGAACCTGGATTCCGTTTTCCTTTAGTTTCCTGTCTCAGAAGGATTTTTATTTGGGTCTTTGACCTCTCACTAATCATGAGCAAATCAAAACTACAATGAGGTGGTTGCCCACTATCAAAACAACTAAAATATCAAGTGTGATGTGGATTTAGTGTGGAAATTAGAACCTTTGTGCACTGTTAGTGGGAATATAAGATGATACAACCTTTATGGAAAACAGCATGTAGCTTCCTCAAAAAATTAAAAATAGAACTACAACTTCACTTCTAAGTATATATCTAAAAGAATTAAAAGTAAGATCTGAAAGAGATTTATACACCTATGTTCATAACAGCATTATTCACAGTAGCCAAGAGGTGGAAGCAACACATATCCATCAAGGAATCAAAGAATAAAGAAAATGGTGTATAAATATAGTGAATGTTATTCAGCCATAAAAAGGAAAGAAATCCTGTAATATGTTACAACATGTATGAACATTTGATGACTTTATGCTAAGCAAGATGAGCCATTCACAAAAAGATAAATGCTGTATGACATCAGTTGTATATGGTACATGTAATGGTCAAATTAATAGAAACAGAGAAATGAGTGGTGATTGCCAAGGGCTTGAGGGTGGAGAAAATGGGTGTTGTTTATTAGGTCTAGACTACAGTTTTAATTATAAGTTGAAAAAACCCTGGAGACCTGTTGCAGGATGATGTGAATATACTTAACATTCCTGAACTGTACACAGAAAAATAAAGATGGTAAATTTTATGTAGGTTTTTCTTTTAACCAAAATTAAAAATTAAAATTTTTGTTTTAGAAAGTGGACTGGGCATTTTGGGGGGCAAGACACGATTGTAAGAGGTACTTTACCTAACAAATGCAATCAGAGTAACCTGGTTTCTTGTACCCTCAATGAATCCCCAACAATTAAAAAGAAAGAAAGAAAATGGACTGGGCATCAACGTTAGATAGGCAAGGGGTGGCTTTTTATTTGCCTGAATTCTGTTGCTTCCTTCATGACTGTTGATCCCATCCCAAGACCTGCCGGCATGCATCCTAGCATAATAACACCACTGAACATACCATCAGTTTTAAAACGTTGGGAGCTTTTATAGTATTTAAATTTTTGGCATTTCATCATGCTCTGAATACTTTATCAAGGGTCTTTTTCAGTTTGTGGGCTAACTATGGTCTTAAAGGTTTGAAAATGATTTTTTTATATTTTTAAAGGGTTATTAAAAGCTGAGTACAGTGGCTCAAGCCTGTAATCCTAGCACTTGGGGAAGCTAAAATGAGAGGATCACTTGAGGCCAGATGTTCAAACAACACAGACTGTACAAAAAAAAAAAGAAAAGAAAAAGGATTATTTAGAAAGAAGAGATGGAAGAGGAAGGGGAGGAAAACATAACCTTAACCCGTAACTCTAACCCTAATCCTGACCCCACAAACTATGTTATCCATAGCACATTTTGCATTTTTGTATTGTGTTTGTATATTAGATGCAAGAAACCGAACTACTCAGATCATTGTCAGCAGGAAAGAGTTTCATACAGTCTCAGGAGCTTACAAAATCATTGGACACGATAAGTCACTTGGCAGGCCTCCAGGAATGCCTCCTAGGACAAGACTGCTGGGCAGTCTCGTGGGAGAGCAGGGTCAGGGCCTCCAGGGACTGTGGTTGGTGGACCTGGCACTGTAGCTGTGAGCCAGGGTCAAGAGGCCACTGCCACCCCTGCCACTTCCTCTTAGCACCCCAGACGTGGAAAGACTGCTTCAGAAACGCCCGGCATGTCCACAGCTGAGTTTGCTGCAGAAACTCAACAGATGCCTGCAGCCTGGGGTCCACCTTCCAAGCGCATCTAGTTGGCAGAAGCATAACCCTCGCTGTGAGGAGGTGGAGGTGTGGCTTTTCCTTCTTTAGACTCTACACTCCGAAAGCACAGAAGAAGAAGGGAGGGAAGCTGAGAGGCAGAGCCAGTTCAGAGGACCCACCATAGCTGGCTTGGGACTTCAGACTCAGTTCAACTCTTCTCTTTGGCCAACTCCTTATTCTTTTTTATGAGAAACCCTCCGTGACTCCCTTCCCTACCTCTGCCTAACGGGATCAGATGCTTCTGGGTGCTGCCGTTGCTCTCAGCCCTGCTCTGCAAGGACGTGTCACTACAGGTCACAGTGGCTAGTTGCCGGCTGCTTCCTCTAGCAGACTGGCTCCTGTGGAGCAGAAACTGGTGCATCACCGTGTAGCTAATCAGTGTGTATTGAGAATGACAGGTAGTCCCTGTAACATCCCAACTAGCGTTTCTTTGCCTATTTTCTTTGTCTCACACTATTGTGAGCTGATACCTGTTCACAATGAAAGCTCAGTAAATGTTATGTCTGTGTATCTAGTAAGTTAATAAATGCAGTGGGGCAGCTAATGTTCGAACCATGTCAACGTGGTAGTGATGTACTAAATACATTATATGTGTGTGTGTGTATTATACATATACTTACTATGCTTTGAACTTCTCTTGAAATATTATATATATATATAACATATATATTCTTAATGCCTATGATTCCTGCCTCTGCCACTAATTCACTTTGTGGCCTCAGGTAAACTACTTACCCACCTGGCCTCTAGTTTTCTCCTCTGTAAAACAATCTTTAAAACACTTATAGCTCTGGAATTCCAGAACTCTATGAATCAATTCTACCTTGTTTTCACTCCATAATTATTCCTTTTGTATAATCAGACCTTACCCTCTAAATTCTAAGCTCCTATAGGATCTCAATTTTGTTTTATAGTTTTCCTCTATCGTACCTAGTCTGGTGTTCTGCACACCACAGTAACAGGCTGTGATAGGTGTAGAGATTTATAGGTATATACTGGGCGCAGTGGCTCATTCTGGGAGGCTGAGGTGGGAGGATCACTTAAGCTCAGGAGTTCAAGACCAGCCTGAGCAAGAGCAACACTCCATCTCTACTAAAAATAGAAGAATTAGCTGTGCGTTGTGGCAGGTGCCTGTAGTCCCGGCTGCTTGGGAGGCTGAGGCAAGATGATCACTTGAGCCCAGGAGGGTGAGGTTGCAGTGAGCTATGATGACACCGTGGCACTCTACCCAAGGTGACAGAGTAAGACCTCGCCTAAGTAAATACATAAGTAAATGAAAAGGATGCCTAGGTACAGACTGAGATCTGTCCTCACGAGAATCTGTGCTTACTGTCACGGGTTACCCTCCTTTGGGGATGACATTTCAAATGTGATTTCGGCCTGTCACAGAGAGAGCAGCACTCAGCACCTCTGGAAAACTTTGTTTTTCCTGTAGTCACAGACAAAATTTTATCCTTAAAGCAGAGCCCAGCACTGCCCATGTGACTGAACGTGGAAAGATTTCTTTGTGAAGGGGCGGCGCCTGTGGCTCAGCGGGTAGGGCGCCGGTCCCATATGCCGGAGGTGGCGGGTTCAAACCCAGCCCTGGCCAAAAAAAATAAATAAATAAATAAAAAAAAAGAAGTTTAAAAAAAAAAAAAAAAGATTTCTTTGTGAAAACCGCGAGAGGGCCTTGGCCTGTGACAAGGACAGGTAGAGGAGGGGGTTTCTACAGGGAGCCAGTCCTTCCTCTGCCCTTACATGTGACAGAACAAGTGGAGAATGCCAGATCATTCCATAGCTTTTCCAGATCACGTATGGAGGGTTAAAACCTGATCTCTGGGCAACCGGAAAACCCCAAACTGTTCAGGGTCAGTGCGGACAGGTCTGTACGCTCTTGGTCCAGTTTTTTTAAGTACTTGGTATACAGAATTCTCAGAGGTAACTGGACACTGATATTAAGTATCGTTCATCTGATTAGAAAAATGCTACCTATTAAAGAAAACGAGAACTCTGTCACCTGTTCATAGGTGCATGTGTGCGTTTCCTAGTAACTGTCACCATGGCAGCAGGGGGGACTGGAGTGCCTTTTTAGCACAGTGTATGGACGAGAGATGAACAGCAAGCTGGTCGCGTTCTGACTACCTTACACCTTTCTTTCCTTCTTCCCTATTTAATTGTGTCAATCCTGTGTCGGTGACTCTCTGCCTCTGACACCTCTGGTCCTCATCACAGTGAGTGCAGAGCTTCAGACTGAAACGCACACAGTCAGCAACTGAATTAGACGAACAGTATTTGTGCTAGGTCTTCCTTTCCAAGCCAGTCACCCAGAAATCTGATTTTTAAAAATGCCTCCTATACTTTTCTAGGGCAGTGTTTTTCAACCTTTTCTATCTTGTGGCATACTTGAATCTATAGTTTAACTTCCGTGGCACACTTAAATTGTGTTAATAAAAAAAAAAAAGTAAAAAAAAACAATATACTTACTATGCTTTGAACTTCTTTCAAAAATAATTTAATTAATGATCCTTAAAATTTTTTGCAGCACGCCTAAGATCCTCTCATGGCACACTGCTTGAAAAATCTCTGTTCTAGGAAATCGAAACTGGGTGGTTCTGATCAGGCTAGCCCAATGTGAATCTCAGGGTGAGAGGGTCCTCCGAGACATGACGTTATTAGAAGGCTAATATGTACGTGGCAAATAGGCTAGTGAGTAAATCCACGTTCATCAGCGAGAGTGTTGAAGGCTCAGAACAGCGGTTCTCAACCTGTGGGTCGCCACCCCTTTGTAACAATGAAAATACATCCTGCATATCAGATATTTATATTACAATTCATAACAGTAGCAAATTTACAGTTATGAAGTAGCAATGCAAATAATTTTATGGTTGGGGGTCACCACAACATGAGGAACTGTATTGAAGAGTCATGGCATTAGGAAGGTAGAGAACCACTGGCCCAGAAGCTTTAAGTATGCACCTAGGTAGCCAGTGTGAGAGCCTGAGTCAAAGCCCGGAGGACAAGGACTTTCACCAGCTGGGCTTCAGATGGAGAAAGCTTTCTAAGACCCTGGGTTCACTTTATACCCAATCAACACTCAGCCTGGGAAGCCTCCTATTACAACGCCTGAATTAATGACAATTTTTTTTTTAAGTTAGGTTTTTTTAAATTAAGTTTATTTATTTTTGTATTTTTTTGTTGTTGCAGTTTGGCGGGGGCTGGGTTTGAACTCGCCACCCTCGGTATATGGGGCCGGCACCCTACTCTCTGAGCCACAGGTGCCGCCCAATGACAATCTTTTATTGTTGCCTTTCCCTAATGGATTATTCTTACAGGCCATTTTATTTATCAGCTATATACATTAAATAATTGCCCTGCATTTCAGTTAATACCACTTACATTTTTAATGTTTTGTTATTTTGCATTTCTTTTTAAAAATGTAGACACATCCTATTTCAATAAATTTCTATACCTGCCACTTAAAATCTGAGTTCCTGTGGTTCCCACAGGTCCTCAAGGTATAAGGCGTGCGACGTCCCACTTGGAGACTGATATTCTAGTCATGTTCAAGGCTGAAAACAGCTGCAAGGATGTGTCCTTGGGATTCTTTAGCAGTAGCCTCCAGTTGCCAAAGTCCACATTTGGCCAATCTGGTGGATCAGCCCCTGGGATGGCATCATTACCAAATTATCACCCTCCCTGGGACAAAGGAGACAGGACTGGCCTGCAGGCAGAGCAAGGTGCAGAAGGCACGTTACCCAGAGAGGAATGGGTTAAGTCCTCCAGACCTGCTGAGGAATCTGACCTGGTTCTTTGGATCTAGAAGGTGACTTGGAAGTTGGTTGCCATGTGTTTCTTTCTTCCTCGAAATTACTTTTGCACCCCTGTGAGATGGGGAGAAGGCATTTCTCTTCACATGGACTAGACCAGCACCACGGTAAGTCTGACCAATTCAGTATAAAAATTGGGGAGCAGTCAAATAATATGACCTCATTTTATCAAAAGAATGCTTAGGCCTCTAGTTGGGAGTCTGTGAAGAGGCAGTTGTTGTGGGTATGGCACACAACACTCCTACATATTTTTTTTTTTTCTTTCTCCATCTGAAGCCCAGCACCCTCAGCAGAGTGCTGTGTCGTACAGCTCACAGCAACCTCAAACTCTTTGTCTTAACTGATTTTCTTACCTCAGCCTTCCAAGTAGCTGGGACTACAGGTGCCCACCACAATGCCTGGCTACTATTTTGTTGCAATGTCGTTGTTGTTTAGCTGGCCTGGGCTGGTTTTGAACACACCAGCCTCGGTGTATGTGGCTGGTGCCGTAACCACTGTGCTACGGGCACCAAGCCAACACTCCTGTAATTTTTTTTCAGATGGGGTCTTGCTATGCTGCCCAGCTTGGTTTCAAACTCCTAGCCTCAAGAATCCTCCCCCCTCAGCTGCCTGAGTAGCTGGGACAACAGGGGCACACCTCCACACACCTGCCTCCTTTTTTAATTTTTTCGGCCATTGTTTTTAACATAATGCCAGACACAAGGCCCCAGTGACTACTTGATGAATGAATGAAAAGCTCCTCAGCTGTGGTTCCTACTGCCCTCATTCCCAAACACACAGAGTTACACTTTGGCAATATAACTACTGAGTTTCCTAAAAACATCTCCTGCTTTCCCATTTCTATACCTTCGTTGTTGCTGCATCCACTGTCTGGAATGCACTTCCCTGGTATCCCAGAATATGAATACGTTACTCTTTCTTAGGTCTCATCTCAAATGCTACCTCCTTCATGAAAGGTTACTGATGGTCTTAGTAAGATATAAACCTTTTCTCCTGCTGTCTCTCATAAAAGTTTTGATTCTCCTGGTCATTTATTATCAATGACCTTCTATTGTAGTTATTTTTGTGGCTAACTTATTCTCCTCACTACATTGTAAGCCTCTTGAAGACAGGCACCGAGTCTTCTAAATCTTCCCATCTCCGCTAAAAATAGAAAAACTAGCTGAGCAATGTGGTGGCTGCCTCTAGTCCCAGCTACTCAGGAGGCTGAGGCAGGAGGATCACTTGAGCTCAGAATTAGAGGTTGCTGTGAGCTATGATGTCATAGCACTCTAGCTTGGGTAACAGAGCAAGAACCTGTTTCAAAAAAAGAAAAAGGACTAAAGAGGTGACAAAGTTTGGAATAGTCTTTGATTAACGTATGGGTAGAAGTCCTAGATTTCAGTTTTCTGAGTCCTATGAAAGTATTCCTGAAATAAACGTGCCTGCAGTCAAGCCATCCCCGGTTTTTATTTTACATGAAAGTCTCTCTTTCCCCCACGCTCGTCCTCCCGCAGCGCGGCTGTAACTGTGCCTGTCTCTCCTGTCTCTTTCTGCCTCTCTCCCTTTGTCCTGCCTCCCTTTCTAATCGTCTCTCTTTTTGTTATTTTTACTCTAATTTGTATTACATAATAATATTTAGCCACAAAGTACTTTTCCACTTTTTCAGGTAATTTCATAGTCTTCTTGACCTTCTTTTTCTTTTTTTTTTTTTTTTTTTTGTAGAGACAGAGTCTCACTGTACCGCCCTTGGGTAGAGCGCCGTGGCGTCACACAGCTCACAGCAACCTCCAGCTCTTGGGCTTAGGCGATTCTCTTGCCTCAGCCTCCTGAGCAGCTGGGACTACAGGCGCCCACTACAAGGCCCGGCTATTTTTTTTTTTTTTTTTTTTTTGCTGCAGTTTGGCAGGGGCTGGGCCTGAACCCGCCACCCTCAGCATATGGGGCCGGCGTCCTACTCACTGAGCCACAGGCACCGCCCTTGACCTTCTTTTTCAAAGAAACACCTCTTGAGCACCGACTCTGAGCCAGAACCTGGGCCAGGTGGGGAGACATGGAAATTAACAAATCATATCAACAATCATCATCTTGTGTCGTGGAGCTCGCCTCCTAGTGGAGGTGACATTAGTTAAGTAAGTAATGACATAAATGTGTAATAACTAAAATCGTGTAATAGGGTAGGATCAGAGAAGGCCTCTCTGAGGAAGTGACATTTAGGCTGAATCTTGCAGATGTAAGTAGAAATCAACCTGGTGACTCTGGGGGGAGTGTTTCAGGCAGGACATCACATCCCGTGGAAAGACCATGGTGTGTGTGGGGGGCACAGGGAGAGGACCACTGTGCGGGGACACAGTGACTACAGGTGGAGTGACTTGCGGGAGGTTGTTGGGTCCAGGACCTGCAATGCCACCTCAGGCCCAGTGAGGTATTTTGGACTTAATCCTGAGAAAAGTGAAAAGCTATTGGAAGGTTTTAAATAAAGGGTCTGATCACATTTGATTATTTTAATAATTATGGGGAAATTGAAGATTCGGGGAGTTCTATACAGAAGCCATTGTGGTAATCTGGGGATGAAATGATATTGGTTGAGACCAGCAGGAAAGAAGTGGACGCCGTTTAACTCTACCGTGGACAGAACTCAGGGACTTAACAGCTCAGCCTTGAGTTTGGGTCTATTCTGCCTTCAGGAAGAGGCAAACGACCTTTTATGGAATGTGGGAGTCTGCCACGAGACTAATTGTTGATGTAAAGCCTAGTATTTCATTATGAAAAGGAGCAGATAAAAGAAGAGTTAACTCTATCTTGTTAGAATACTACATATAAACCCAGCAAAGGCGGGGATTTTTATTTCCCCTCTTCCAGCCTGAATGATGCCCGACACTTGGTAACCACTAATTACCTATTTGTGGAATGAATGTTTAAGATCCCAGGTGGAGTCGCCTTCTCCAGGATTCTCATTACAAGGAAAATGTATTAAATAGATTAATCTCTACCATCAACACCTCATATTATATGTTAACTCTCCAAAAGGACAGCTTTGTTTGTCATGCCTAGGAGGTTTAAGGATTTAAACTAAGTAGCTACTGTCAGCTGGAGACAGTGTCCTCCCCGAAATTGATGTGTGGACATCTAACCCCCAGTGTGAAAGCATTTGGCGGTCTGGCCTTTGTGAGGCAATCAGCTCACTGGGCAGAGTCCTTGTGAGTGGGGCTGGTGCCCTCCTCCAGGAGCCCTGGAAAGCTCCCTCGCTGCCCCCGCGGTGTGGAGACGTCTGTGACACAGGCCCTCAGCAGACACCACATCTGCCAACACCTCCATTCTGCACTTCTCAGCTCCCTTAGAACTGTGAGCAGTAAACATCTGCTGTTGATGAGCCACCCAGTCTCTGGCACTTTGTTATGGCAGCCTGCTCAGGCCAAGACAGCAGCCAGATGGTCCAGGAGAAGGGAGATAGGCAAAGTCATTACCTGTCTGGGAGCTTGGTGGGGACCAGGGGAAGGTTCCTGCAACCTGGTGGCTACTCAGGAATCCTCTACCGGAAACCACAGTATATCTGAATTCATGGGCTGAATTCTTGGCCTTATGTACAAACCACCAGGTGGCTGGGAAGTCATCATTGTTTCCATCACATATCTGTAAGACAGAGCCTTTCCACAGTGAGACCCAAGAACAAAGGGCTTTCTGACTATGGCCATCTGGTAGCCCTCCCAGATTGAATCTGCTGGTGTAAACAGCTGAATTCACCAGCAATTCAGCTTCTGAGAAGTACCACTTCCTCTGGTGTCCTGCACAGATGTCTGTCTCCACCACAGAAGTTGCCAGCCACCACCTTGCTTGGCCTACAGTCTATCGTGGTTCATATTTTAGCAGCTTTATTGAGAAACGCCTCCTGAGGGCGTCTCTGACTCTCCCCACCCTGATGTCGCTGTGTCCTGACTTCTGCTTCTAAGGCCCAGCTCTTTCCTGATCCTAAAACCTTAGGCCAGAACTGGCTGTAACAAGGGTGTACGATCTTATACTTTATCATCCTAATGAGGACACTTGAAACTGAAGAGGGATCCTGGGAAAAGACCTAAGCCAGCACCCACACGGCAGCCACGGTGCCCGGCAGCCACAGAGTCCCGCAGCCCCCGGAGGCGCTCAGCTCCAGCCTCACCATCACCAGGGCCTCTCTAGTTCCAGTCTCTGCATTTCACCTCGGAAGTCTTTGGAGTTTATTTGATAATTTAAAGTTTCGTTTTCATTTCAATTAAACGCCTGTAATTCAAGTGTCTGTATTGCTTACATTGATCCATTGTTTGTCCCTAAGTGGGAGAACTTTAAGTGTTTCTGACCAAAAAGAAAACAGAAGTAGACTTCCCACATGGTGCGCTGTTCCAGCTGAGTGGAAGACACCTGCCCCTGACCAGAGGCATGGGGTGTGTATCTGTGTGAGGTGTATGTGTGTGAATGGAGGCTCTGAAACGAAAAAGTGAGCTGTGATTACAGAAGGGTGCTGTAGCATGCTACCATATTCACGTGCAAGAAAGATGAACTTTCAGAAGATTATCATGCCCTCCACTGATATTAATCTGGACTTGACTTAATAAACTTTTTTTTTTTTTGAGACAGAGTGGCACTCAGTTGCCCTGGGTAGAGTGTCATCATAGTGCACTGCAACCTCAAATTCCTGGGCTCAGGTGATCCACCTGCCTCAGCCCCCTAAATAGCTAACACTACAGGTGCCCATCACTGCACCCAGCTAATTTTTCCATCTTTAATAAAGATAGGCTCTCACTCTTGCTCAGGCTGATCTTGAACTCCTGAGCTCAAGGGATCCTCCTACCTGAGCATCCCAGAGTCCTGGGAGCCACCAAACGCAGCCTAATAAACTTCTAGATCATATATTTGGGTTGATTTTATGACAGCCTAGGAGTTTTCTTACATTTAGATTTATTTTGATACATGTTACAGAAGCATGACACTGAAAGATAATTTTGTTATATTGTAGGAATTTTAAAAATTTAAGAATCAATGCTGATAAGACACTAAAAACATAGATAACAGAAGGAAAAATAGACATGAGACTACATTAAACGAAAAATCTCCCACATAGCTATGAAATCAACACAGTAAAAGGCAACTTATGGGATGGGAAGGAACATTTGCAAAGCAAACATCTGATAGGAGTTAATACCCAAAACATAAGGAACTCATACATTTCAATAGCAAAAATACCAATACCCTGACTTAGAAACGGGCAAAAGACTCAAATAGAAATTTCTCTAAAGTAGACATACAAAATGTTTAACAGGTGTATAAAAAGATGCCCAGAGTTACTACTCATTAGGGAAAGGTGAATGAAAACCACGATAATGGCTCCACACCCATAGCTCAGTGGGTAGGGTGCCAGCCACATACACTGGGACTGGTGGGTTCAAACCCGGCCCAGGCCTGCCAAACAACAATGACAACTACAACAAAAAACTAGCCGGGCGTTGTGGTGGGTGCCTGTAGTTCCAGCTACTTGGGACCCTGAGGCAAGAGAATCACTTAAGCCCAGGAGTTTGAGGTTGCTGTGAGCTGTGACACCACAACACTCTACCAAGGGTGACATAGTGAGACTCTGTCTCAAAAAAAAAAAAACTATGATGACTTTATCACCTCACACTTTTTAGAATGGTGATTATCAAAAAGACACAAAATAACACCTGTGGATGAGAATATGGAGAAATGTGAACATCTGTACACTGTTGGAGGGAACGTAAATGGTGTAGACATTATGGACAACAGTATGGAGGCTCCTCTAAAAAATTAAACACTGAATTATCACGTGACCCAGCAACACCACTTCTGGAGATTTATACAAAAGAATTAGAAACAGGGTCATCAAAAGCGCTCTGCACCATGTGTTCACTGCAGCCAAGGAGTGAAAGCAAACTGAATCCCATCAATGACTGCACGGGGAGACAACACGCGGGGTTGGACACACAGGACTATCACTCAGCCTGGAGAGACAGACAGACAACATGCGGGGTGGACACACAGGACTATCACTCAGCCTGGAGAGACGGACAGACAACACCCAGGGTGGACACACAGGACTATCACTCAGCCTGGAGAGACGGACAGACAACACGCGGGGTGGACACACACAGGACTATCACTCAGCCTGGAGAGATAGGAATCCTGCCATCTGCAGAGTGGACTTCGAGGACATTGTACTAAGTGAAATAAGCCATCTCAAAAGTACAAATGGTGCCCGATCCCAGGTCTATGAGATGCCTGAGGTGGTCAGACACACAGAAGCAGGAGGCGGAACGGCATCTGCCAGAGGCTGGGATGGGGTACATCGCCTTGGTTTGGTGGGTACAGGATTCCAGTCACACAAGATGTAACAGTTCTCCAGACTGCTGTACAACAGTGGGCATAAAGGTTAACAGCTGTGTACACGCAGGATTGTGTTGAGAGGGTAAATCTCACAGTATGTGTTTTTCACAGTTAAAAAAATAGCAGGGCTGCATGGTTAAGCCAGATTGGGCCTTTCTTTCTCTTCCTGATCTAACTAACTGTGCCCTCTGGTGGTTGTAGTTGTTACTAGAAGTATCCTATTCCCTTTACAATATCCTTTCCAAATTCATTTGTAGGTCAGCTGTGTGGAATAGAGAATAAGTTCCCCGTGGAGACAGTGTTATAAATTATGGATCCTGCAAGCCAGCGCACCCCAACCCATATAAACAGCATTTGACATAGGGGACAGCAGCTCTGGGTCGCTCCCCCACAGCCCACCTTGTTGGCAAAGCAACTATAAAATCAGCATATCCACACAGTCAGCTACCAGCACTGTGACTCTGTCCCTGTCACCATCTGAAGTAGAGAGAGGACAGGAGGGAGGAGAGGGGAGGGGGGCTTCGGTCAAATGTAACATTTTTATTTATAAGTACACCTTCTTCCCTGCAGCCCACACCCATCCAGCGGCCTTCAGGGAGCAGACCCCTCAAGAAGGAAATGGAAAGCCCCCTCTGCCTCTTGGGGCAAATGTGAAGCAAATCTGGCTTTCTTTCTCTTGCCCAGCTCGTAGTCCCTCTTAGCTCCTCAATCACCCTCCATGTAGACGGCAAGAAAGAAAAAGATCAGGGGGGAAAAAAGGGGGGAAGACAGAACCCTTCAACCCAAGGTCCAGGACCCAATCAGTCTCTCTCCAGCTGCACGACCAGCAAAATCCCACAGGCCTCATCTCTTCTCACTCACCCCACCACCCCCAGCCCCTTCTAAGGACCAGCTGGGAGAAGGGAGAGTTGAAGGAAGGTGACCCAGCTGGTGTGCACGTGCCGTCAACCCTCGGCAGCTGTCCTGTGGGCTGTGTGACAGACACAGTGAGGGCATATAGACAAGAAAAGCGCAGAGGAGGGGCCCGATACTGGGCGGCTGTAAGAAAAAAAAAAAGAAAAGTGCTTGGCCTGCTATCAGGGGATTATTTAATTCAAAACTACCCTAATGTTGCTATAATATATAATTTTGTTTAATTATAAAATTATTTATGTTATACATAAAATATTGTTTATATTTAATTATAAAAATAATTTTAACATAGATGAAGATGTTCCTGGCTGTCTCATCCCGGGCTACACAATACAGCGCCCCACAACCTTGGAGGCTGGCTCCCCATTATGTCCCACAACCCTGGGGCTGGAAGGGCAGCTCTGGAACAGGCCTCGCGTGTGGTGTGCCCTTCGGTGTGATCGCTTTCTGACAGGACGTCACCTCCAGGGATCCGAGAGCGAGAGACGGAGGCTGCCAGACCTCCTGGAAGTCTGAGCTCAGGGGTCCCACGACTTCCCTTCCTCCGGGCCCCGCCCCGCTGAGACGCGCGGGGACCAAGCGCCACCTCCTGGTGGGAGGAGAATCGTGCAGCTGTGGTGAGGGGCGGTGTTCTTTGGGACATATTTTGGAGATCAGCCTTCACATTGACATTTAAAAAAAATCATAATGAAATCCCAAATCAGTAATTAATCCTCAGTCTGATTTGTATTTTCTTAGTCCATTCAGTTATTCAAAATAGACGACCCAGTTTGTGCCAGGCACCACCCCAAGTGCAGCAGGGTAGAGCGTTGAGCAAGACAACAGCCTTGAACTCAGCAGTTCTTACATGGCAGAGAATGAGCTGGTCAACCGGCACAGCCCAAGGTGGTGCAGGCGGGCGGGAGGACGGCGAGCCTGAACTAAGGTCTCTTGACAGCTGAAGCTCTGGGGAAAAGCATTTACCACTGTGCATTTCCAGAGCCTGAAAGAGCTTGGGGTGCTCTTGTGTTTAGGGAATAGGTGTCGGAAGCCATATAAGGTACAGCTCGGCCTTACTTCCTCTTTAAGTAAAAAACAGTTTCACCTTTACCTGGTAACTTTACCTGGCAACTAGCCAACCAATCACCTTATGCCCCATCTTGCTTATTTTAGCCAATCCCAAGTGGATAACTACTCTGAACCTCCCAACAAGACACACCCTCCTTCCCCATAATGCTTACAAGGCACAAGTTTTTCAATAAAGTTTGAGACTTGATCAGAAAACTGTCTTGTCTCCCTTTCTCGCGCCCCTTGTTTGTTTTTCTCCCTTAGGTGGTTCCTGCATCCCCCGTTGCTGTCCTGCGGGTTGGGACAATAGGGAGTGAGAGGAGAATGGTTTGGTTACAGAGGCAGCCACCAGGCCACCAGGAAGGGCCTTGCAGGCCGGGGTTAAGGACTTGCAGGGGTCCTCAAACTTTTTAAACAGAGGGCCAGTTCACTGTCCCTCATACCGTTGGAGGGCTGGACTATAGTTAAAAATAAAAACTATGAACAAATTCCTATGCACACTGCACATATCTTATTTTGAAGTAAAAAAACAAAACGGGAACAAATACAATCACATCGCCTCATGTGGCCTGTGGGCCATAGTTTGAGGACCCCTGATAGGGTTTAATCCTGGGGGATGGAAGACAATGCATAGGTTTTAATTCATTAATTCAGAAAATCTATTGATTTCTTTGTTCAAAAGATCACCGCCATTTTAGGGAATGGGTTGTAGGTGTCAAGGTGACAAAATAGGCTATCGCAAGAGGTGCTGGAGGCCTGAACCTGGGTGATGGTCAGATCTCGGGCAGGCAGGGGATCAGCAGTGGGCTCTGAAGAGATGGCCTGTGAGCACTGCCGTGGTGGCACTTGGGAACAAGAAGGGAGGGGAAAACAGATCTCTGGGTCTCTCTTTTGAGCAGCGGAGTGGAGAGAGTGCCGTTCATGGAGAGGGAGAGGACTGGTCTCGGAACGGGTTTTCAGCGTGGGTAAGGCAGTCAAGACAGTGAACGATTCCACTCTGAATGTGTTAAACCCACACAATAATTTATAATTGAACTATATGTTTGGTTTTTTTTTTGGCCGGGGCTGGGTTTGAACCCACCACCTCCAGCATATGGGACCAACGCCCTACTCCTTGAGCCACAGGCACCGCCTATAATTGAACTATATGACTTGATGTATAGTTTGTCCAAATCTGAGCAAGGATAAGGTGTGTTACGACAGTGCCAGACTGCTCGGGAAGTGAGAGTACATCACAATCTGAATATTTAGAGTCCAAAGCCAATAAGCGAGTGAGTGTTCTGTGCAGGTCACAGCTACCATTTTTTGAGAGGTTTCTATTTATTTGAAACACGTGGAATTGTGGATGGCAATGCTGTAAGTTCATCCTGATGTATGCTAGCCACAGAACTTGATGTTTACATACAAATTAATGAATATTCACAAAACCCTTAAGATGGGCTAAAATGGATGTGAAAAATTTATTTTATTTTATTTTATTTTTTTTTTTTGTGTGTGTGTGTGTGTGTGTGTGTGTGTGTGTGTGTGTGGTTTTTGGCCAGGGCTGGGTTTGAACTCGCCACCTCTGGCATATGGGACCAGTGCCCTACTCCTTGAGCCACAGGCGCCGCCCAGGATGTGAAAAATCTTAAATAACCTGCCAAAAGTCTAATGACAAGTAGGAAGGTAGGCAAGACTCAGAGCGAGGTCTGACATCACATCTTACCCACAGAATCACACTAAGCCGGGTTTCTAGCCAAGAAATCCTGGTGCCGTCCCTCGGAGGAGAAAAGCCTCAGGCGGCAGGCACAGGAGTGCTTGTTCTGATGGAGGGAGAATGGCTGCTGCCTCACTCCTTTGAGAGCCAAATTCCAGCTGACCTTACAAGCCTGCACTGTGTTTTAGAAGTAAATATGATAAACAAAGAGAAATCAGACAACAGTTTAGCCAGCTACTCAGAAAGCTGAGGCAGGAGGATTGCTTGAGCTCAGGCGGCCAATGTGGTGCACTAGATCACACCTGTGAACGGCCACTGTGCTCCAGCCTGGGCAGCAAAGTGAGACCCCGACTCTTTAAAAAAAAATTTTTTTTTATTAAATTTATCTCTCCACAAATTTTAGCTTCTCTTCTGAACCTCTAATCTGTAAATATGTCAAATATAAAATAAGTGGTTTGAGCCTCAGGAAAAAAATAATGCCACAAGTTGGAGCATATCAGCAGCCAAGAAGCTTTGGCCACTCTTACCACTTCCAGCACATGTATTAACGTTCTCCCAAGAATTCCTCTACAAGTCAAAAGAGGTACTAGCTGGACTCAATAGGGAAGTATCTAAAATGTTATCAGTTGTGGGAACTTCAGGCTTTTTCCTTTGCACAAAGTATCTAGAGTACCTGGATTTCAGTAACATTAAGGAGCATGTGTTTCCTCCAGCAAAACCCGGGGATCAGCCAGAAACTCTCTGGGTGCAGAGTGGCTAATTCAGTTTGGTCAGTCAGCAGTTAGTTGTTTAAGGCAAAGGATGAAAAAGTTTATGTGAACCAAAGCTTTCTATCCACCTGGGGAGGAGTAGTTTCCACATGGATCTTGCATCTCTGTATCAATTAAAGTAAAGCTAACAGTCCTTCCTGATGTAAACAATACAGTCAGGTGTCCACTAACCCGCACTCCTGCTAAAGCAAAGTGAAAAGTTCAATGTCATGTTTAAACGGATGTGTTCCTCAGTGCCGTACAATGTGGCTGGTCCCAGATTGGGCCAAGAAGTAAAGCCAGTACTTAGTCTCTAACTTCCCCTCCCATTTGGCTACTCTTAAGTGTGAACAGTCACCCTGAGTCCTCACTCCCCACCAGTCAGGACACGTTGTGCTTTACCAACACCGTGTCACTCCTGTCTCCTGGCAGCTCTGTGCAACAGGTCACATTATCTTTGTTTTAACTGGAACTGAGAGATGATAATACCTTCCTGAGACCTAAACCAGTGCAGATCTTGGGACTGAAACACAACCATTTTGGCCTCGAAACCAATGCTCTTACCCCCTTTTATAAAATATATGTATTCTTGGGGCAGTGCCTGCAGCTCAGTGACTAGGGTGCCAGCCCCATATACCGAGGGTGGCGGGTTCAAACCTGGCCCCAGCCAAACTGCAACAACAACAATAGCCGGGCATTGTGGCAGGCACCTGTCATCCCAGCTACTTGGGAGGCTGAGGCAAGAGAATCACCTAAGCCAAAGAGCTGGAGGTTGCTGTGAGCTGTGATACCACAACGGCACTCTACCCAGGGCAACAAAGTGAGACTCTGTCTCTAAAAAAAAAAAAAAAAAAGTGTATTCTTAAATTATACATATTGTAAATATAATCTATACATATTTTTTCTTTTTTTTGTTTTTTTTTTTTTTTTGGCTGGGGCTGGGTTTGAATCTGCCACCTCCGGCATATGGGGTCAGTGCCCTACTCCTTTGAGCCGTAGGCACCGCCATATACATATTTATTTATTTATTTATTTATTTATTTTTTGCTATTTTTGGCTGGGGCCAGGTTTGAACCCATCACCTCTGGTATATGGGACTGGCGCCCTACTCCTTGAGCCACAGGCACTGCCCCAGATATATATATTTTTAATGGCAGAGCTGATCACTACAGAGGTGGTGAATGGCAATGCTTGTGTTACAAAGGTGGTTGAACCCAGCCTGGAAACCATGCGTGCTTATCTTTTTGGTGATCTTCTGTATTCTTAAAAGGTTATTGATGGAATTTTTATATTCAAGGTTTTTCCACAGTTAGATTTCCTGAAAAATAATTATTTTGCAGTTGAGATCAATGGCTAACATGTTAATTGTGTCTAATCACTAGAGATGGATTATTTAGTGATCTTCTTGCCCTTGGCAATAAATGCAAACAAAAAACACAGCAGGAAACACAGTGGGATAGCCCTCCTACATGTGGGTTTCTGGCCCCTCTCCCCGACCACGCGAAGGAGCCCACACGGGTCAGACTGATGAGACTGAACAGAGGCAGGTGGCAGACGTCCAGTCATCAGCTCTACAAATGCCACCGGCTTTAGCCCTACAGGAAGAGAGTCAAGCACATTCTGACAGAGCTTTTGTTCCCAGAGATTAAATAAAGTAATAGGTCAGGGCAAAAAGAGGGATGGGACGGGAGAGGCTCCGAACAAGACGACACGTGCCATCCCCGGAGCTGCGCCGTGACCAGCCCAGAGCCAGGGCGCCACTTCTCAGCCGAGGCGGCCTGCGGGTCCAGCACTCAGTGAAGCACCATTTGTCCAGCGCTTGCCTGCATCCCAAGAATCTTTTCTTATTCCTTTGATTGACCATCTCTTGGGAATAATCCCAACAGCCCAGGACACTCGCCAGCACCATTTCCTCCCGCTCTGCCCCCAGCACAGAGGGAAAACACCAACCCTGGATGAGGAGCGGCAGAGAAGGCTCAAACACTTTGCTGGGTGACGTCGGTGACAGGTGAAAAGGGAAAGCCTGGGTCCAAAACAAGCAGGATTCGGAGTTGGTGTGAAATCATCCCCTGAGCAGGATGCAGAGGAGCACACAACACTAGGGTGTGCTGCATCAGAAACTCGTGTCCAGGGAGCAGTCACACCCCCGTCACACCATTTCAGAGTCACGTGCAGAGAAAGTCAGGACTGGAGGGGGCTTGGACACCATCCAGCCACACCTTCCCCACAGCAGACAAGGCCCAGAAAGGGGGCCTGACTCTCTTGATGTCAAACAGCTGGTTATTGTCAGATAGCTCAGCCAGAACCAGGAGAAACATGTCCTGAGTGAGTCTGGTCCTCTCTCCGCTGCACCACACAGGCCAGTAGGGCTCAGGAGCCCTTTCCCAGGAGGAGACATCTCTCTCAGGTCCTCCCTCAAGTCACAGTGAGCTGAGTGGAGAGCCCAGAGCTTGTGATCTTAGAAGTCCGTGATACCAAAGTGAAGTATTGTTGAATTTGGTTTATTGCCATGAAATACTTCATTTATGGTGAACACGTTTGTCAAATGGTAGGAGCTGCCCATGGACAATCTCTCCTTCATAGGGACACAGTGGGATTGCTCAGATTAGACGACGGGTGCCTGAAACAGAGCAGTAGAACGCAGTTCACTTTCCTGAACAAAGCCCACACTCGCGCCCTTGTGGTGAGGACGAGCTGGCCCTCCACACAGCTGCCCGTGTTCTCCTGCTCACTCTTTCACCAACACCGGTTGCTGGACATTTGCAGGGTGAGGAGGGTGGCATCCTCTGGCTCAAATGACCATTTTGTAGTCTACACTCCCCACAACTGACCTTGGGGCGTTTCAGCGGCTTCACACCCGTGAAATTCATTAGACTGTATTTTCCACATTTGCTCCCCAAGGGCTTCTGTCCCCTTCAGAGTTCTTTTGTCTTTAGGAACTTTTTTTCTAGAGAAACATTCGTTTTTAAGCACCAGTTTGTGTACGTCAGAATGGATTTAGAGAGCTGTTTTTATGTTTTTGTATCAGGTAAAAGATTTTAAAGACTTCTCTTGGAGAGGCATTGATGAACCATTCAGATAAAATCTTTCTTTATAAGACTTGCAGATAGGCAGATATAAAATAAATCAAAACTGTTTCTCATAAATATTAAGCTGACTCCTGACTGAGGTCTCGTCCTCTTGTTAACACTTAACACGTTGTTTCTGTTCAACCAGTTTCAGAACTTCACGGAACAGTTGTGTGGTGGACTGAGTAATAGGGTAACATGAGGGAAGCCTCTCTTCCAAGGCTGGCATGTGAATAAAGTACCTGCAAGTCACAGAAAGCAAATAGAGAGCAGTTAAGTGCGAGGATTGTCACATTGGTCACAGCATGCCATCACGCTCACGGGGTGGGCCACAGACCCGGTTGGAATCATCAGCCCTCCCATCTCTGCCCTCTGTGGCCGAGGAAATCTCTGGCAGGTGTGCCTTCAGCTCACTGGAACACTTCCCTTGAGCAAAGGCAGTGAGCTTCATAAATAATATCAGACATCAAAGCATTAATACTGAAGGCGGCATGTCCTCACTGCAGTCTGAGCCAAGCTCCTGCCTCTTACTTTCTCAGGCAATGCACAGCGGGAAGTGGAAAAGAAAGAGTCAAATCAAGAGGGGAGGGTTCTGTCACCCCATGGCCTCCATCCAAGGAGAGGAAACGTCACCAGCCCCTGTTAACCTGAACAGCCATTTCGCTCAGGGCGCTGCTGGTCAGGCCCTGACAAGGCTGGAGGAGCCCGGGTGCTGACATCTGGAGATTGTGTATTCACTGTCAAGGCCATTGTCGGGGATAAGTTGGAGAACTGGGCTCTGCACCAGTCAAGGACCCAGGGCACCTGCGCACTCAGTAAAGTGCTAACTAGAAATGCAGCTTTTAGATCTTTGAAGAGACATCCTCACTGTTCTCTAGAATTACTGACTTTTCTGTAAATAAAACTATTGCTCTCCAACCACTTCTCCATTAATTGGTTTAGAGAACAGGCGGACAGACTCCTTGGTCCAGCAACAGAAAGCTCATGGGATGGGGAGAAGCCTTCACCCACCCCCTGGTGACTTACAAGAAGGGCTCGCAGCCCAAGGTGCACAGCAGGATCACCTGCGGAGCCACAACAGTCACAGCCCTGAGCTCAGCCCAGACCAGCTGAGACAGAGCCTCTCCAGGACACGCGGGGTCTGCGTCTCATACCTCACGCTGAGTATCCCCTTATCCCAGAAGTGCTTTGGACTTGAGACTTTAGACTTGGGGACAGCCGGGTTAACTGGCTGGCTGAGCATCCCCAGGGTGAGCACCTGAGATCTAAACCCTCCCATGGGCACTTCCTGCCGGCTTCTTGTTGGGACTGCAAAAGCTTCAGATATCGGAGCATTTGGAGTTTCCGGTGTTTGAAGTGAGAGGCGCTCAATGTGTGGTTAGTCAGGTGATTCTAATGTGAAGCAACTTAGAAAATCGTTCATTTAAAACAAAGATCACACATGTAAGTGCCCACAAGTAAGGTGATGTAGGGAGGTTGGTCAGGGGGTACAAGGGAGGAGGGCGAGGGGGCGAGCTGGGCAGTGAGGAGCCGGGAGCTGCTGGTCAGCCGCCCAGCTGCTGAGATCTAGGAGCGCAGCACCATCTTTTGCCGCTTGTCCTGATTTTTACAAGTTCATAACTACATCTTAAAAATTGGGTGGTGTGACATTCTACAACATGGATGAATCTTGGAAACATTAAGGTAAGTGGAAGAAGCCACATATTACCCACATATAAGCCAGGTGCATGAAATGCCTGAACTAGGCAGCTCCAGCAAGACAGAAACCAGCAGTTTCCAGGGGCTAGGGCACGGGAGACAAGGGTGTGACTGCTCCCTGGGCAGAGTTTTCTGGTGGGGTGAAGAAAGAGTTCTGCAATTAGGAAGTGGTAATGGTTGCAAAATACTATGCAATGTATTAGAAGCCACTGAACCATACACTTTCAAGTGGTGGATCTCATGCTAAGTGAATTTTACCTTAATTTTTTTAAGTGAGGAGGTCAGGGTGTGAAGGAGTGAGAATTGGGGTGTTTGGATCAACTCCAAGCCAAACAGGAGCCAGAACAGAACCTCCAGACTAACACCACATGGAAGAAAAACAGGACTCTACAAACTGGGCTGAGATGTTTGAAAAGCCAATCTGCACCCATCACATACACCACACAGCCATTTACGTCTCCATCCAAACCAGTGGCAGAGCCGCACCTGCTGCACCCTTTGCATCTAACTCTGACATCGCAGGTGCTCAGGGCAGGCTGCACCGCTGAGCGCTGTGGCTGCAGGAGCGCCGGCTTCTGCCCTTGCTCAGTGTTTGTTACTGAAAGAGGGGTAAGGAACAAACAAAACCCCCTGTTACTTGTTCCTTTTTATCAATTGCTTTTTTCCAATGACTCAGTTGAATTCATGATCCATAATTTACCAACCCCTTCAATAAGGTTTGTTACTCTTTCCTCACAGCGGGTTAAAATGATTCCTATAATGCTTCCATGAAACCAAAGCAGCCATAAAGTCAGTGAGAAACATTTCTGAGAGACAGTTTCATGTTTCTCTAGGCCAGGGGTCCTCAAACTGCGGCCCGCAGGCCACATGAGGCGGTGTGATTGTATTTGTTCCCGTTTTGTTTTTTTACTTCAAAATAAGATATGTGCAGTCTGCATAGGAATTTGTTCATAGTTTTGTTTTTTTTTTTTTTGTAGAGACAGAGTCTCACTTTACTGCCCTCGGGTAGAGTGCCGTGGCGTCACACAGCTCACAGCAACCTCCAGCTCTTGGGCTTCCGCGATTCTCTTGCCTCAGCCTTCCGAGCAGCTGGGACTACAGGCGCCCGCCACAACACCTGGCTATTTTTTTGTTTTTGTTGCAGTTTGGCCGGGGCTGGGTTCGAACCCGCCACCCTCGGCATATGGGGCCGGTACCCTACTCACTGAGCCACAGGCGCCGCCCAGTTTTGTTTTTTTTTTAAACCACAGTCTGGCCCTCCAATGGTCTGAGGGACAGTGAACTGGCCCCCTGTTTTAAAAGTTCGGGGATGCCTGCCTTTGCTGGCCCAGAAATATACTTCGAATAGCGATGGTTCCTAGCGGTCCCCCATGTCCTACCTTAGCTCAGATCAGAGTGAAATACTATTGAAAACCAAACGATTGCAAGAGGGACTTTACCTAACAATTGCAATCAGTGTAACTGGCTTATTGTACCCTCAATGAATCCCCAACAATAAAAAAAAACAAAAACAAAAAAAAAACAAACGAGATTTTTCTGTCTGCTCCTCTTCTACATATGGAAATGTGTTGCAGGTTTGCATGAAAATCAGGAATGAGCAGAGCTCTGCGGCAAGATCAGCCCCGGCCGGCCTCACCTGAACTCCTCTCTGTGGTCCGTCCTGATGTGCTCACCCAGTGTCCCGCTGTGCTGCAGGCAGCTCCTGAGGATGGAAAGCTGCTGGTACAACAGGACGGCCTGGCGGGGACTCAGCCACTGCGCCGGGGCTGAGAGCCCCTTCACCACTTTTCTCACAATACTGGTCACAAACGTGATCTAGATGAGGGAAACGTTACACGGTGGCTGCTGTGTGCTGTCCCCAAAGCAGCCACTGCAGCCACAGCCTCGGCTACAAATCTGAACTGAAGCCCTCACCCCCCTTTACACCAGTGCACCAAGAAATGCTAAACTATTTCTCACTGAAATAGTGCTCTGCCGTCTTCACCGAATTTTAAAAAATTAGTCAGGCCTAGTGGCAGGGGCCTATAGTCCCAGCTACTTGGGAGGCTGAGGCCTGATGGCTGGAGCCCGGGAGTTTGAGGCTGCAGCACCATCTAGTCAGTGGACAAAGCAGAGCCCCGTCTCAAAACAACAAACAAACAAAGGAAAAGAAAGCATACTGTTAGGGACGGCCGGGGACAGGGCCACAAGGAGAAGGACAGCAGACAGTCACTGAGACGGAGGGAACAGCTCCTTAGCACTAAGACACAACCAGGGCAGGGAAGATGGACTATTCAGAGCTACTGCAAAACAAAACTACCCAGGATTGTGGTTAGAAAGTTTTAAAACTTGGAGACCGCTCAACTCCTAAGACCCCCACAGAGGGAATGATCAGTAAGAACTTTCTAAAAAAGAAGCTAGTCAGCACCCCATGATTGATCGATGCCCTATTAATATCTCAAAGACTTTCCAAAGGGGACATCAGTAAGAATAGTGTGGAGTCAGCTTGACCAAGACCCCCGGCGAAAGAAAAGCATAAACATTAGAAGCTGGAGGAGCAAGGTGGGAACTGGGGACTAAACACCAGAGGAACAGTTTGCCAGGCGTCCTCCCTCCTTCCCGAGGAAGAGACCCACACCTCCCTCTCAGGTGTGTTCTTTCTGCTTAAACAAATTAAACTTTTCTGTTAAATCACCACAGCCACCTGGCTTCGCCTTTCCCCCCAGCTCTGCTGCTGCTGCCTGGTTTCCTCTTTTGGTGCTGAGTCAAAATGCTTGGCCACTTGCTAGTGGCACCCCGAGAAAGCCCAAACCCAGCCTGGGTCCTCACAGCCCCCTGGCAAGTACTCAGTGTCAAATAAAAATTATAGGAGGCTCTTACTTTTTTTTTTTTTTTTTTGGTTTTTGGCCAGGGCTAGGTTTGAACCCACCACCTCCGGCATATGGGACCAGCGCCCTACTCCTTGAGCCACAGGCACCGCCTGGAGGAGGCTCTTACTTTAAGCTTCTGCACTAGACTAGACTAAAAATCAGAATGGAGTCCCCTCTGCTAAAAGTCCCACATCGACAAACCCAAACTGGGGGGTCTGACTTCCAGACTCTGACAACAGCCAGTTCCCCAGAGAGGCCAGTTCACAGTCTTTCATCAGCACAGTGATGAGGCTCCTCTGCTTTAATCTCTACACTGAGGGGCCTGAAGCAGCAGATGTCAATCCCTCACTAGTTTGCTGCTATTCTGTCTCTGGGCCCTGCCAGCCATGACTGACACACGTGGTCCTTTGCCTTTGCTTTCTTCAGCCCTTCTCAGGAAAACTGGCCCCTTCTGCTCAGCACATCAGATCACTTACTTTGTTCTAGATAAAAGTGCAGATAAAGCCAACAGAGATTTCAAAATTAATTTGTTGTAATTTAGTCTTTTGACATCACCCAGATCACAGACCAATCTGGGTTTGCCAGTTGCCCCCCACAAGTGGGGTCAGAGCTGTGTGACTTTCAAAGAAGTTGGGGTCCAAAGTGGGAAGAGACACTGGAAGCGGGAATGGGGATGAAATGAATCTTCCAGGAGTGACCTAGTTGGAACTTTGGCTGCTCCCAACCTCATGTGGAAATTTGATCCCAGGAGGTCAGCCCTGTGAGAGGTGGTGGGAGGTGGGTCATGAGGGAGGTTCCCCAGGAATGGCTGGTGCCCTCTCTGCAGTGACCAGTGAGTTCTCACTTAGTTAGTCCAAGTGAGAGCCTGGTGCCAGCTCCTTCCTCTCGGTTTGCTCCTTTTGCCCCTTAACACCTGCTTGCGCCTCGTCCCCGCCCCGACTGGAAGCTCCCTGAACCCTCACCTGTGACACCTTCTCACCCCTCATCCCTGCCCCAACTGGAAGCTCCCTGAAACCTCACCTGTGACACCTGCTCGCCCCTCATCCCCGCCCCGACTGGAAGCTCCCTTCAGGGGAGGCCTCACCTGTGACACCTGCTTGCCCCTCGTCCCCACCCTGGCTGGAAGCTCCCTGAAGCCTCACCTGTGACACCTGCTCGCCCCTCGTCCCCACCCCTACTGGAAGCTCCCTGAAGCCTCTCCTGTGACACCTGCTCACCCCTCGTCCCCACCCCGACTGGAAGCTCCCTGAAGCCTCACCTGTGACACCTGCTCACCCCTCATCCCTGCCCCGACCGGAAGCTCCCTGATTCCTCACCAGAGCAGATGCAGACAGCATGTCTCCTGTACAGCAGCAGAACCATCAGTCCAATAAGCTCTTTTCTTTATAAATTACCCAGTCTCAGGCATTTCTTCATAGCAGTGCAGAACAGGCCCACACAAGCAGGAAGATGGTTTACCTCCCCGCACAGTGGTGGGTCTCAGATTTCAACATGCATGAAACCACCCAGGTAATTTGCTAAAAATGCAGAACACTGGGCCCCACCCTCCAGGTGTGGATCAGAGACAACTGGGATGGATTTGTTCCCTGGACCACACCTTGAGAAACACTATCCTAGTGAGACAGCACAGACAACCAGGCCCGACGCGAGGACGCTGACAGTGGGGCTTCCCTGACAGCACTTCCAGGGCCGTTTCTCAGGGGAGATGAAAGTGGAAAGGGCACCAACACGGAGAAGATGCTGGATTCCTGCTTTTCTTGCAAAAAGGTCTTACAGGGAAACCAAATAATCAAAAACAAGAACCACAGATTCCGTAAGTTGTTTTCTGTGTGTTTTGGTATTTTCGAATCATTATCCATAAACGAGGGTTATGGTGAAAAAGAATGCTGGTGCTCTTTCCCGCTCTACCCAGGCCACCTGCAGGCCCCTGAACGGGCCTCAGTGGGACGTGGCGCCTGTTGTGTTGCTTCCGACACCTCCCCAGCAGTCCAGATCCATTGACAAGTATGGACTAAACGTTACATCGATCAACTGAAAATATATTGTCTGGCAAACATGGCGAGAGTCTGGGCAGGGGAACAGAGTAATGCTGATTAGCCACTCAGGAATTAGTGTTTTTATTTTTGTTCATTTATTTTTGTCGGAGTAACCGAGGAAGATGCCCGGAGCTGGCCGCCACGTGGGCCGTGCGGCTTCATTCACAGTTTTCTCTCAGCTGCTCTGTTTCTGCCCACAATGTTCAGAACTGGGTTGAACCGAAACACTCCCTAGGGTAGGTGACCCTTCACCTTAACACATTTCAGGGTCACAGACTGGCCTCATTCCTCGTACTCAATTCCTTTGGCGAAACAACTCTAGAAGCTGATTTAAAGCAATCAATGTAACCTGGTTCTGTGTACCCTCAATGAATCCCCAACAATAAAAAAAAATAATAAAAAAATAAAAAAAAGGAACTTTCCTGTTACGTGGAGTCCATAGGACCCCAGATTTCCACAGGTCATTTCATATGATAGGGTCTCCAACCACGGCATAGAAAAAGTGGAGGTCTCACACCTTGCACATAAGAGCTCCCTTCACCATGAGCGGCCACAACCTTATAAGCTGCCTTGAAGTGGGCCTGACACCTGACACCCGCTGGGGTCCGTGTGCTGTGGTGGGGGCAAGATTACGGGCTCTCCCTACAAGGCAGCTGGCTATCAAACAGCTGAAAATAGCTCCAAGCAGGGAACCCCTGATGTCAACAGAGGCACGTCCACAAACAGAAAGACAGCACGTTACTTCACATCACATCCTCCATTCTCCATCACGTCCTCAGCAGTGGAGGATTTAGCTTGGATCCCTACCTTCTGAAGATGTTTCCACTTAAATGTATATTGGCTGACTCTATGAATACGTGACTGAATAAAGGGAAAGGAAGTTTGGAGAAGTAAGAGAACAGAGGACTGAGGGATAAAGTCTTCATAAGAGGCCGGATGGCTCAGTGTCTGTGACTCAACTGGCTAAGGCACCAGGCTCATACACCTGAGCTGGCGGGTTCGAATGCAGCCTAGGCCTGCCTAACAACAATGATGGCTGCAACAGGCTCGGCACCTGTGGCTCAAGCAGCTAAGGCGCCAGCCACATACACCTGAGCTAGTGCGTTCGAATCCAGCCCGGAACCACCAAACAACAATGACGGCTGCAACCAAAAAACAGCCAGGCATTGTGGCAGGCGCCTGTAGTCCCAGCTACTTGGAGGTGGAGGCAGGAGAATCGCTTGAGCCCAGGAGTTAGTTGAAGGTTGCTGTGAGCTGTGATGCCACAGCACTCTACCCAGGCGACAGCTTGAGGCTCTGTCTTTAAAAAAAAAAAAAAAAAAAAAGAGGCCAACGTGGTGGTTCACATCTGTAATTCCAGCACTCTGAGAGGCCGAGGCAGGTGGATCGCCTGAGTTCAAGAGTTCAAGACCTCGTCTTTAAAAACAGCCAAGCGTTGTTGCAGGCGCCTGTAGTCCCAGCTACTTGGGAGGCTGAGGCAAGAGAATCACTTAAGCCCAAGAGTATGAGGGTTGCTGCGAGCTGTGATGCCACAGCACCCTACCCAGGGTGATAGCTTGAGACTCTATCTCAAAAAAAAGAAAAAAAGAATTAACTCTGCAGTTACTTTATCCAGACCTACTGTGCACCCAGCAAGACAGACAGCTGCACTCAGGGCACCTGCTGTCTGCTGGAGAAGGTGTGTCTGTCATGATGAACTAGGCTACGCAGGCACAGAAACAAACCTCCCCAAACACTAGTCTTCTGCTTAAAATCACAAAGGTTTACTTGTTCATGCTGAATGTCCCTAATGGTCAGTAGGGGCTCTGCTCACAGCAGTCACTGGGGCTGTCAGCTGGCCAAGTGTTGCCATCACAGCCCAGAAGGGGAAGAGTGTGGGAGGAGGCATGTGCTCGCTCTGACAGCTGCTGCCAAGAAGTGACACAGGCCACTTCCACTCACGTTTCATTGGCCAAAGCATGAACAGAGACCCACCTAATTTCAAATAGGGAGGGAGGAAGTCCAATCCTACCAGGTACCCTGGCGTGTGGGCATGAGGGCTGTGACAGGGCAGACCCAAATAATAACACAACCAAATGTAAACCACAATAGTGACAAGCCCTGTGCACCAAGGGTGCTATCATCTGTCACTGCCCCACCCCAGGACAGTCACTGAGGCCTGACGGATGGGAAGGAGCTGACCAGGTGGGCAAGGGCAGGAAAAGCTGCAGACAGGCAGTGGGAAAAGTCCTTAGATGGAGCTGGAGTGGGGAGGGGACCGTGAGGAAGAGACCCATGAGGCTGGAGGGGGAGAGACCAGAAGCATGTAGGTCCAGGTTAAATCTAGTCTTTATTCATAAGGAAAAGCTGTTGAGACTTTAAAGCAAGGGATAACAATCAGAGACTTATTTTAAATAGATCCCTTGAGCTACCATCTGGTGGGAAGATGGGAAAAAACCACTGAGATGGGCTTGTCCTGTCAAAGAGACAAATAGTGACAGGGACTGGGGTGGTGGCTGTGGGACAGTGCACAGGTGGTCCCAAGTTATGTGCATACTGGCTACTGAAGGTCAATGCCTATCTTTTTACTAATTACAGAGCCAATAATTGAATATCCTGTTGTCTACGTATATCTTAGACTCTAGGCTTAGAGTTTTTCATGAAATATATATTATATTTAAGATATCATTTCATTACCTTAAATATTTAGGCCCAAAATGTAAAAACATTTTGTTTTAATTAAGTAATAAAGCTATCGAATTTACATTTTCCTTCTGATTGATAAACTTGACTATGTCATAGAGAAAATTTGTGTTTGATTAATTAAGCACAAGAGCATCTGTTTAATTAGGCTTGAGAGGTAATTCTGCCTTTGCCCCCAGGTACTCACTGTGGGAGGACAGCTTTGCAGAAAGGACATCACCCAGCTGGTCGCAAACTCAGTAGAACCCAGTCCAAGATTCCCCTGAGAGAGTCAAGGAAATAAGCAAGTCATATTCATGAAGTTCAGATTGTATCGAAGAGGATACTCATTCTCAAATACATTTTATCCTGGGTAATCAAATCTTTAAAATCAGTATTTTGAAAAATAAGCCAGATGAGCTCTTGAGGTGGTGTCATTGAGGTCACCAATTTGGAGACATCTCTCAGACAGTCATTCTGTCGTATCACTGATCATATGTAATAATGCGGCATGCCTGTAATATATAATAGCCACATAGTACAAGGTCACACGAGACAGATAACAGACAAGCTACGTGTAATGTATAGCAGTCACATAGGATGTGGTCACACGAGACAGATAACAGACAAGCTACGTGTAATGTATAGCAGTCACATAGGATGTGGTCACACGTGATAGATAACAGACAAGCTACGTGTCATATATTAGTCGCATAGTACAAGGTCACCCGGGATACACAGTACCTGCTGAGACACCAGAAGGATCTCATATACAAGTGCCGTCGCTGTGTCTGAGTATTCCAGGATAAGCTTCTGTAACTAGAATTTTTAAGGATAATCAATATCATAGACTGAGACAGAAGATAGTAATTTCTCTTGATTCTCATTAGGTACTTAGAACAAAACTTTTTTTTTTTTTTTTTTGAGATAAGTCTCACTCTGTCGCCCAGGCTAGAGAGCTGTGGCTTCATCGTAGCTCACAGCAACCTCGAATTCCTGGGCTCGAGTGATCCTCCTGCCTCAGCCTTCTGAGTAGCTCGGAGCACAGGTGCCCGCCACCATGCCTGGCTAGTTTTTCTTTTGTGTGTGTGTGTGTGTGTGTGTGGAGACGGGGTCTTGCTCTTGCTCAAGCTGGTCTTTATAACTCCTGAGCTCAAGGGACCCCCCTCTCAGAATGCTAGCATTACTGGCATGAGCCATCACACCCCCATAAAAGAATTTTTGGTTAACTGAAAACATAATTAGTATAGTTCATTTTCCTGTTCCATTTGGTTCAGTCATTCTCAAGGAAGTGGCTCTCATAAGAGGACTATACTTTTAATAGTGTGTCAACAAATGAGTCAAGAAAAGAGGATACCATAAAAAAATTGCATACCTGATCTACAAAATCCATCAGATCTTGAGCCCCATTTGCTTTTAAGGATATAGAAATGTGCTCCTGAGTTGAGGACAGAGGCTCTGGGGAATTTGGGCTTATGCTTAACTTAAACTAAGATTTCCCCTGTGGCATGGGTAAATCCTGGGCTTAGAGACATTTTGTTGTTCTCAAGAACTCCAAACGTCCAGGCTGTCTTCTGGCCCATAAGCCACTTAGTATGTGAGATTTTCAAATGGAAATACCATGGGAAAATCCAAAACCAAGCTCATTATTCTTCCTTTGAACCCACTCTTTTTCCTGTAATTCTTGTCTGACTCTCAGGCCAGAATCTAAAAGTCACATTCTAATCTTCACCCTCTATTTTCATATCAACCTCTCAATTTCCCAAAAATTCTGGAATCTATCCTCTTTACAACTACATTCCCCTTCTCTCCCTTCATTGATTTATTCAACACGCTGTGTGAGGTGCTGGGGACACACAGGAGGCGACAGGGATGAGGCACCTGCCCTGGGGAACACACAGCCCAGTCAGGGGACAAAGGTCAGCCTAACAGTCAAATAAGCAAATACAGAGTTATAAATAAAAGGAGGAGGCCGGATGTGGTGGCTCACGCTTGTCAGCACTCCACATGGCTGAGAACAGTGAATTGCCTGAGCTCACAGGTTCGAGACCAGCCTGAGCAAGAGTGAGACCCCATCTCTAAAAATAGCCCGGCGTTGTGGCGGGCGCCTGTAGTCCCAACTACTCGGGAGGCTGAGGCAAGACAATCGCTTGTGCCCAAGAGTTTGAGGTTGCTGTGAACTGTGTCACCACGGTACTCCACCAAGAGCGACAAAGTTAGACTCTGTCTCAAAAAAAAAAAAAGAAAAAGATGCTCAATAAATTAAAGAGCTTCCTAAAATATAACTGATTGTATCTTTAAAAACAAATCATGTCCCATCCTGTAAAAAAAAAATCCTGTGTTGGCCTGGATCAAAATAAAATAAATTTTCTCTCAGAAGACACACTTTCTAAGCAGTTTGATATTTCTCAAGTTTTAGTACAACCTTAGAGAAACAAATAACTCTAACCGAGTTTACATTCCTCATATAGGCAGGGAGAGGGAAAGCTAAAACACGAGAACTGAGCCTAAAATCTCTAAGATGATGTTTTTTCACCCCCAGTAGACCCATACTATAGAATTACATGTCAATCAATATTTTGAGCAGAGAGGGACAGAAACAGATGTATCTAAGTTAAATAAAAATGCTATTTTCCTTCATATATGTACATTAAAACATAAAAAATGGATATATTAATTTCTCAAAATAGTTACCTGACTTTTGAGGTTAATGACGAAACAATTTATTCTTTTGATTGAATTATATTTATATATTCTACAGTGTCATGGTCCATATTAAAAGGGAAAAAGATTATAGTTTACCCCAGAAATGGTCACCTCACCTTAGCATCAAAAGACATTTCAACCAAAGTTGAATCAGCCACCAACTGCATGTCAAACACAGGATAGGATTTTGGAATCTGAGGCTCACTAATTAAAATTACCAAGAGATTAAACAGTGTTTCCCTGCAAAAATAAATAAAAGGCAATTAATGAGTAAAGTTTTGTTTTCAGGAAAGCCCAGTTTGTAGACACGATATAATTATACTTAGAAGAACAAAGACCTGCACCCACCCTTAATGAAACTCCTGGACCCTGGGACGTGCAGGGCAACGTATAGAGTTGAGAACATTTAAATGAAAAACAATTTCTTGCTCTGCTGGCTCAGAGCAGGTGTGGTTCTGGAAGCACCAATAACTTGGAAAACTTAGAAAATCTGGGTAGATGGAGATTTGGATGATTTCAATTAGAACAATGTTTTCCAAAGGGCTTTTTATAGATTACTACCCTGTTTCCCCGAAAATAAGACATCCTCCTAAAATAAGACGTACTTACAGGAAAGATAAGACGTCCCCTGAAAATAAGACCTAGCGCAGCTTTGGGAGCACACCTTAAAATAAGACACTGTTCCATAATATCATCTGGAATTACCCTGTTTCCTCGAAAATGTCTTATTTTTGGGGAAAAAGGGTAATTCCAGATGATATTATGGTTAAAATAGATTCTGAAGTCAAAAGAGGTCTGAGAAACACTTGATTAAACCAAGTGTACTGGACGTCTTTACTGCAGGACTTGTCAGAGGCTTAAACACGCCAGAATGTACTGTGCACCCCAGGACAAAGAAACAGTGTGCAGCACTGCTTTTTTTAGAAGATTTTTTTAATTGATGAAAATTCCA
Source organism: Nycticebus coucang (assembly GCF_027406575.1). Lineage (NCBI taxonomy): Eukaryota > Metazoa > Chordata > Mammalia > Primates > Lorisidae > Nycticebus > Nycticebus coucang. The sequence continues at coordinate 2,846,695 of NC_069791.1, read as the reverse complement.
CGTATGTATGGTGTACAACATGATATTTTGAAGTAGGCATGGAAGCAAATTAACATATGCCTTACCTCGGAAACCTACACTTACATAGTGAGAACACTGACAATCTGTTCCCAGAGAGTCCCATCTCCAGCACATTATTATTAACTGTAGTCACCAGGGAGCACAATAGGTCTCTGGAGCCTATTTCTTACATAAAACAGAGAATCTGTACCGTTTGACCAGATCTTCCATTTCCCCACACCACGCCAGCCTCTCTGCTACGTGTGCTGTCTCTGTGAGTCTACCTTTTACAGATCCACAGGTCAGTGACACCACCCATGATTTCAAAAGCGAAGCTCATCTCTGTCCTCCTGGCCTGGCTATTTCACTTGGCGTAATGTCCCCCAGGCTCCTCCAGGCTGTTGCAAATGACAAGGTCCTCCTTCTCTAATTTAAGGCTGACTAGCGTCCCACTGGGTGTGTGCCATTTTCAGTATTTGTTCACTCATTGCTGCACATTGAGGCTGCTTCCTTTTCGTAATTATCATGATTGCGTGCAGCATTTCTTAAAATGCTTATTTGATCCCAAGTTTTGTTTTGTTGTTTTTTTTTTTAATATCACATCCCGCATTTTATTCAATTCCATATGACAAAAATAGTAACCTAGACTAAGACATCCATTTCAATCAGTAGATGTGTCAAGTCACAAGATTTAATAATAAAAAATATTGGTTGAGGGCAGCGCCTGTGGCTCAAAGGGGTAGGGCGCCGGCCCCATATGCCGGAGGTGGCAGGTTCAAACCCAGCCCCGGCCAAAAACTGCAAAAAAAAAAAAAAATATTGGTTGATCCCAAGTTTTTTGACTCCTGAACCTTCTCACTGGAGCCCTTCGGGGATCTACTGCTCCTCTGAATACCACTAGGCATTCAGCAGTGAAAATGGTGTGATTAATAGACTTGATTATGGGCAGCGCCTGTGGCTCAAGAAGTAGGGCGCCGGTCCCATATGCCGGAGGTGGCAGGTTCAAACCTAGCCCCGGCCAAAAAAAAAAAAAAATAGACTTGATTATTTCAAAACAACAAGACGAAAATAAAATCACAATTCAATGGGTTAATAACATCATCTTCCTACATCAAGTCCAACCCACGCAAGGTTAAGAAGGAGCTACAGTGGGCGGCGCCTGTGGCTCAAAGAGTAGGGCGCCGGTCCCATATGCCGGAGGTGGCAGGTTCAAACCCAGCCCCGGCCAAAAAAACACAAAAAAAAAAAGAAGGAGCTATAGACAGAGCACTGGAAACGTCAGCTGCCTAACTGAAGGCAGGTCGGGGTGGACTGCAGGGGCAGGAGCAGGCAGGGAATTCAAAGGCAGGACCACACAAACTTCTCCATAACCACCAGCACTTCTCTCATAATGAAATACAAGAGACTACAAAAATTCTTGTTTAGTTCTATGGGACACTTCTTAGTCTTTTCACAAGCTATTACCATGTTAGAAGCCCAAGATTAACCTGAACTCCAGTGAAAACACAATTCCAGCAAGGTGCAGAGGCTCACACCTCCAGTACCAGCACTTTGGAAGGCAGAGGTGGGAGGATTGTGGGATCGCCACAAGTTTGAGACCAGCCTGAGCAAGAGCGAGACCTCCCCTCCCCCATCTCTACAACAACAAAAAAAGAAAAATTAGCTGGGTGTGATGGCACACACTGGTACTCCCAGCTGCTCAGGAGGCTGATGCAGGAGAATTGCTTGAACCCAGGGGTTTGAGGTTGCAGAGAGCTATGATGATGCCCAGGTGACAGAGCGAGATCTTGCCCCAAAAAAGAAAAAGAAGAAAGAAAAAGATATATACATATACACACACATATATACGTATGCACATATACATACATGCACACACGTGTACACACATAAGTAAACACACACACACATACACACACACTCTTCCCCTTCCTCTCTCTAACTCAAAAAGCAAATTCAGTAGGCGTGGCGCCTGTGGCTCAAGCCACTAAGGCGCCAGCCACATACACCTGAGCTGGCGGGTTGGAATCCAGCCCAGGCCTGACAAACAACAATGGTGGCTGCAACCAAAAAAATAGCCAGGTGTTGTCATGGGCACCTGTAGTCCCGGCTACTTGGGAGGCGGAAGCAGGAGAATCACTTGAGCCCAGGAGTTGGAGGTTGCTGTGAGCTGTGATGCCACAGCACTCTACCCAGAGCGACAGCTTGAGGCTCTGTCTCAAAAAATAAATTAATTAATTAAATAAATAAATGAAAAAAAAAGTAAACTCAGTTCTCATATCTATAAAAGAATTATATCAGTTAGTACATTTCTCAAAAAAGCAGGCTATAGCCTACCGGATATTTATTAATGTTTTTATCCAGGCTACTTAAAATGGCCAATCTTATGGGCAGCTCCTGTGGCTCAGTGGGTAGGGTGCCAGCCCCATATACCAATGGTGGTGGGTTCAAACCCAGCCCCGGCCAAACTGCAACAAAAAAATAGCCGGGCGTTGTGGCAGGCTCCTGTAGTCCCAGCTACTCGGGAGGCTGAGGCAGGGAAATCGCCTAAGCCCAGGAGTTGGAGGTTGCTGTGAGCTGTACTGAGGGCAACAAAGTGAAACTCTGGCTCTAGGGGAAAAAAAAAAAAGGTCAATCTTACTTTTAGAAGACCTTTTAAAACAGAACACTTTCTTTAGAAGCTTTTCTTGATACTCAGTTTGAATTCACATTCCACTTGCTGTTACATTTAATTCAAGTCTTTATTTTCTTTCAGTAATAGCTTCTTTTTAAAGAATCATATGTTTAAGCCTAAGAAAAGGGACCATCAAGTTCAGGGTCACTTGCTGTGATGACACATAAAGGCCACCCCAGCGACGCCAGAATGTGAAAGAATGTGGCACATTTCAAGAGGGATATAGTAAAATGGGTCGAGCTTATAAAATCTCCACTTATGAAAGTAATGAAGAGGAAAATGCTGAAAGGAATAATCGCTTTGATATTTGCTCAAGCAGAATTTAATTTGAAATCCACCCATTCGGCCAACTGAATTTAAAATTCACTAAGCCAATAATAGAAAAAAATTTTAATCAAAATGATAGTTTCACCCTGAAAATACAGATTCATAATAGGATTGACATCACAGCCTTAACAATAGTCCCAATAATGGGGTGGTACCTGGGGCTCAAAGGGGTAGGGGGCCGGTCCCATATGCTGGAGGTGGCGGGTTCAAACCCAGCCCAGGCCAAAAAAAAAAAAAAATAGTCCCAACAGCTTACTCCTGTTTTTTAATACCCCAACTTCAAGTTTCAAGAATTTTGTGTAGTTTTGTTTCTGTTCTTGTTTTTTGAGACAAGGTCTTACTCCGCTGTCTGTGCTAGAGTGCAGTGGCATTATCTAAATTTCGGGTAGTTCGTTACACGGCAACAGAAGACTAAGAGCTATGTTAGACACTGACTGTGCTAGTTAATATTATGGGTGACAATGACTTGACCGTAGGCATGTCAAAATTAGCTGAAAAAAGACTGTATTACAACCAGACTCTACTACAGCAATATAATACATGTATTGAAGGATGTGAAAAGAATTAGCCACATCAGGAAAGAGGCTTGATATAGTAAGGCTGATGTGATCGCATCAGGCTAAAACAAAACCGTTAAAAGCAACACTTCACAACAGAGGTGAGTGGGGGCGATTTTATCAACTTGGATCCAAAAGGTGGAAAAAGAGAGTGACCAGATGTAGCGACAGGCAGGATGCAGTGGGTCAGGCCTGGCAGCCCAGCACTCTGGGAGGCCAACACAAGAGGGCCGGGTGAGGCCAGCCTGTGCAAGAGTGAGACCAGCCTGTGCAAGAGTGAGACCCCGTCTCTACTAAAAATAGAAAAATGAGGCAGGCGTGGTGGCGGGCACCTGCAGTCTCTGCTACTTGGGAGGCTGAGGCAGGAGGATCCCTCGAGCCCAGGAATTTGAGGTTGCTGAGAGCAATGATGCTACTGCACTCTAGCCTGAGCAATAGAGCAAGACCTTGTCTCCAAAAAAAAGTGTATTTTGTTTCTTGTAAAGCAAGGTTCAGCAAAATATGGCCTGTAGGCCAAAACCAGCACACAGCTTGTTTTTGTAAATAAGCCTATGCGGGGACACAGCTGCCTGCTCACTCACGTGCTGTCCGTGCTGCGTGGCTGCAGCCGAGGCCACATGGCCCGAAACAGACCCTTTACAGAAATGCCCTCCTACCCTGCTCTAAAGTGTGGTGTTCTCATAGTTCCCGGCATGTAAGTTGCTTAAGAAATATTAATTAATATTATCGCCAAATCTATTTGTAAAGGTCTTTAACAAATAGCCTGAAAAACATTACTAACTGTTCTTATTTCTTCCTTGTGGTTTGAGTGTTAGAGTCCTTCTCCCGCCTTCTAATATAGCAAGTTTAGATAAACAACTGATAAGGGTAGAAACAAAAATGAAGATTTCAGCCAGAATGTTGCCCAAGGACATACATAATTCATAGTCTATACATACACATTACAAAGTCAAGCAGATAGTATGCCAAACTGCGAACACCCATTTTCTGTGGCAAAGAATGCCATTGTCCCCAACTACATATCATTCCATTCTTTCCTTTTTAACTCAGAGTTACCATTCTATGTATGTATGTATGTATTCTTTACTCTTCCTTTTAATGACTGGTGTCCTCATTGCCATCTAAAGTTTAGGTGGGCCCACGGCTTCCCAACCATAGACACGTTCTCCAGCCTCCCTTCAGCGAGGTGCAGCCATGCACCTGGCGTTCCCCCTGACAGAGTGTGAGCAAAAGCCTGATACACCTTGCTCAAACTGGAAGTCGCTTGCCTGTTACTTTTCTTTCTGCACCTGCAGGGTATAATGACATCATGAAGGTCTGCCAGCGTCAACCATGAGGACGAACATAGCGTGACAGAAGATGGCACAGTAATAAAGGCTAGGTGCTGAGGCCCCTGGCTGAGCTGCCCTGCTGTGTGACACAGATAGAAATTTCTACCTTCTTCAGGCTGTGTACTTTAGAGCTGCTTTACTACAGCAGCTCACAGGTCATCCGTTCCAAAGTCACAAATTTACATCGTAAACGAGATGACTGTAACTCCTGCCTTTATCATTTTTCTATTGTGTGGATATAAAAGTACTCTGGGAAATGCTACTGGAGACCCCTTGGTTTTTAATGTCCAATCACTCATTTGGTCTTTTTCAGGTTCACCACATTAGGACAAAAATAACGTTCTGCTAAGGACATCTTTGTGCCCCAATAACCCAGAGGGACGGAGAGGGCTCATCACAGAAAGAAGCAGAGAAACAGAAGTGTGTGGTATACTCAGAAGGGGGTTGAACAGAGAAGCCTCAGAAGGGGGTTGAACAGAGAAGCCGGCAAGTTGTGAATTTGGGAAGACACTCCACAAGTCCTTAGTGGGTGGTGACTCCCAGGTCCCGGAGCCCTGGGAAAGGCCTTACTTTTTGGCTGCCAGTGTGTTCAGGCGTGATGACTCAGTTTCTGTTTCTCTGAACATCAGTCCTAGGGTCTGAATAATTTCAATGCATGCCCTAGAAAACAAAGAGGAAAAAAGCATGGAAATAGTATGATTTCATTTGAAGGTCAGAAGTCCACAAAAATAGTTATCCCTGCTCCCACATATCCAGATAGAAAAAAGTGCAAGACAAATTCTGTGCATCAAATGGCTGATAGTGGCTGAGGGCCTATGATTGCTACATAGCCAGCACTCAGAGATGTTTGTTGAATGAATAGCTAAGTGTTGGCCAACATTGGCTGAGGGCCTATGAGCGCTACATAGCCAGCACTCGAGATGTTTATCAAGTTAATGAATAGCTGAGAGTTGATTAAGAACATTTATTTTTTAAGAGATGAAGGTCTGACTTTAGTGCCCAGATTAGCATAATCCCAGGCCCAATTATTACATACTGCAGCCTCAACCTCTCAAGTAGGTAGTACCACAGGTGCCCGCCACACCTGCTTAAGTCATTTCTATATTCTTTTTTGTGTGCGTATTTCCCCAGAGTTTTTAGTGTAGTCATGTACCACTTTATTTTTAAATTATCTTTGAAAATTATATTTTTTAAAATAGGAAACATTTTCAGGGATCCTCAAACTTTTTGAACAGGGGGCCAGTTCACTGTCCCTCAGACCGTTGGAGGGCAGGACCATAGTTTAAAAAAAAAACTATGAACAAATTCCTATGCACACTGCACATATCTTATTTTGAAGTAAAAAAACAAAATGGGAACAAATACAATCACACCATCTCATGTGGCCTGTGGGCCGCAGTTTGAGGACCCCTGATAGGGTTTAATCCTGGGGGATGGAAGACAATGCATAGGTTTTATTTTTGGCAGGCATTTTCTCCGGTGCTCTCCATTTATCTTTAACACCGTAGGGGAAAAAACCACCTGTGCTTGTCTAGTTAGTACTTACACCAGCTCATCAGCCCGCTGTCCTTGACTTTGAAGTGCGTTCCTATCCCTAGATTCCGGCAAGTACTCACGCAGCTTGTTCACTAGGAAACTGAAAAGGTCACTGGTCTGTGAGAGCAAGTGGGAAAGAAGATGGCAGTTAAGGTATCAGCTGTTTTGTTGGTTTGTTTGCACAGCTCCCTCTGTGCCCAGGCTGGACTGCAGTAGCGCCATCAGACCTCCCATTAGTGATCTCCTGGGCCCCAGTGATCCTCCTACCTCAGCCTCCTGATAGCTGGGTCCACAGGCACATGCCAGCACACTAGCTAAATTTTAATTTTTCCATGTAGCTACAGGGTCTCACTCTGTTGCTCAGGCTGGTCTTGAATCCCTGGCCACAAGCCATCTCCAGCCTTGGCCTTCCCAAAATGCTGGGATTACAGGTATGGGCCACACACTGGCCTCATGACACTAGTTTCTATTTATTTTTCTTGGCCCCATCCACTGTCAAACATTATTTTCTGCCATTACTCTGACCTCTGATTACAGTGCAAAACCATCCTGACTGGCTTGCAATTGACCTAGCTTCCATGTCCAGGGAATTTCCTCTGTCCCCAGCAAACTGGAACAGGTGGTCACTCCTAGTCTGGGCAAGCCAAGATGGTTGGTCATCCCACAGAAGCACCTCAGAAAAGGCCAGAGCTGTCTCACGCGGTGAGAGTGACGGGCTTCACAGCTGCTTGATCAAACAGTGGCAGCTATGTGGGAGACACTGGCCAGAATTAGGACACAACACACGGCCATCAACGAGGGCTCGGTCCCGGGCGGGGAGGCCCCGTCGCCTGCACTCAGGAGTACCCCACCACCACCGACCTGGACTTCTCAACACCTCCACCTTACTCTGAAAGTGAATTGTATATGGCTGACTGCATGGAAGCAGGTTGCTTAGACACCCTGAAGAGTCACATTTTTAAGAATACCAATCCTACACTCAGGAGTAATTCTTAAAAATTACATTTTTCCTGTAGGAGGAACCTGCACAGTAAGACTCCTGACCTCTACTTCTCATCCCACCATCTGTCTTATGCCAAAACCCTGCCCTCCGACCGTCTCTTCTTCACGCTGCCAGCTGACCCCACGGGCCAGTTGCTGCCCCTTCTCTCTCGTCCTAGACCCCTCGACACTCGTCTATACTGTGGATTACATTACACATTTTTTTTTCCTCGCTGTTGCCCAGGCTAGAGTGCTGTGGCATCATTGCTACTGAAACCTCAATCTCTTGGGCTCAAGCGATCCTCCAGCCTCAGCCTCCCAAGTAGCTGAGACTACAGTTGCCACCAGGCCAGGCTAGTTTTTCTATTTTTAGTAGAGACGGGGTCTCGCTCTGGCTCAGGCTGGTCTCGAACTCCTGTGTTCAAGGGATCCTCCTGCCTCAGCCTCCCAGAGTGTGGGTATCACAGCCATGAACCACCATGCCCAGCCTACATTACTAATTTTTTTTTTTTTTTTTGCAGTTTTTGGCCAGGGCTGGGTTTGAACCCACCACCTCCGGCCTATGGGGCTGGCGCCCTATTCCTTTGAGCCACAGGCGCCACCCTCTAACATTACTAATTTTAATGACTGCATTAAACTTCATCAACATTTTAAAATACAGCATCAGAATACAAGATGTTTGTTGATATTTTAACTTATGCTTAAATTTGGTCAAAATGGAAAGCAAGCTTTAAAGATGAAAAATAAAACAAAGCACTTACTTTCCAGAAAAGCCTTTTCAGAATGAAGTTTTTCTGGGCTGCTACTTTAAGTTCTGTGATTAAATGAAGTATCTTCTTCAAAGTATTGTCTTTAAGAAAAAGTTCAGATTTAAGTTGACTGAAGTGCTTAATTTTCTCCTCGGACCTACAGGAACACAAGAAAATTTTCCATGTAAAAAATCATAAGAAACAGAGTTATGAAAAGCAATGATTCTGGACAGGTTAGTAAATACTTTACTACTGAAGTTTAATATGGTTCTGTAGTCTCTAGCCCTATTACTTATTAGAGCAAACTCCGGTCTCTCCAGGTTGAACTATTTATTACTCTCCAAACATGTTGTGCACTCATGTTCCTTTTCCAAAGCCGTGGTTAAACAACTCGCTTTTCTTTTTTAGTTTAAGTTGATTTTTTTTTTTTGAGACAGAGTCTCACTTTGTTACCCACAGCTCACAGCAACCTCCAACTTCTGAGTTGTTTGAAAGGGAAAATATTAAGAAAATAATATTACATATGGTATATGGTAAATGGTACAAGCTAAGCCATCAAAGAGGGACAGTGAGAGTAACCACCGCTCTGTCTCAAAAAAAAAAATGGGGTGATGATGGTCCCTAGCCCCCATCCATTATGCTATTTTGATATTTTAGGTAGTGCATGTCCTTAGCACACAGTAAGTGCTTAATAAATGGTTTCTAAATAAAACAGGAATACATCAGAGACTCTGCTTCCCTATAGCTGCCTCTAATTCCTGTCGTATTTCTTTGTTTTTTTTTTTTTTTTTGCAGTTTTTGGCCAGGGGCCAGGTTTGAACCCACCACCTGTAGCATATGGGGCCAGTGCCCTACTCACTGAGCCACAGGCGCCGCCCTCCTATCATATTTCATTTAAAGTTATAAAATCCTGGCCGGCGTGGTAGCTCACGCCTGTAGTCCCAGCGCTGAGGGAGGCCAAGGCGGGTGGATTGCCTGAGCTCAGAGGTTCAAAACCCATATGAGCAGCAGTCAGCCAGAGTAAGACCCTGTCTCTACCAACAACATCAAAAACAGTCAGCACCACAGGAGAAAGAAGAAACTCAACAGAAAAGGAGTACTTCAGACAAAGAAGAATGAACAAGCACTCTGAAATAAAAAAAAAAAGTATAAAATCCCTCCTACACACACAGAACTCCCAAAACAATAAAAATGTAGTTTTCAAAAACAAATGAGCTTCGGAGAGCAAAAGCTCAGATAAAATACAATATCAGCAGAATTATTTTGAAACTGATTCTCCTGTTTTTCCCATTTGGAATCAGCAATTTGCTACGATCCACAATAGAAAGAAACCGTTTTTAATCCTGTTGCCGCCCATGATGATAGATTGCAATGCCAAACTCATTATTTTCTAAAGCAAAAATATTCTTCATATGAAAAGGCGCACTAATAATCTCTTGGTACTAAAAACCAATTCACATAAAGATTGAGGTCTCACATACATCATAAATTCAAGTTAGATTAGGTGTTCTATATTACCACAGGTAAGTTATCAATAATAATAATTTCCATGGACATTTAGAGAATATTTTCTTCTACATAGACGGCAAAGTTCATGTGACTAACTTAAATAAGAAAACGTCTAGTGTCAGACAACACCACTAACTTAAGAATAAGTGGGGGATCTATCATAATGGGAACAGATACTCGATACTTTCATCAGCTAGAAAACATAAATATATCAAAATGTTTTAAGAAGGATTTTTGATCTAATGATAAGCTCTATTTTCCTATATATTTTCATTTTTCTAGACATTTAGCATAAACAACACCTCTCATTTGTAGGTGAGGCCTTACCGCTAGGAATGGATTTTCCCACATGATCTCAGAAGCACTGAGTTGTGCTCACGAAGGTTGGACTCCAGAAGTGGCACATCTATGACAGAATTATAATTTGAAAACCCAAAGGACATGTGTCCTTTTCTTTTTTTTTGAGACAGAACCTCAAGCTGTCGCCCTGGGTAGAGTGCCTTGGCTCACAGCAACCTCCAGCTTCTGGGCTCAAGCGATTCTTCTGCCTCCGCCTCCCAGGCAGCTGGGACTACAGGCGCCCGCCACAACGCCCAGCTATTTTTTGGTTGCAGCCGTCATTGTTGTTGGGTGGGCCCAGGCTGGATTCGCACCTGCCAGCTCAGGTGTATGTGGCTGGTGCCTTAGCGGCTTGAGCCACAGGCGCGGAGCCAGGACATGTGTCCTTTTAAACTGCAGGAGCCGCGCAGGTCAAGACTCTCTCTTGTCTATCTTGTATCCCTCACAGTGTGTTTGCCCCCCCACATGTTAAATTTGTTGCCGCCAAGTATTAATTTTATGAGAAATATGCTTCTCCTGAGTCAGGACAATGGCAGAACGCTTCTTTTTGCCTTCAGAAATATATTTCAAGCCACATGTACACAAAGTTCATGTCTGTTTTTATTAGACTGATAGCTTTAAGGTTACCTTAAATAAAGCCCCCAAATGAAAACTGATACTCTTTTAGAGTAAATGAATGAAAACATGTAGAAATTCTAAGCTATGTGTTTAATCTTTTTTTAAAAGAAATCCCAAATATATGTCATTGAACCCTACGTACCTCACAATGGACATCTAAACAAAATTAACATTTTCTTACAAAATTATTATTTTGACTCCCAAGAAAATTATCAAAAAAAAATTTTTTTTTCTTTTTCAGACAGAGTCTCACTCAGTTGCCCTGGGTAGAGTACTGTGGTGTCACAGCTCACAGCAACTTCAAACTCTTGGGCTCAAGTGATCCTCCTGCCTCACTCTCCCGAGTATCTGGGACTGCAGGCATGGGCCACAATGCCCGGCTGATTTTTCCATTTCTGGTAGAGATGGTGTCTCACTCTTGTTCAGGCTGAACTCCTGCACTGAGGCCATCCACCCGCCTCAGCCTCCCAGACTGGTGGGATTACAGGCGTGAGCCACCCCACCCAGTCAATTCTTTGGTATTGTCTGACATCCAGTTCATTTTGAAACTCCTCTATAATCTTAAATATGTCTTTTCATGCTTGGTTTGTTCAAATCAAGATCTAAGTAAGATACTTCTCAATTTGTTCCTTATCTTTCTTAAGTCTTTTAAAATTTTATATTATGGAAGTTTTAAAACATCAAGTACAGAAAACAGTATAAGAAACCTCATGTACCCATCACCTGCTTCAATAACTTTTGATGTTTTGCTAATCTTATTTTATTTATTCCCTTAAACACACACACACACACACACTTTTGAAAAATTGTGTTTTAAAGGCTGGACAGATTAAGCAGTGTGAGTGGAGAAGGAATAAAAGAATCCTCTAACTGGTGATCAACTGTTGTAAACACCACTGCACTCGGGCCAGCCAAACACAGGTTTCTAAAAAATTGGGGTAAAATATGTATATATTTTATAAATATATAAAATATAAATTTTTGTGACCATTTTTCAATGTCATTAAGTACTTTCCCTTAAGCATGTAACCATCACCCACCACCCAATTCTAGAATATTTTCATTTTCCCAACCAGAAGCTCTGGACCCATGAAACACTAGCACTCCCGTCCCCACTCCCCACAGCCCCTGGTAACCTCTGTTCTACTGTCAGTCTCTGGGAGTCTGCCTATGCCGGGGCCCTTGCGTAAGTGGGATCCTGGGACATGGGTCCGTCTGTGCCTGGCTGATCTCATGTAGCATAATGGCCCATGGGTTCACCCACAGTGGCAGGTGTCAGAACTTTGATGCTGGCTCGCCCATGTTTTCGAGTCAGATTCAGGTTTAACCATCGTAACAGAAATCCTTCCTGGTGGTGCAGTTCATGTCCCATTAAATACTGGGGCATGTGAGGCTGTTCTGCGTAAGTGATGCCGAGAATACTCAGTGGGTTTAGACAGGCACGACACGCTCCTTCCACTTTGAAGTTCTGCTTTGCCGTTCTCCTGGTTTCTCCTGCTGAGGCACATGGAATCTACTATTTCATTAGAGTTTGCAAAAATAGTAATTTTCTAATTGTATGAAAGCCACCACATTCCTTAGAGGGATCCTGTTTCAATCACCTTATTCCTCACTTCTTCCCGATGCTGTGTCATCCCATCTTGGCCAGCAGGGGGCCCCTTCATGAGGGCTCTGTGTCCCTCAGGGCCCATGGTTGGATTTCTCATATAAGCTGGTCCAGATTCATTTTGTATATTTCCTGCCCCAGACATGGAGTCAGCCATTCTTCTTAGGAACTTTGGTTCCTTTCAGTGGCAGAATGAATAAGCATCTTTAAAAGTTAGTTTACTCAAAAAAAAAAAAAGTTAGTTTACTCGTAGCTCCTTTACAGGACTCCCCGGGTCGCCTCACTATTGTAAACCTCTCTGAACTTGCCCATGGCTTACTGGACATCAAAATGACTTACGTTGTAAGTTCACCAGGTACTTACCATGTGCAAAGCACTGTTTTAAGTAAGAAAATTCCAAGATTAAAATGACATATTCCTTGCCTTCCAAGAACTTACTATCTAACAGAAGAGATCGTCACATCAAAGCAGGTACTGTAATGTGAAACCATCCTGCAGGTGAGAACGTGATGGAGCCTCTGAAGTGTGGATGAAATGTGGGGCCTCAGCCTGGAAGGTAGGGCCTTTTATGGTCCAGTAGCAGCCTCTGTCCTATGTACTTGTTCCTTCTAAGGTTCTTGCCCTCAAAGAACATACTACATAACAGGGTAGCAGATAATCAAACAAGCATCATAACACAGACGGAGAGTGCCACAGCTGCCGCAGGGAGTCACAGACGAGAAGGCCCTCTCATCTTAGTTTGCGGGGGTGGCGGGGTGGGGGAGGTGCCAAGAAGGCTCTTTAGAAAAAAGATAGATAAGCTAAGACATGATGAGCTGAAGTGATTCAGGAAGGGAAGAAGAGTGACCAGAACAGGGCCCAGAGAGAGGGGAGCCATGAGCTTCCTGAGAACTGAGCTCTTGTGGAGCAGGGGCTTAGGGCAGGAGTGAGGAGGGACACCCAGTTAAAGACAAAAAGTAATAGACGTCATGAACATCTTTGTTAGCTGTCAGAGTTTATTCTTTCACCTAAGGGCCGTGGGAAGCTCGCAGGGAGGAGCTACAGATCAGATTTGTGCTTCGGGAAGATTCCTCCTCTGTAATGGAAAGTGGGCTGGAGAGAGGCAGTAGTGGAGTGAGAGGCCTGCTAGGAGAAGGCCGCAGGGTCCCAGACAGAGGTGGAGAGGAGTGTGTGCCATGAGCTACGTAAGAAGCACAGCAAGTCACACCGTGAGTGGCTGTTGAAGGGGAAGGGAGCACAGGTGACATCCAGGACTCCAGCCTAGGTGATGGGGTAATGACATCATGCCCTGTGCGGGGAAACAGGGGGCAGCTGCTGAGCTCTTTTTTTGTTTGTTTGTTTGTTTGTTTTGTTTTTGAGACAGAGTCTCACCATGTCGCCCTGGGCAAAGTGCTGTGGCATCACAGCTCACAGCAACTTGAAACTCTTGGGCTTAAGCGATTCTCTTGCCTCAGCCTCCTGAGTTGCTGGGATTACAGGCACCTGCCACAACACCCGGCTATTTTTAGAGATAAGGTCTCACTCTGGCTCAGACTGGTCTCGAACTCATGAGCTCAGGCAATGCACCCGCCTTGGCCTCCCAAATGCTGGGATTACAGGTGTGAGCCACTGTGCCCAGCCCCCAAGTTATCTTTTGAACATACTGAGTTCAAGTTCCCATGAGACATGTGCAAGGTGTGGCTTGCACACCTGCGTTTGTACGCCTGACTCAGGGCAGACAGCTGGGCAAACACATGGATGAGCTGCGTGTGTGACAGAGTTAGAGGAGGCCCGGGAGAGAAGGGGACTTCCCCTCAGGCCACTCTCTCTTGTCGCCACTCCTTACCTGTATGGCTTCTGACGCCCAGCAGCAGGACTGAACTCGCTAGCATACAAGGGGTCTTGTAAAAGAGTAGCTTTCTGAAAGAGGAGAAAAGTGCATATTGTCAGAGTTTTTGTTTACTGAAAATCAATTCCCCCTGGGGCGGCGCCTGTGGCTCAGTGAGTAGGGCGCCGGCCCCATATGCCAAGGGTGGCGGGTTCAAACCCAGCCCCGGCCTAACTACAACCAAAAAATAGCCGGGCGTTGTGGCGGGCACCTGTAGTCCCAGCCGCTCGGGAGGCTGAGGCAAGAGAATCGCGTAAGCCCAAGAGTTAGAGGTTGCTGTGAGCCGTGTGACGCCACGGCACTCTACCCGAGGGCGGTACAGTGAGACTCTGTCTCTACAAAAAAAAAGAAAATCAATTCCCCCACCTGCAGTCAATATCACGTATTAATTATTTAATGTTATACGTTGTACATGCTTTGTTTTTATAACTCACTGTAGTGTTTGATAAACCACAGGGAATTCTTTCCTTATCTAGCTTTTTAAAAGTTTTAAAAACAGCATTTAATCATTATAAAATAAAATTATTCATCAAAACCAAACAATACAGAAATCCATAAGTAAAAGATAAAAATTATCTCTTTTCCCTACCCCTCCATCCCGCTATTTAAAGTCTCTGACTATTATCAGTTTGGTTTGTATCCTTTCAGGCATATAAAGACTTATCGATTGGCAGCGCCTGTGGCTCAGTGAGTAGGGTGCCAGCCCCATATGCCGAGGGTGGTGGGTTCAAACCCAGCCCCGGCCAAACTGCAACAAAAAAATAGCCAGGCCTTGTGGCGGGTGCCTGTAGTCCCAGCTGCTCGGGAGGCTGAGGCAAGAGAATCACATAAGCCCAAGAGTTAGAGGTTGCTGTGAGCCATGTGACGCCACGGCACTCTACCCGAGGGCGGTACAGTGAGACTCTGTCTCTACAAAAAAAAAGATGACATTGTTACTCATGTGTGCATTTTCCTTAACACCGGGGAAATTAGTTGGGAAAGTGGACAGTTGTCATCTTTCTTCTCACCTATGTGAAGAGTTAAACAAAAGCTTTTAACTGGAAGAACATTACTACAGGGGGTCAGAAGCAAAGAGAAGCTAGTTATGGTAAGCTTCCCTCCCACCCTTATGAAGAGCAAGAACAAAAGTTACATATCACCAAAGATAACTCAAAAGGACCATATTTCTCCCTCCCCCTCTTTTTTTTTTTTGAGACAGAGCCTCACTTTGTCACCGTTGGTAGTGTTCACAGCATCATAGCTCACAGCAACCTCAAACTCTTGGGCTCACGTGATCCTCTTGCTTCAGCCTCCCAAGTAGCTGGGACCATAGGCGCCCGCCCCAATGCCCAGCTGTTTTTTAGAGACGGGGTCTCACTCTTGCTCAGGCTGGTCTTGCACTCCTGAGCTCAGGCGATCCACCTGCCTCAGCCTCCCAAAGTGCTGGGATTACAGGTAAGAGCCACCATGCCCAATTCTTGTTTTTAAAGTTGATCCTGTTATAATAAAATGATCTGATCCTTAAATGTGAGTTTGGACTGTGCCCCTAAAGTTTCTACATAATCTTGAATAAGTCACTTAAATATTTTGTGCTTCATTTTCTTAAATAAGGCACTTAGACTAATAATCTCCAGATAAAATTATCTGATCTGAAAACAGTGACTCCCACTAACCTACTTTCCATAGAGTGGCTGAGAAAGACAGAAACATCAGTGATGTAAGTGAACTTTATCTGAGGTCTGTGACCCCTTGGGAACTGTTCTAAGCAGACCACCTGTTCACAAACAGCCCATGAGACCACACTCCATCCTCTCTCAGACCCCAGGAGACCTACTGATGACTTCCTTGTTCACCTGTCTCTATGAAATTCCAGCTCTTTTCCTTTTCTGTAAGGCCAGAAAACCTTTAGGTTTTGAGAAAACCTTTCTCAACCTATAGGTCGTGACCCACGAGAACTATATTAAAGGGATGCAGCATTAGGAAGGTTGAGAACCATGGTGTAAGACACTCCTCAGTAATGCACATTCTTCCTGTTCCGACAGCCTGCATAAAATCATCTCTTGACTGTCCAGCGCATTTTGTCCCTCACAATATATGTATTATTAAATTCCAAGGCTAAATTTCCAAAACTGGAAGTACAACAGGATGGCATGGCCACCCTAAAAAAAATATTCAAGTCCAGGTTAGCTTCTGAGGACACTTACTAGAATATAATTTTTCCATGAACTTTTTAAGAGCAGAAATATTGAAGAGGTTGTGGAAATAACATACAGATGAAGTTCCGACTCCTTTCTCTGCAGGTGTGAGTCGCTCTGTAAAGGGGAAGGTCGGGGGGGATTTCCGAAGTAAAAGTTATTTCTGCTCTGACTGCACTTAAAAGGAATTTCACTTAAGGAGTCTTTGTAATCTGGAAGTCCCTGGGGTTCTTTGGTGTTTGTGGGGCAAGATGGCTCGCTGACGGCCTGGCTGGTAGCCGGTATGCAGTGGTGGCTCCTCCTGGAGGGGTTAGGTAGGGGCCGAGTCAGCTCCCTGAGGTCTGAAGGACAGACAGCAGAGTCCTTGGAGGGTGTGCCGCTCTCGGGGTGGTACCTGTCAGGTAGAATTTAGTGTTAAACTTGATATTCACAATTTAGCAGTAAGGAACAGAGAGAACAGGATGGCCCAATGGCAGCCAAATGAAAGCAAATGCTTTCAAGGACAAGGAACGCTTCTTAAGTGTTAAGGGAGGGCTTAACCCCCATGCCACCTATTACCCACGACTATGAGGGATCTGACACAGAAATCCTTTGGTGTATTTTTCTGCATTCAGAATTACACCCTACCAGACGTCCTACAGAGAAGCGCTTCTATATTGGAAGCACAGTGCCTGTCCTCTCACAGAGCCCCAGGAAAGGACATTCACATTCTGATTTTGAAACCCAATTGTCCTTTCCTTGCGCATTGCTAATGGATCCCATTACAAAACCGATATGTAAAGAGAGATTTTTAAAAATATCTGACATCAGGGTTCTTGGTCCCCAAGTCAACAGAAATTGGCAGGAGACCAAAAAAGAACTTTATACAGTCAAGGCTTTGGGGTGAGGTTGCTGGAACAGAAGAGAGATGGGGCTGGTTCAGGAGCACCCAGACGGGCCCACAGACTACAGCACTGGGGAACCTTCAAAGGGGAGAGAAAGTTTGATGCCAGCACTGAAATCTCAGCACTGCAGGTGGAGCTCTGCAGGCAGCTGCACAGCCTTTGGTCAAGACATCACACATTGCGTCTCATTGGCACGTTCAATCTCCACCCTTCTTTGTGATTTTTAGGATTAAAATGAGGCAAAAGGTCTAGGAGCACACTCAGCTCTTGGCAGGAACCAGTTTATACGGCTTTGACTCAGGCCAGTGGACCCCTGCTCAAAATTGCCATGTCCCATTTGAATAAACCAGTTTCTATCGATGCTGGATGTGCATCATTTTCTTATTTTGATTTTTTTTTAATTTTTCTTTTTTTTTCTTTCTTTCTTTCTTTCTTTATTTATTATTAAATCATAGCTGTATACATTAGTGCAATCAAGGGGTACAATGTGCGGGTTTCATATACAATCTGAAATATTCTCATCAAACTGTTCAACGTAGCCTTCATGGCATTTTCTTAGTTATTGTATGTAGACATTTGTATTCTCAAATGTTCTGTAGACGTCTATTAAGTCCAGATGTTGAATGGTTAAGTTTAAATCTAAGATTTCTTTGCTTAGCTTCTTTTTGGAGGATCTATCCAGCATTGCTAAAGGGGTGTTAAAATCTCCAACTACTATGGAACTGGAGGAAATCAAGTTGCTCGTGTCTGTTAGAGTTTCTCTTATAAACTGAGGTGCGTTCTGGTTGGGTGCATAAATATGAATAATTGAAATCTCATCATATTGAGTATTGCCTTAACAAATATGAAGTGTCCATCCTTATCCTTCCTTATTTTAGTTGGTTTAAAGCCTATCGTGTCTGCGAATAGGATTGCAACGCCTGCTTTTTTCTGCTTTCCATTTGCCTGGAATATAGATGACCATCCCTTCACCTTGAGTCTATATTTGTCTTTTAATGTAAGATGCAATTCTTGTATGCAGCAGATATCTGGCTTGAGTTTTTGTATCCAGTCAGCCAACCTATGCTTCTTTAGAGGACAATTTAAACCATTCACATTAATTGAGACTATTAATAAGCCTTCCAAGAGGCTGGTGGACATTTTTAATCCTTTTGCGACCTTGGAAGTTGGAATTGGATCAAAATTTTCTGGATGGGTTTACTTTTTTTTTTTTTTTTTGTAGAGACAGAGTCTCACTGTACCGCCCTCAGGTAGAGTACCGTGGCATCACACAGCTCACAGCAACCTCCAGCTCTTGGGCTTACACGATTCTCTTGCCTCAGCCTCCCAAGTAGCTGGAACTACAGGCGCCCACCACAATGCCTGGCTATTTTTTTGTTGCAGTTTGAGCCGGGGTTGGGTTTGAACACACCACCCTCAGTATATGGGGCCAGCGCCCTACTCACTGAGCCACAGGCGCCGCCCAGGATGGGTTTACTTTTGTGGTGGAGGGTTACACTGGTCTTTATGAAGGATCGGTCTGAGAATATCTTGGAGAGCTGGTTTAGTTGTGGCAAATTTCTTCAACATGTGAATGTCATTAAAGTATTTAATTTCTCCATCATAAATGAAACTCAGTTTAGCTGGGTACAGGATCCTGGGTTGAAAGTTATTTTGTTTTAGGAGATTAAAAATCAATGACCATCTTCTTCTAGCTTGAAAGGTTTCAGCAGAGAGATCTGCAGTTATTCTAATATTCTTGCTCTTGTAGGTAATGGTTTTCTTTCATCTGGCTGCTTTTAGAATTTTCTCCTTCATATTAACTTTAGTGAAATTGATTATGATGTGTCTGGGGGATGTCTTATTTGGGTTAAGTCATACTGGAGCTCTGAAACTGTCTGCTATCTGAATTTCAGAATCTCTTAGCATGTCTGGAAAGTTCTCCTTCATAATCTCATGGAAAAGAGACTCTGTGCCTTGTGAAGCCACTTTGTCGCTTTTGGGGATCCCTATAAGACGAATATTGATTTTCTTTGAATTATCCCAGAGCTCTCTGAGAGAGTGATCTGTTTTTGCCCTCCATTTCTCTTCCTCTTTGAGTTTGGGAGTGTTGGAAAGCTTTGTCTTCAACGTCAGAAATCCTTTCTTCTGCTTGCTCCATTCTATTACTGAGGGATTCTACTGTGTTTTTCAGATCTTTGAGGGATGCAACTTCTTGTCTCAATGTGTCGAAATCTTTGGTCATTTGGTCTTTCAATCCATTGAATTCTTGAGATATCTTTTGGGTTACTGCTTGGAATTCTAATTCGATCTTATTTGCTATCCAGATTCCGAAATCGATCTCTGACATCTCAGCTATTTGTTTGTGCATGGGATATTGTGCTGTGTCTACCCTATTGATCCTTGGAGGAGTTGATCTACTCTGATTATTCATATTGCCAGACTTTTTCTGTTGATTTTGCCTCATGATTGTTTTTCACCATTGCCTCTGGCCATCCTCAGAGTTGGGGAGGTGTCTCTCCAAGATTAGACCCCAGCGGGATCACTCTATTGTTGCTTGATGTTTGTAGGGAGTCACCCTGTGCAGCTCCTCTGGGGATGCCCCAGCCAGGGAGTTCTGGTTGTGGAAGCAGCTCCGGAGTGTGACACCCTGGGATCCTGCAACATGGCAGGGGGTGGTGCACATGGTTTTGGGAGTGCCTGGCGCCCAGTGACTTTGGCACAGAGAGCCCAAGGCTCCAGCAGTTTCTGGCAGGAGAAGGGGGATCCGCGCAGAGGCAGGGAGGGCTCCAGAGGGCACGTGGCTACCAGAGTCCCTGGCCAGACAAGTGGGCCTGTGTGGAGGCAAGGAGGGTACAGGAGGGAGGACGGCAGGGTTTCATGGCTCCTGTCAGGGAGTGCAGAGGCCCAGTGGGCACAGGTCACTGGTCGATGGTCGTGGCACAGCTCTTACCAAGGTCCAGGCTGGCGCCGATCGTGGTTGCGGCATAGTTCTTATGGAGGTCTGGGGGGAGCAGCTCTTACGGAGGTCCGGGCCGTATCTCAAGATTTTATACTCATCTTGCCATGACTGGGTCACCACTTGCTTCTTCATGCACAAAGAGTAGCAGGCGGAATTCAGCAATGTTTTTCTTTTTTTTTTTTTTTTGTAGAGACAGAGTCTCACTGTACCACCCTCGGGTAGAGTGCCATGGCGTCACACGGCTCACAGCAACCTCTAACGCTTGGGCTTACGCGATTCTCTTGCCTCAGCCTCCTGAGCAGCTGGGACTACAGGCGCCCACCACAATGCCCGGCTATTTTTTTGTTGTTGTTGCAGTTTGGCCGGGGCTGGGTTTGAACCTGCCACCCTTGGCATATGGGGCCGGCGCCCTACTCACTGAGCCACAGGCGCTGCCCTCAGCAATGTTTTTCTAAAACAAGAAAGATGACTTTCCAAAATCGTTTTCTATTTTGATTTTTTTTGAGACAGAGTCTCACTCTGTCACCCTTGGTAGAGTGCTGTGGCATCACAACTCACAGCAACCTCAAACTCTTGGGCTCAAGCAATTCTCTTGCCTCAGCCTCCCAAGTAGCTGGGACTACAGGCACCCGCCACAATGCCCAGCTAGTTTTTCTATTTTCGGTGGAGACGGGGTCCTACTCTTGCTCTGGCTGGTCTTGAACACCTGAGCCCAAGGGATTATAGGTGTGAGCCACTGCGCCCAGCCTTGGGTGCTAATCATTTTCAAAGCTTTTGTTCAAGAGTTAGAGGTTGCTGTAAGCTGTGATGCCACAGCACTCTACTGAGGCTGACATAGTGAGACTCTGTCTCAAAGGAAAAAACAAAACAAAACTTTGTTCGGTGTTGTAAGCTGACTTCAGCTTGGGCTCAGGGCTCAGGCAGCCAAGTTCCACCTCCCATACTAGCTCACTCTTTTCTTCAATTCACCTCTTGTTAATACTCTCCTGATTTTTCCAGTCAGAATCAATGCTGTGTCCCACCCCTTTTCCTGGGCCCCAGCTCACCACAACCCTTTTCCACTAGGCTGCACTAGGAAGGGGCAGGGCAGGATGAGGTCTGAATTCCAAGCCCGGCTCTGCCACTGGGTGGTCAGATGGCCATTGCTAAAATTCATGGAGGCTGCTGTTTTGGAACTGGGCCCCCAGCAGACCAGACTGAACCAGAAGGGAGTCACTTGTTCAAACTGAACTTTGAAACCCAGTTTTCCAGGAAAATCCAGCCAACTTCCTGAGTCAGTAATGAGGAAGTCCCCATTGTGTTAACTGTATAAAGAAAGTAACTTTGAAACCACTGTCAACAGAAAAGAGAAAACCCAAACTCTAAAATAATTTAAATTTAAAGAGCTTTCCCCTGAGCTGAGTATGAGTGAGCATGGCCTGGGGAGCCATGTTGAACAGGCCTGAGCAAGCGGCCTCACTCCGAGTGGGTTACGGTGGGTTTTATGCATTTGAGGGAGACAGTATGGAAGTTTAATCTACCTCCTGAAACAGGGGCTCTTGAAATCATTTCACTCTTCAGTTGATTTGGTGAAACTTGTAATGACAGTGACTGAGCCTTGCCACCAATGATTTCAGAGTTCAAAGTTCAAAGTTCAAAAATACTGGGCGGTGCCTATGGCTCAAGGAGTAGGGCACCGGACCCATATACCGGAGTTCAAACCCGGCCCTGGCCAAAAACTGCAAAAAAAAAATTTTTTTTCAAAAATACAGACCCAAGGGCCAGAGATTAAAGGAACAGAAATATGTTCCTTGCTGTTTGTTGTCTATCATCGTAAAATAGAATTGTCTGGGCTGGGTGTGGTGGCTCACACCTGCAATCCCAGCACTCTGGGAGGCTGAGGTGGGAAGATCCCTTGAGCTCAGGAGTTCAAGACCAGCCTGAGCCAGAGCAAGACCTTGTCTCTAAAAATAGCTGGGTATCGTGACAGCATTGATTCTGATTGGAAAAATCAGAAGACAAGTAATCCCAGCTACTTGGGAGGCTAAGGCAAGGGGATGGCTTGAGCCCAAGAATTTGAGGTTGCTGTAAACTGTGATGCCAGGGAACTCTACCGAGGGTGACAAAGTAAGACTCTGTCTCAAAAAAAAGACAAAAAAAACTACTTCACCCACCCCTGAAAATCCAGAATGTCAAGGTGATAGCAGAGATAAGGTCAAGGTGGCCCGAACCTCCCTTTACACAGCCCTGTTTTCCTGCAGAAAGGAAGGGTGGTCCCATGAGATGCGAGCTGCCACCCTCCTCATCTGCCTCCAAACTGATAAACTCCTCTTTCCTTCTTTCTTTGTTCTCACTGATTCGGCCTCGGTAACAGATATAGAACTTTCGGTAACAGTAATTGATATTTTGAAATGCTTTGGCTTTGTCTCTAATAAGTATAATTTATTCTAATTTAAAGTTGGCTATGGTTCCTAACACTTCTGACGTTTTCCTATCACATTCCAATCTTCGACCCCAAATATATGTGAATATTTGGTAGTACTTAAATTACACAAAGGAGTTTTCGATTTAATGGAAGCCTGGGTGAATCCTATTTGTGAATTCAATACATCCATAATACCAATAGATTAATTTAAAAAACAAATACCTGGGCGGCGCCTGTAGCTCAAGGAGTAGGACACCGGTCCCATATGCCGGAGGTGGCGGGTTCAAACCCAGCCCCGGCCAAAAAAAAAAACCACTAAAAAACAAATACCTGGGCTTGGCGCCTATGGCTCAAGCAGCTAAGATGCCAGCCACATACACCTGAGCTGACGGGTTCGAATCCAGTCCCAGACTGCCAAACAACAATGACAGCTGCAACCAAAAAATAGCTGGGTGTTGTGGTGGGCGCCTGTAGTCCCAGCTACTTGGGAGGCAGAGGCAGGAGAATCGCTTGAGCCCAGGAGTTGGAGGTTGCTGTGAGCTGTGATGCCACAGCGCTCTACCCAAGAGCAACAGCTTGAGGCTCTGTCTCAAAATAAATAAATAAATAAATAAATAAATAACAAATATCTGGATAGAACTGAACATTTCTTGCTTGAAATTCAAGAAACAAACATGTTTGAGTTTATATATATATGTTCGGTCATTATGAAGTTGTCACAAAACCCTTTCTCTTAAGTCATACTGTGAATACTCAATCCTGTCTCCAGGACAGAAAGTTCCAAAGTGGGGTCCAGAACATGCTCTCCAGTGAGCAAACACCGTCCCTCTCCTGGAGGACACGTGGCATTATGTGCTGGGTGGATCCCACCTAAAACCTTGCCCTTTCGCTAAATGATTACTTATTCCTTGTTCTCTGAATTTTTGTATTCAGCACACTGCCCCAATATTGTGGAAACACAGTAAATATAAAAGAAAAAAGATCCCCGTCCTCGCCCCAGTTGTTCATAATTATTGGTAATATTTGGGGAAAGGAAGAAAATAACCTGTCGTTAGTTGTCAAAGAAGAAGGGGAGTTGAAGTGTGCGTCTTCTCCTTTGTTCTTGTTCTTTCCACTTATTTCATCGATGTCTGCCCGTGTTGGTAGTTTTCCTCATCCAGTCTGGAGTGCAGTGCTGCAGCCACAGCTCACTGAAGCCTGGAACTCCTGGGCTCAAGCGATCCTCCTGCCTTGGTCTCCCAAAGCTCTTTTCTTTTTTTGAGTCAGAGTCTCACTTTGTCACCTTCGGTAGAATGTGGTGGCGTCACAGCTCACAGCAATCTCAAACTCTTGGGCTTAAGCAACTCTCCTGCCTCAGCTTCCCAGGTAGCTGGGACTACAAGCCCCCGCCACAACACCCGGCTATTTTTTATTACAGTTGTCATCATTGTTTTAGCTGGCCTGGGCTGGGTTCAAACCTGCCAGCCTCCGTATATGTGGCTGGCACCGTAACCACTGTGCTATGGGCGCCGAGCCCCAATTCTGATTCTTATGACTTCCCAAAAATCTATCCCCACTTTGATTTTTTTTTTTTTTTTTTTTTTTTTTTTTGCCACAGGGTCTCTCTCTGTCATCCAGGCCTGAGTGCAGGGCTGCTATTATAGCTCACAGCAACCTCAAACTCATGGGCTTAAATGATCCTCCTTCCTCAGCCTCCCAATTAGCTAGGACTACAGGTGTTTGCCACCAAGCCTGGCTAATTTTTTTTAATTTTTTGCAGAGATGGAATCCCACTATGTTGCCGCAGCTGGCATTGGACTGCGGTCCTACAGTGGTCCTCCCGTTTTGGCTTCCCAAAGTGCCTGGAGTACGGGCATCATGCCACTGTGCCTGGTCTGTGCAATCCATTTTAAGCACAATCATTAATTATTGTTCTGTAGTAATGATTTCTATCATATCATTCTCCTGGTCAAACTTTCTATGGTTTGCTCATATCCTAAGAAATGAAATGTAAAGTCTTCCCCTGGATTTTTAAGACCCTCCAAGGTATGGGCCCAATTTCACTTGCAGGTTCTACTTTTAAATCACACTGGACTGCTTCCTGCTCCTAACACACGTTCCACTTGCGTCTTGCCTCTGTCCCTCTGCCACCATTCCCTGCAGCTGCCATATCCCATCTCTGGGGGCACAACTCCTTTACCAGCTATCTCCTGGCAACTTGAATTCTCCCACAACTGAATGTAATCTTTCCTTCTTTAACTCTCTCTGACGAATTGCTCAGACTTGTTCAGGACATTAAGCATGTGTGCTTTGCCTTATTTTTATTTTTGCAAATGCTGCATATCCCGGTTTAAGCCAGCTTCTCAGGGTCTCTGCCTTATCCATCTCTGTACCCGTCCGAGGGCCCAACACGGTGCCGCACACAGAGCTGGAGCTCAACAGGTGTTTTTGAATTTCACTTTAGTAAATGATCTATATCATGACATTTATATATTCATTTAAAATGAGAAAAATCATACTTTATGTTTAACTGGATTTCAATGTAAGAGTAAGTTCTCTCAAAATGCCTTCTTCATCTTTGCACGTATGAGATTAATGGAAGTCAGTCCAAAGCCATTAGTAGAGCAAAAGCATTAAGGAAAACGAGTTACAATGTAAGATACATTTTGATCAGCAAGTTAAAAACATACTCCAAACAACAGCTTACCTGAGAGAGGATTCTTTTAGATTTCTAGGCTCTTTGCCTGTCCAAAGGGCAGGACCATTATTTTCTTCCTTGACTTAAGAAAAAAAAGAAGTTATTTGGTCATTAATTAAATAATTTTACTAAGTTTATGAAGAAGACCTAGTAACATGTACTGAGTCGATGACTCTTCACAAATCCTTGAAAAAAGGTGGCAAGCCCAAACGTGTAAGCTGGCCAGCACGATGGAGCAGAAAGAACGCAGGCTTTAATATTAAAACACAGGCTTAATCTCAGACTCTGACAATAACTTTATTACTCTGACCTCAGAATCTTAATCTGTAAAAATGAGGATGATAATTCTGTAAATGAAAAGGAGATTAACATATATGGAAATGACTGACATAGGCCCAGTGCAATACAGCTTACACCCGCAACCCTAGCTCTCGGGAGCCAAGGAGGGCAGATCGCTTGAGCTCAGGAGTTCCAAACCAGCCGGAGCAAGAACAAGCAAGACCTGTCTCTACTAAAAATAGAAAAACTAGCCGGGCGTAGTGGCGGGCGCCTGTAGCCCCAGCTACTCGGGAGGCTGAGGCAAGAGCATTGCTTCAGCCTAGGAGTTTGACAGCGACAACACTCTACCGAGGGCGACAGAGTGAAATTCTGGCTCAGGAAAAAATATATAAATAAATAAAATAAAAATGACTGAAAATAACCAGTCATGACTTACATCAAGAAAACTGTCATATACCTCCCATTATGTGAGTGTCTTGTGTTTGCTTATTTGGGGGAATAAGTAAAAATAGTGTCTAATGAGTATTCTATAACAGAAGCGAATTTACTTTTCCGTAAGTTACTGCAAAGTTGGTATTGGCCACAGGGATTCAGCCCCAGAGGAAGCTCAGGTGACCCCGGCCTGGAACCAGGGCAGTGGACGGTGCGGGTGGGTCTACCGCAACTCGGAGGGCACAGGCCGCTTGGGGCTCTAGTCCAGACATGAGAGGTCAGCCCAGCCCTCAGAGCCCCAACGTTAAAGACCACCGGGGATCAGAGGCAAAGGCCTGAGGGAAAAAGTGTTGTTGGGGGCACACAGCTGCCCGGGGGCAGGCGGGGGAGTCCAAGTGTGTGGTAGCTGCACCCGAATGTGTGCGTCTCCCAGTTTTGATCTGAGGTTGGTAGAATCCACAGACGCAGAACCCGCAGACACGGAGGGCCAACTGTCTATCCATCTGTTCAGTCGGCCCCTGCGTGACAGGAAGCGCACAGGCCACTCACACGTGGGCTTCCTGCTCCTCTGCCACCCAGGACAGCGAGACCAGGCCCTGCCCTTCCTCCTGGTCCTCGGGCTGCTCGCAGGGAAAACGATGAGGTGAGGCCTTTATGACAACCCCCTGCCCCTCCATGAACAGTAAATATATTTTCTCTGCCTTATGATTTTCTTAAATAATAGCTTCTTTTTTCTAGCTTACTCTACACTAAGAACACAGTCTACAGTACTTAAGACATAGAAGATAAGTGTGGATGGGTTGCTTATGTTATCAGCAACTCTGGGTCAACAGGAGGCTACCAGCAGTTAAGTTTTGGGGGAGTCACAGATTGTACATGGAGTTTTGACTATGCAAAGGTCAAACCCTGCTTTGTTCAAGGGTCATATGAAACTTAGGTTTAGTTTACATTTTACTAAATTATGTTTCATTCTGGTTTGGAGGTTCATCTACTTAGCTTCATGCCAATATTTTAAAACATACCACTAAAGTCTTTTGGGTCTTTTCTGATTCTAGGACTGCAGTGAATATGTAGTGGCCACTAGCCACCAGTGGCAATTTAAATTTAATTAAATTAAGCCAGGCGTGGTGGCTCATACATGTAAAGCACTCTGGGAGGCCAACACAGACTGATTGCTTGAGCTCAGGAATTCGAGACCAGCCTGAGCAAGAGCGAGACCCTAGCTCTAAAAAGTAGCCAGCTGTTGGCTTGGGCCTGTAGCTGAGCAGTTAGGGTGCCAGCCACATACACCAGAGCTGACGGGTTCGAACCCGGGCCTGCCAAACAACGATGACAACTACATCCAATCATTAGGTGGTAAGGCATTAAAAAATAATAATAAATTTTAAAAAATGTCAACTACAACCAAAAAATAGCCAGGCATTGTGGCAGGCAGCTGTAGTCCCAGCTACTTAGGAGGCTGAGGCAAGAGAATCACTTGAGCCCAAGAGTTTGAGATTGCTGTGAGCTATGACGCCATGGCATTCAAACCAGGGCAACTGAGGGGGACTCTGTCTCCAGTAAAATAAAATAAATTAATTAAATTAAAACTCAGGCCAGATACAGTGGCTCACATGTGTAATCCCAGCACTTTGAGAGGCTGAGGCTGAAGGATTATTTGACACCAGGAATTTGAGATGAGTCTGGGGAACACAGCAAAACCTCCATCTTTACAAAGAATAAAAAATTATCCAGGTGTCGTGGTGGCACCTGTAGTCCCAGCTACACAGGTGGCTGAGGTAGAAGGATCGCTTGAGCCAAGAGATGGAAGTTACAGTAAAATAGGATCACACCCCTGCACTCCATCCTTGGTGACAGGCGGTAACCTGTATCAGACTGTAAAAAAATTAAGTCACTTTCAGTATTCAGGTAGTCAATGGCCACAGGTAGCCAACAGACATAATTAGAATAACTAAAGATCATCTCCATCACTGCAGAACGTTCTACTGGGTAGGGCTATTCTCAAATGCACCTGAAACTAAGTGGTTAATAACCCGGTCCATTCAAAAGCTTTGGCTACTAATGTAGTGACACAATGTCACTCTCTTCCCATCAGCATTAATCATTTATAGTTTACTAACCATCCTCTTTCAGCAAAATGTAAAAAGTACCATTCATAAGGTGCTAATTGTGGCCCATATAAGAATATATATATATATATACTAAGGAGAAAGGCCTCTTTTTCTCTATAGCTACAGAAAAATTGGGCCTACGTAGGAGTCCTGTTAAAAGTGTGATGACTTAGTGTAAGTATTTTTACTGTAAACGATTTGTCATTTTGAGCTCCCTTTGTTCAGGTGATCAGGTGGATTGCAGCATGGACACCTTTGCTACGTGGTAAAAATATTCCCTAGGCTTTCACCCAAGAGGTTCAGATTTAGTCCTAGTAATTAGCTTTCTGTCAATACTGGTAGTTAGCGTGTGCCTCTTCTACAGCGTGATATCACCTTCATTAACACTGGAGATTTTAGTAACGACTATTGTCAGATTGACAATAGGGCAGGTTTGAGACAGTCTCTGGCATTAGGACCATGTATTACAGAGTGTGTAGAGCTGAACCACCGAGTCCTGGGTGAACAGTGATGTCTAACCCAGGGCAGGAGCCTTGGGGGATAGAAGGCAGACAGCATCACTGCGAGCATGATGGAAAGGGAAGAGGCTTTTATCCTGTGATGTGTGCCAGACTCCTTATGACCGTGGCAGGTTTACGTTCTCAAAAGCCCCTGAATAAAAGTGTCAGACGTACCATTGGGGATGAAAGCAAAGAACAGGCTGGGGCAGGTGTATCCTGTGAACACCCAGGCCCACGAGATGAACCTTCACTGCTTTTAACATAATTTACAATGTCTTTAGGAACTTAAATTCATAAAACTTCCACCTGTTTTACTAAATCCTTTTAATGTGTGTATTTCTCTTCCTGCCCACAATGAAAAAGCCTCAAGGGGGTGGTGCCTGTGGCTCAAGCAGTAGGGCACCAGCCCCACATACCGGAGGTGGCGGGTACAAACCCAGCCCTGGCCAAAATCTGCAACAACAACAAAAAAGATTAGCTTGTATCTAAAATATACTGTTATTTAAAAAAAAAATAGAAAAAGAAAAAGCCTCAAGGGGGCGGTGCCTGTGGCTCAGTCAGTAAGGCCCCGGCCCCATATACCGAGGGTGGCGGGTTCAAACCCAGCCCCGGCCAAACTGCAACCAAAAAAAAAAAAATAGCCGGGCGTTGTGGCAGGCACCTCAGCTACTCGGGAGGCTGAGGCAAGAGAATCGCTGAAGCCCAGGAGTTGGAGGTTGCTGTGAGCTGTGTGAGGCCATGGCACTCTACCGAGGGCCATAAAGTGAGACTCTGTCTCTACAAAAAAGAAAAAGAAAAAGAAAAAGCCTCAAGGATGATTATGCTTGTGGACAAGGATAAATATGCATTTAAGGCAGCCATCATCAGCTAGACATCCTAATTAGTGTGCCAGGAGACCTGGTGAGCAGCCAGGGACTTGGTAAGTCTGCTCATTACAACAACTTCTACAAACATTTTCCATGCCATAGCATGTCAGGGCGGGAAGGGGCCACAGGCCACACCATCTTCTCACACTTTGTAGCTGTGTGGTACTCCAAGGGTCTTCGGGTGAAGTCCGGGGTGAGCGAGTGTGCTGCTACGGGACAGTCTGGCTACTCGGCTGAGTGCCAGAGATGAAAGGACCTATGCAGAAGTTTCCTCAGACCTTCCCCCTTTCCTAATGTAGTGGCACAATGCAATCTCCACGGCTGACCCCACTAATGCAGTCATCCTAGCCGTGGGCTAGCACTGCCCACGTTACTTCAGGTAACACAGCAATATGTGGAGCTAGGATCGGAGATGAGTGGCTCGGAATAGTTAAATGACTTGCAGAAGGACGCGCAGCCAGCAAATGCATGAGCCAGGACTCCAACCCCAACTAGCCAAATCCTAGGTCCATGCCCTTTTTCTCTGCTTTTCACCAGCTGCCAACTATGAGGCTAGACACTGTACAGACTCACACACCTAGACCCACAGGTGCGCAGAGGCACCTGCACTGCTCTTACAAGCACTTCTGACACCAAATGTGGGGGGGTTCCCTCTGCCCAAAAATCAATTCTCTAATTCTCTGGACACCATCTGGGTATCCTGCATTTCAGATCAATTCTAGCTCTAAACCACCTGGATTTAGTGCAGACTCGTGAGGAAAGGGCTCAGTCGCTCAGAGTGCCCCAACTTCAGATGCCAATTGTGAGTCCCAGATTCCCACCTCCACTATGACCAGCCAGCTATAAACCAGGGGCTCCCCATGAAAGGGATCAGAATACGCCACCCCGAAATGTGAGGCTTTGGCATAGGAGTGATTTTGAACCAAAGGCCCTTGAGAAACCGCAGGTGCAGGAAGGGCTCTCTGCCCTACCACTTCCAGGAGAGAGGCAGCCTCCTTCCGTCAGGAAGAGGAGCACATTCTTATCGCCAGACATGGGGGCTGCTGACCCTGAGATGAATCTGTGCAGACTTATTAAACGGCCCTCATCTTCCGTCAGTCTCCCCTGGAACTTCCTGCTAACCTACCCACACTTCACTGACCCGGAGCCCGAAGCTCTGCCTTGGTCTTGTCACAGCCCTACAATCCACTGTTCATAAACTCCCAGGCCCTTCTGCTTCTCTTTCATGAAGGTTTCTATGCCATGTACAAATGTTTACACCAACGCTCAGCGCCTGTAGCCCGGTGAGCAGGGCGCTGGCCACATACACCAAGGCTGGTGGGTTTAAGCCCGGCCCAGGCCTGCTAAACAACAATGACAACTGCAACCAAAAAATGCCAGGCGTTGGGGCTGGCACCTGGAGTCCCAGCTACTTGGGAGGCTGAGGCAAGAGACTTACCTAAGCCTAAGAGTTTGAGGTTGCTGGGGGCTGTGACGCCACGGCATTCTACCCAGGGGGACATAGTGAGACTGTCTCAAAAAAAAAAAGTTAACACCAAATAAAATGTGTAGCCTTTTCTCCTGTTAATCTGTAATTTGTTAGTTTAATCCCAGGTCCAGCCACAGAACATAAAAGAGTAGAGGAAAAGTCTTTCTTCCCTGTACCACAACCCCTTCCTGAGGTCTGCAACCGGCAAGAATTCAGGAGAGGGCTCTGTTTACCATCACCAGTCCATTACGAAAGACGCTGCTCGGGGAAGAGCGGAGTGGAAGTGCACAGGGCGCCGTATGGGAGGGGGCTGCAGAGGCTCTAGGCCAGTGGCCCTCAACCTTCCTAATTTTCATTGTTACAAAGGGGTCGTGACCCACAGGTTGAGAACCACTGCTCTAGGCCCTCCCCTGAAACACCCCCACTCCAGCAACTGGATGTGTTCACCAACCTGGGAGCTCTGAGATCCTGTCCTTTTTTTTTTTTTTTTTTTTTATTGTTGGGGATTCATTGAGGGTACAATAAGCCAGGTTACACTGATGAGATCCTGTCCTTTAAGAGTTTGTATGGAGGATTCATTAAGTAGGTATGATTGATTACATCATCGGTCATGGGTGATTGGCTCAAACTCCAGCCACTGTCCCTACCCTGGAGGATGTGGGGGTGGGGGCACGCAGGGGAGGATGGAAAATTCTAACTCTCTAATCACATGGTGGTCTCCTCTGACACCCAGCCCCCATTCTGAAACTATCTACAGGCCACCAAGTGTCACCTCATTAGCATAAACTAAATACTGGAGAACCTCCACATTGACCCCTCCCTGCACTGACCACCTCCTGAAGTTGACCTGATTTTCACAGACGGGACGGGCACCACATGTGTGTGTCTGTACAGCAGACTCGTTCCTTACCGTGACCACCTCCGTGTGTGGACCAGCTTGTGACAGTCCCTTGGGTGGTCACCCGAGAGAGGTTCTACTGTAAACTGGAAGGAGCTTATTATGAATAACAAGCAGTGTTCCTCTTACCCATGTCAGTCAGGAAATTATAGGAGTTTTAGGCCCTGTGTGGTGGCTCACATCTGTAATCCTAGCATTCTGGGAGGCCGAGGTGGGTGGATTGCTTGAGCTCAGGAGTTTGAGACCAGCCTGAGCAAAAGTGAAACCCCATCTCTACTAAAAAATAGAAAAACTGAGGCAAGGGGATCACTTGAGCCCAGGAGTTGGAGGTTACTGTGAGCTATGATGCCACAGCACTCTACCCAGGGCAACAGCTTGAGACCCTTCCTCAAAAAAAAAAAAAAAAAAGAGTTTTAGAAGTTCTGCATCAGGAATCAGGGACAAAGGGTATACAGTATTCCTTATTGTATCACTATGTATATATACAATTAGACCATGAAAACAAATAGTGGATTACTGAGCTATATATTTATACTTTATTTCTTTTCTTTTTATTTTTTTTTGGAGACAGAGTCTCACTATGTCGCCCTCAGTAGAGTGCCATGTCATCACAGCTCACAACAACCTCAACCTCAAACTCTTGGGGTTAAGCGATTCTCCTGCCTCAGCCTCCCGAGTAACTGGGACTACAGGCACCTGCCACAATGCCTGGCTATTTTTTGGTTACAGTCGTCATTGTTGTTTAGCAGGCCCAGGCCGGGTGGAACCCTCCAGCCTGGGTGCATGTGGCCGGCGCCCTACCCACTGAACCATTACGCTCTATTTTTATCCACTTGTCCTTGAACTTTTCAGACTTCCATACAGGAAAAGCTTAGAGAAAGCCCAGACTCCAGACCACCAGGCAGGGAAGGACCAGCAGCGCCAGGTGAGGGCAGCGGCCTGATCCTCACCCCTTGCATCTCCTGGAGCACCGCAGGAAGGTCACCTGGATAGGTGCTGAGCTCTCCGAGGACAAGATCTGAAGGTGACTTTCCATCTTGTTATCTAGGTGTGCATCCCAGTTCGTGGGTGGTAACAAGGACTCATTCCTTCACCAAACCCTACTCGGGCTCCCCTTCACTTTGGACTCTTGTGTCCTTCTCTGCATTGTCCAATTTAGCAAGAATCTGCTCAGTTGTTTGAGACAGAACCTCCCTTACCCCTGAATTTTCTACCCACTGATTCTGTTCCTTGGCTATAAATTCCCACTTGCCCATGCTGTGTTGCGAGTAGAGCTCTGTCCAACCCGGAGGTCTCTTCCCCTATTGCCAGAGTCCTGAACAAAATCTGTTTACATTACTTCACTATCCAGTTATGGATTTTTGAACAGTGGATAGATTCCCCAAAAATATTTTTGAATAAAGACTGAATACTATTAATAAGCATAATAATGAGGGCAGAGCCTGTGGCTTGCCTTGCTGGTGGGAGGACCAAGGCTAACAAAGATGCCTACCAACGGATACCCTATGGCCAGGTGACAAGCACGCCAATTCCCCTGCTCTTCTTCACTGCTTTTTCATTAAAATCTCTCTGTTAATAAGATTATTAAGACTGAATAAGAACTGACCAAGAAATCCAGATTCTAACTCATTCTTCTTTTTATTTTTTATTTTTATCATTATTATTATTTTTTGAGACAGAGTCTCACTATGTCGCCCTGGGTAGAGTGCCGTGGCATCACAGCTCACAGCAACCTCAAACTCTTGGGCTCAGCCTCCCAAATAGCTAGGACTATAGGTGCCCACCACAACGCCCAGCTATTTTTATTTTTATTTATTTGTTTTTTTTGAGACAGAGTCTCACTATGCCGCCCTCAATAGAGTGATGTGGCATCATAGCTCACAGCAACCTCAAACTCTTGGGCTTAAGAGATTCTCTTGCCTCAGCCTCCCAAGTAGCTGGGACTATACGTGCCCACCACAACACCCAGTTTTGTTTTGTTTTGTTTTGTTTGCAGTTGTCGTTGTTTTTTTAGCTGGCCTGGGCCAGGTTCGAACCCACCAGCCAGGGTGTATGTGGCCAGGCCCTACCCACTGAGCTACGGGCGCCGTCTCATTCTTCTTTTTAAACCAATGTTCAGTGAACATAGTTCTGTCTTTCTTTTTTCTTCCTTCCTTTCCTTCCTCCACTTCTTTTCCTTTTTGCTACACACTTTATTCATGGCACACTGTGCCCGGCCACTGTGCTGGTCAGACTGTATTTATCAGCCAGCTCGTCTTCTAAAGGTCTACAGAAAATGATCATTTTTATCTTATGAAGAAACATATTTTTGTCTTAAATCACTTGAAGACATGTATTACTTACCTTTTTTCTTAGCTTTGGCATAACGAAATGGGAACAGGAACTTCCTGACACCTTTTGACTTCTCACAGTCTTTTTTCAAAACAGTTGAAGAAAAGATGATACGAATGTGTTGGTTGATTTCTCTAACTGGTGAACTCAAAAATTCTGGGTAGTCATCAATCTGGAAAAAGAGATTAATAGATCTCATTGAATACAAATGCAGCTGCTTCCCTATTCTGGGATGACAAATCCCCCAAAGCCAAGGGTAAATGTTTTTTTTTTGTAGAGACAGAGTCTCACTTTATGGCCCACAGTAGAGTGCCGTGGCCTCACACAGCTCACAGCAACCTCCAACTCCTGGGCTTCAGCGATTCTCTTGCCTCAGCCTCCCAAGTAGCTGGGGCTACAGGCGCCTGCCACAAGGCCCGGCTATTTTTTGGTTGCAGTTAAGCCAGGGCCGGGTTTGAACCCGCCACCCTCGGTATATGGGGCCGGCGCCTTACCGACAGAGCCACAGGCGCCGCCCACCAAGGGTAAATGTAAACTGCATTTTTTTCTCTTTCATGTTCTCCCTGTGGGCAGCCTTCCTCTTCTGGCTGTCTGACTCCCCAATTCTTCCCGTGTCCCAGACCTGCTCAGATGGCAATTTGCTGCTGGCTTCATCTCTGTTCCAGTCTATAGATATATGTCTCCAATTTTATGCCAATACCATGCTGTTTCTTGTTTGTTTTTGAAAGCATTGCCATCAAGTGGTAAAAACCGTGCTGTTTTGATCATTACAAGCTTGCATAATATTCCATGGTGTACATATACCACAATTTATGGAGACTTTACCTCTTTCATGTTTACATGGATGGAGCTGGAACATATTCTTCTTAGTAAAGTGTCTCAAGAATGGAAGAAAAAGTACCCAATGTACTCACCCTTATTATGAAACTAATGTAGGAACTCCACATGAAAGCTATAACCCAGTTATAACCTAAGAATAGGGAGAAGGGGGAAAGGGAGAGGAGGGAGGAGGGAGGGAGGGGGATTAATGGGATTACACCTGCGGTGCATCTTACAAGGGTATATGTGAATCCTAGTAAATGTGGAATGTAAAGGTCTTAGCAAAATAACTAAGAAAATGCTACGAAAGCTATGTTAACTAGTGTGATGAAAATGTGTCAAACGGTCTATGAATCAAGTGTATGGTGCCCCATGATCATACTAATGTACACAGCTATGATTTAATAAAAAAAAAAAAAAAAAAACAAGCTTGCAGTGTCGCCTGAAGTCTGGTAAAGTGATGCCTCCAGATTTGTTATTTCATAGAATTGCATTGGCTATTCAGGGTCTTTTCTGATTCCATACAAAGTTCTACAAAAAAAAAAAAGTAGAACTATTTCATCAAGTTCTGCAAAATATGAGGCTGGTGTTTTAACAGGGATGGCCCTGAATCTGTAAATTGCTCTGGGAGGTATAGACATTTTAACAGTGTTGATGCTTTTCCATCTGTTGAAATCTGCAATTTCTTTCCTTGGTGTTTCTCAGTGCTCTCTGTAGAGGTCCTTTGCCTCCTTTGTTAAATTTCTTCCAAGGTATTTTATTTCCTTCGATGCCACTGTGAAAGGCATTGTGTCTTTGATTTGATTCTCAGCTTGACTGTTACTGGCACATGTTAAAGCCACTGATCTGTGCAGCCAGAAACAGTGCTGCACTGACTTATCAATTCCAAGAGTCTCTTCTTGAGTCCTTGGGGTTTTCTCGGGATAGGATCATGATGTCAGCAAAGAGTGAGAGTTTGACCTCCTCTTTCCCCCTGTGGATACCGTCAGTATCCTTCTCTCGTGCGATGGCTCAGGCTGGGATTTCCAGAGCCACGTGGAACAGCAGTGGCACCCGTGGGCATCCTTGTCTGGCTCCAATTCTGAGACACGATGCTTTCCATTTTTCTCCATTCAATGCAATGTTGGCTGTGGGTTTGTCATAGATGGGGCCTATCAACTTAAGGAAAGTCCCATCTATGCCAATATTCATACGTATGTGTTCTTATGAGGAAAGGGTGCCGAATTTTGTCCAATGTTTTTTCTACACCTAGAAAAGGATGAGAGGACCATATGGTCTGTTTTTCCTTCTGTTTATGTGGTGAATGATGCTTATAGAATTGCATGTGTTGAACCAGCCTTGCATCCCTGGAATGTGGAGTCCACCTGGCCATGATGCATTACTTTTTTGATATGCTATTGAGCTCTGTTTGCTAAGATGTTACTGAGAATTTTTGCTTCTATATCCATTAGACATATTGATCTACAGTTTTTGTTATTGTTGCGTCCTTTCCTAGCTTTGATATCAGAGTGATATTTGCATCATAGAAGGAGCTGGGGAGAGTTCTGAGTTCCTTCTTTCTCAATGATAGGGAACAGATTCTGCAACACAGGCACAAGCTTATCTTTGAAGGTCTGGTAAAATTCTGGTGTTAAACTGTCTGGTCCCAGACTTTTTTTTTTTGAGACAGAGTCTCACTAGGTCACCCTTGGAGAGTGCCATGGCTTCACAGTTCACAGCAACCTCAAACTCCTGGGCTTAAGCGATTCTCCTGCCTCAGCCTCCCTGGGACTACAGGCGCCCACCACAACACCCGGCTATTTTTTGTTGTTGTTGTTGTTGTTGCAGTTGTCATTGTTGTTTAGCTGGCCCAGCCAGGTTCGAACCCGCCAGCCTTGGTGCATGTGGCGGGCACGGTAACCACTGTGCTATGGGCGCAGAGCCCCAGACTTTTTTTGTTGGAAGATTTTTTATTATTTTTCAGTGCTGATGTTGGACAGTTCAGGATTTCTATTTCTTCCTGGTTGAGTCTAGGGAGATAGTATGCTTCCAGGAATTTGTTCATTTCTTCCACATTTCCAAATTTCTGGGCATAGAAATTTTTATAGTATTCGGTAATAGTATTTTGTATTTCGGTGTTAATCTGGGAGAACAGATTAGCTACATGTAAAGATCCCAAAAGGATCTTCACCTCTCACCACCACAAAAATTAACTCATGATGGGTAAAAGATTTAAACCTATAGATGTGAAACTATAAAAATCCTAGAAGACAGTGTGGGGAAAACTTTTAATGATATTTGCCTAGGGAAAGAATTTATAAAGAATTTATACCCCAGGGCGGCGCCTGTGGCTCAGTCGGTAAGGCGCCAGCCCCATATACAGAGGGTGGCGGGTTCAAACCCGGCCCCGGCCAAACTGCAACCAAAAAATAGCCGGGCGTTGTGGCGGGCGCCTGTAGTCTCAGCTACTCGAGAGGCTGAGGCAGGAGAATCGCTTAAGCCCAGGAGTTGGAGGTTGCTGTGAGCTGTGTGAGGCCACGGCACTCTACCGAGGGCCATAAAGTGAGACCCTGTCTCTACCAAAAAAAAAAAAAAAAAAAGAATTTATACCCCATTGGTAATCACAGCAACAACAAAAATAAATAAATGGTTAAAAAGTTAGAAGTTTCTGGGCGGCGCCTGTGGCTCAAGGAGTAGGGCGCCGGTCCCATATGCTGGAGGTGGCGGGTTCAAACCCATCCCCGGCCAAAAAAAGAAAAAAGTTAGAAGTTTCTGCATAGCTAAGAGCACAATCAATAGACTAAAAAGACAACCTACAGAATGGGAGAAAATATTTGCATGCTACACAGATGACAAAGTCTTGATAATGAGAATCTACACAGAACTCAAGGAAATCAACAAGATCAAACAATTCCATTAAAAATTGGGCAAGAGGGGCGGCGCCTGTGGCTCGTGGGTAAGGCGCTGGCCCCATATACCCAGGGTGGTGGGTTCAAACCCGGCCCCGGCTGAAATGCAAACCAAAAAATAGCTGGGCGTTGTGGCAGGCGCCTGTAGTCCCAGCTACTCGGGAGGCTGAGGCAAGAGAATCGCTTCAGCCCGGCAGTTGGAGGTTGCTGTGAGCTGTGTGAGGCCATGGCACTCTACCGAGGGCGATAAAGTGAGACTCTGTCTCTACAAAAAAAAAAAAAAATTGGGCAAGAGGG
The DNA here is from genome assembly GCF_027406575.1 of Nycticebus coucang. Lineage (NCBI taxonomy): Eukaryota > Metazoa > Chordata > Mammalia > Primates > Lorisidae > Nycticebus > Nycticebus coucang. The sequence continues at coordinate 2,808,635 of NC_069791.1, read as the reverse complement.
CGGCGCCTGTGGCTCAAAGGAGTAGGGTGCCGGCTCCATATGCTGGAGGTGGTGGGTTCAAAACCAGCCCTGGCCAAAAACCACAAAAAAATAAAAATAAAAATAAATTAAAAATTGGGCAAGATCCAGCTACTCGGGAGGCTGAGGCAAGAGAATCGCCTTAAGCCCAGGAGTTGGAGGCTGCTGTGAGCTGTGTGAGGCCACGGCACTCTACCGAGGGCCATAAAGTGAGACTCTGTCTCCAAAGAAAAAAAAAGATGAAGTGTTTATATCTTTTGGGTTAACTTGGATATAGTTGTAGAGCATTCACTTTAGTGAAATATCACATGAATGGAAAATCAAAAAAAAAATTGGGCAAGAGACAGGAACAGGAACTTTTCTTACAAAGATAGTCTAATGGCCAACAAACATATGAAAAAATGCTCATTGTCTCGAATCATCAAAGAAATCCAAATCAAAAGCACACTGAGCTATCACCTAACCTAGTGAGAATGGCTCATGTCATAAAGCCCAAAGCAACGGATGGGATGGATGTGGGCGTGGGTGCAGGGAGAAGGGAGCTCCCTTACACTATTGGGGGGACTGCAAACCAGTACAACCTCTGTGGAGAGTAGCGTGGAAATCCCTCAAAGAAGGAAAAGTAGACCTATAATTTGATCCTGCAATCTGATTACTAGGTATTTACCCAAAGGAAAAAGTCATTTTATCAAAAGACACTTGCATTTGAAGGTTTATAGCAGCACAATTTATAATTGCAAAGATGTGGAAACAACCCAAGTATCCATCAGTCTCACTGTGAGCAAGAGCAAGACTCCGTCTCTACTAAAAAGAGGGAGTCGATTACTACGTGGCATATACATACAAATACCATGATACCATGGAATATTATTCAACCATAAAAAGATGGAGATCTCATATATTTTGTAACAATCTGGATGGCATTTGAGACCATTCACCTGTGGGAAGTATCCCAAGAATGGAAAAATAAACATCATATGTACCCAGTACTAAGTTGGAATTAGTAAATTAAGACCTACTAAGTGTATGCACATGAGGGCAAAACTCAGTGAAATTCATCTAACAGGGAGGGGGAGCAGGGCATGGGCAAACTCCCACCCAGTGGGGACCCTGCACAGGCACACTGCACTGCACACTTTCCAGGTGAAGGGTACATCCATAACTCTGATTTACAAGTTATACAATCAAACTATGTAATCAAATTGTACGTACCCCCTTAATAATCTCGAATTTCTTTTAATTGTATACTTAATTAGATTAATTTATTTTTATTTATTTATTTATTTTTTGCAGTTTTTAGCTGGGGCTGGGTTTGAACCCATCACCTCCAGCATATGGGGCCGATGCCCTACTCCTTCAGCCACAGGCACCACCCAATTAATTAGGTTGAGACAAAGATTTTTCTATGCAGGTGCCAACATCCATTACTGATTCTACGAATGCAAACATCTTGATTTAAACTAATGGAAATAAGGCCAGGTGCTCTGACTCACACCTGTAATCCCAGCCCTCTGGGAGGCCAAGGCAGGTGGATCATTTCAGCTCAGGAATTGGAGACCAGCCTGAGCAAGAGGAGACCTCATCTCTACTAAAAATAGAAAAACTAGTCAAGCTATGACACCACAGAACTTTACCCAGGGTGACAGAGTAATAACGCTCTGTTTCCAATGAATGAATAAATAAATAACTAAATAAATAACAAACTAATGGAAATGTTATTCTTTCTGTTCCTTTTTTTTTTCCAGTTCATCCTGGGTAATATAGCAAGCCTTTAACAAAACAAAAAAGAATCAGAATTCCCCTATCAGCTTTTTGCACATATTTAAAATTTAGGTGAAAATGTTTCCTATGATAGTACAGTTTCAGCTCTCTCTTTCACAAATATAAGAAGGAAATTTCAAATAATAAAATTTTTGAAATCTAATTCAGAGTAATTGAAGATAGTAATATGTGTTAATAAAAAGCTATTAGGATCTATTCAAATTTCATTTTTAAAAATTATTTTCAGGCTCAGCACCCATAGCACAGTGGTTACAGTGCTGGCCACATACACCAAGGCTGGCAGGTTTGAACCTGGCCTGGGCCAGCTAAACAACGACAACTGCAACAAAAAAATAGCCAGGCATTGTAGCAGGCACCTGTAGTCCCAGCTGCTTGGGAGGCTGAGGCAGGAGAATCGCTTAAGCCCAAGAGTTTGAGGTTGTTGTGAGCTGTGACGCCACAGCACTCTACCAAGGGTGACAAAGTGAGACTCTGTCTCAAAAAAAAAAATATATTATTTTCAGGCTAGGTGCCCATTGCTCAGTGGTTAGGGCATTGGCCACATGTTTGGGGCTGGTGGATTTGAACCCAGCCGGGCCTGCTGGAAAAAAAAAAAAAAAAAACAGGCATGGTGGCAAGCGCCTATAGTCCCAGCGACTAGAGAGGCTGAGGCAAGAGAATCACTTGAGCCCAAGAGTTTCAGGTTGCTGTGAGCTGTAACACCACAACACCAGGGTGGCAAAGTGAGACTCTGTCTCAATAAAAAAAAATTTTTTAAATGATTTTCAAGGGCAGCACCTGTGGCTCAGTGAGTAGGGCGCCGGCCCCATATATGCCAAGGGTGGCGGGTTCAAACCCAGCCCCAGCCAAACTGCAACAAAAAAATAGCCGGGCGTTGTGGTGGGCGCCTGTAGTCCCAGCTACTCGGGAGGCTGAGGCAAGAGAATCACGTAAGCCCAAGAGTTAGAGATTGCTGTGAGCCGTGTGACGCCACGGCACTCTACCCCAGGGCGGTACAGTGAGACTCTGTCTCTACAAAAAAAAAAAATGATTTTCAAATATACAGAGTGATTCAAACAGCTAATGCAGCATAACGCAAATGTAACCTCGCAAGGATGTGCTTTAGCTAAATAATAAAGTTTTACAGTTTGTAAAAAATTCTCCTCTGCACAAAAATATTTTGAGAAAGGCCTTAAGTTATTTCAAATCTTTTCATTCTCCAAAATTTTTAAATAACCTTTTTTCCTATTTATAGGTTCATTTTGTAAAAATTAATTAGAAAATGCCCATTAAAATAGAGAAGAAAATAGAAGATCACCAGTGACTCCATTATGCCCAGAAAACCACCAAGATGACTTGGTGCCTTTAGCTCAGTGGCTAGAGTGCCAGCCACATACACCAGAGCTGGCATGCTCAAATCCAGCCCCGGCCTGCCAAACAACAATGACAACTACAATCAAAAAATAGCCGGGCATTGTGGCGGGGGCCTGTAGTCCCAGCTACGTGGGAGGCTAAGGCAAGAGAATCACTTACGCCCAAGAGTTGGAGGTTGCTGTGAGCTGGGATGCCATAGCACTCTACCAAGGGTGACGTAGTGAGACTCTGTCTCAAAAGAAAAAAAAGAAAACCACAAAGATACATAAATACTTCCAGGATATTTTTTCTTTCAAATATATGCTTATAAAATTAGAATCATACACAGCTAAGTCTTTGGTTTGTTTGTTTTGCATGACTCTGTATTAAGAATATTTTTTTCTTGCTTTTGGAAAATTTATGACTGAAATTAACAAAAAGGATTAGCCAGCTTTTCTCCACCTTTTCTTATCTTTGAACTGTTCTAAAACTCTGTAAATTAGAGATAATGGATAATTACGAAAATAATACTTGTCCTGAGCTTGGTGCCTGTGGCTCAAGTGGCTAAGGAGCCAGCCACATACACCTGAGCTGGCGGGTTCAAATCCAGCCTGGGCCCGCCAAACAACAACGACGGCTGCAACCAAAAAAAAAAATAGCCGGGCATTGTAGCAGGCGCCTGTAGTCCTAGCTACTTGCTTGAGCCCAGGAGTTGGAGTTGCTGTGAGCTGTGATGGCACAGCACTCTACCCAGGGTGACAGCTTGAGGCTCTGTCTCAAAAAAAAAATAATAATAATACTTGTTCTGATATAAACTGATTGTGTCCAGTGCTGGGCAACTAATTATTGCCTTCCTGCAGAGGACAGCTCTTTGGTACCTGGAGCAGGGAGACTTTGTGTTCCTGTGTTTCCTGAACAGAAGCTATAACCTCTTCCTGTATCTACATTTCTATAATGCAGGAAGTCCTTTATCTATTATTGTCTTAGTGTATAATATTTTCCTATCTTCAGAGGGTTTTAATAACTTAGATAATAAAAACTCCTTTTTTTTAGAGACAGAGCCTCAAGCTGTAGCCCTGGGTAGAGTGCTGTGCCATCACAGCTCACAGCAACCTCCAACTCCTGGGCTCAAGCGATTCTCCTGCCTCCGCCTCCTAAGTAGCTGGGACTACAGGAGCCCACCACAACATCCGGCTATTTTTTGGGTGCAGGTGTCATTGTTTGGCAGGCCAGGGCTGGATTAGAACCCACCAGCTCAGGTGTGTGTGGCTGGCGCCTTAGCCGCTTGAGCTACAGGTGCTGAGCCGATAATAAAAACTCTTAAATACAGGGGCGGCGCCTGTGGCTCAGCGGGTAGGGCGCCAGACCCATATACCAAGGGTGGCAGGTTCAAACCCAGCCCTGACCAAAACTGCAACAACAAATAGCTGGGCGTTGTGGCGGGCACCTGTAGTCCCAGCTACTTGTGAGGCTGAGGCAGGAGAATCGCCTAAGCCCAGGAGTTGGAGGTGCCGTGAGCTGTGTGATGCCATAAGCACTCTATCAAGGGCGATAAGGTGAGACTCTGTCTCTACAAAAAAAAAAAAAAAAACTCTTAAATACAGGTTTACTAATCTAATAAGCTAATATTACTCATATATAATGTTAAAAATTATGAAGAAAGCAAATTGTGCCTAATAAAATGGAGTCATTATTCTGATCAATTTTTATTTGAATTGTGTTTTATAGTATCTCAGATTGAAGATAATTTCTAAGCCATTTAGGTTACTTAAAGCCTTGGGCTTGTATTAAATTAATTAATAGATAATCATCAAATACCAAGATAATTTCTAGGAAAGAATACTGAAACATTGGCCATTAAAGCTTGTTTTCATATTCTATAGGGAGGCTATATATTTTGGTAAAGTTCGTTTACAAAGTTTCCATACTTGCTGCCAGGTTCTCTTCAAACATGTTACTATGTCTAATTTTAAATGTTTTATTGTCGGCTTCACTAAGTAGGTAACCAGGCACTGTTCCTCAGACACTCAATCTCCTCTAACAAATTCTTGATTTGTGACATGCCGAAATAAGATCCTAATATAAGAAATAATTATGTAAAACTTCCAGAGGTATATCTTTTATACCTCAAGTATCTTTGCGATTTCTGAGAGGGCTCCTGAAAAAAAAACCCACAAAGGCTCAGGCTGGTCTCAAACTCAGGCAATCCACCTGTCTCAGCCTCCCAGAGTGCTAGGATTACAGGGATGAGCCACAGGGCTGTGCCAACCCCCTTCTCCACTTTAAAGATGTGACCCATCCAGATAATCCAAATTAATTTCCCTATTTTAAGGTCTACTGATTAGCAACCTTTTGCAAGATTCTTGACTTGGGGGAGGCTAAGGAGTTTTACCAAACTTTTCAGATTCTGACAGCTCAGAAAGATACCTAACTATGGAAATACATGTCCCGAGTCTCTTTTGGGGGAGACTAACAATGGCCTAAAATCATTAATTCTTTGTCAAGGCAATAAATGTTTATACTGGAAACACTAGAAAAAGCTGAGCATTTAAAGTTTTCAAAAACATTTGGCAAAGGAAACTTTAAAAATTTTTAAATTTTTGTTCAACAGAATAGAAACAGCGCCTGTAAAAAAAAAAAACCCAGTAAGGTCTTACTTCCAATTTTTAGTCAAAAAGAAATACATAAATGTGCACAGTGATATTAACTCACAGACGTATTTTATTCTTTTCTTACAGATAGGTTCAAAACAAGCTATGATTCTTGCAAAACAGCTCCATCAAGAGTGTCACCAACCTTTCCCTCGGGGGAGCAGAGAGACTCAGGTAAGAGAAAGGAAAAAAAAACGAGGCTAGACACTTGTCCCCAGTGGAAAAAAAGAACACAGCTGGAGAGTAGCTCAAACAAAGGAGCCCAGTCTGAGGTGGGGGCAGGGGCATGGTAATTGGAGAGGAGACACATTTTCAATCTGTTGCTGTTTTTTAATATGCCAAATAGGTTGGGCGGCACCTGTGGCTCAACGGAGTAGGGCGCTGGCCCCATATAATGGATGTGGTGGGTTCAAACCGGGCCCCAGCCAAAAAAAACTACAAAAAAAAAAGTGCCAAACAGGTTTATTGGCTATTTTACACAAAAGAATGTGAACAATCTGTAAGTATCCAACATAAAAAGGCTCAGACAAGCTGCCTTTCTTTCACCCTAAGAAAGTATGGGAACTCTAAGCCCAAAGAATGGAGAAAACTTCAAGTTTACATAACAGACATGAGAAAAAGCTCAAGGCCCCTGGTCAGGAAAATGGACGTTAGTAGAGGGCAAATGAATGGACACTGGCTAGGTGTCAGCTCAGCTGCCACAGTTGCAAGGCTGTTATTAGCCTCAGAGTGGGCAATGGCCCGGGAGGGCCGCCTGGGGCTCTTTTCCAGTGTGGGGCAGGATCTGGGCATATTCTTAGGATTCTGGGCCAGGATTATAGGCATATTTTAGTACCAGCAGGATGCGGGTAGGATGTCTCTAGGAACTCTGGCCTTGACACACTCCAGGAGTCTGGGGCTGGGGTACGGGGGGAGGCTGGTTTCTGACCTGATTTTCTAAAAGGTCTGCACTCTGTCAGGGTTATGAGAATTCGTTTCTCACAAACAAAGTCCCATACTGATGAGAGAGGCAGCTGGAAAGCCAATGACACTCAAGAGTAACCTTCAAGTCCATTGTCGAAAGCACGGCTTCCCAGAAGGAAAATGTCGTCAGTAAACCCAGCTGTCTGTGGGCCCTGCTGCTGCCATGCTCAGGGCCCTCTGCTCCTTGGTGTGGACCACAGCAAGCCAGGCTTCCCCTGGACTGACCCTGGCTGAGTGTCCCCTGCTCCTCCTCTGCTGGGCTGCGCCTGAGGTCATGCTGCAGGGTGGAGGTTCATGCCTCAGGGCAGCAGGAGCAGGCTCACAGGTGTTCCAGTTTTCTTTCGAGACAGAATCTCACTCTATCACCCTGGGTAGAGTGCTGTGGCATCACAGTGTACAGGATTCCCCCACTCAGGACTGGACAGAAATCCCCCCATTCTCTTGGCCCAGGTGAGCTCAGAAATCAGACCCCCCATTTCCAGGCACAAACAGGCTGCTTTTTCTAGGCCACAACCCTCTGGGCTCTACCAAGGTCATGAACAAAGCAGCCTGGAACCCTCTGGGTAATTACACCTTGAGTAGGGAGCACACACCCTAACCCTTCTCTGAGATAACCTTGCCCTAGGGGAGGAGGGATTGCATCCATTCATTTGTTAGCACACGCATTAACTTTGAAGACATGTTTTTCCCCCTACCAAGTCCTGGCAAAATGTAATACAGACCCCTAGATACAGAGCCCGGGGAGTGACTTCCAACTTAGGTCTTCCCCTTCGCTAGAAGCTCTGGTGCTTTTGACTCCTTCTGCATTCCTTTCTGTCTAATAAAATCCTGTCTTACCACTGATCTGGGGTCTGTGGGTTCATTCTTCAAATTCCTGAGACCAAGGACCTACGGAGGAAGAAATTCTAGTAACAACAGCTCACAGCAACCTCAAACTCTGTGTTCAAGCGATCCTCCTGCCTCAGCCTCCCTAGTAGCTGGGACTACAGGGGCCTGTCACCAAGCCGCCTAATTTTTTCTATTTTTAGTACAGAGGAGTCTCTGTACTACAGGCTGGCCGCCAACTTCTGCACTCAAGGGATCCACCTGCCTCGCCCAGCATTCAGGTTTTCATCCTTCACTTCGTCCGTCTGGCTCTTTCTGTATTTAGACTAACAGAAGACGCCTTTTCTCCTCACTGCACCTGTTTCCCCCAGAACATCTTTTACTCTGGGGACACTGCCACCCGTCTGCACATTCTGTTCCTTCAGGACTGCGACCTTGCTAGGGTCCAAGTGCGGGTTTGTCTCCTCCCCAGAGTCTGACTGAGGCGATGACGGTCACTGCTGGAATCCTTGCTCATGGATCCCAAAAGCAGTCTTCAAATAATCCGAACAGCTAAGAATCAGCTTTCTTCCTCCGTCGGGACGTTTTACCCTAAGGAAGTTTGGGAAACCTGGATTCTGACTTCAGCCCAACGGTGAGTTCTCGAATTTCAGTGTAGAACCGGGAGAAGACGGGCTGCTGTTAAGGAAGCGGCCTCGGGCGCTGACGGAAGACGGATCCCCACGGCGACCGCCCGCAGCGCCCGGAGGGGGTCCCCGCACCGGAGCATGGTGGGGGGCGCGGGCTGCGCCACCTGCCACAGGTGGATCCGTCTGGGACGCAGCCGCGCCGGACGGGCCTCGACGCTGATGAAACTCCTTCCAGAAAGTTTTCCTAGCCCAGCTGCGCCCGGCATCCAGTGCACGTCTCATTAACGCATTAATTCATGCATTCCTTCATTTATTCTCATTGCGCACCTAACGTGCTCTGAGCACTGGGGACAAAAGGTGAACCAAGCATAACCGCACCGAACTCCTGCACTGGCTGCTGGTGCCCCACATCGGCTGCTAGGCAGGGGCGGCTTTCCGACAGGGGTCGGGGCTCCCAGACCTGCGGCCCGCGGGGTGAGGTGGGCGGCAGGCGCGGGGGGAGGAGGACGCACCTCCGCGGAGCGCGCGCGCGAAGCTCCGAGCGCGCGGGGTGGGGACCCCGAGGGGCCGAGGAAGGGGGGTCTCGCCGCGCTCCCGCGCCCCTCACCAGGTCGATGGCCACGACGTCCCGCAGCGCCACGACGCGCTGGATGGACTTGGGGGGGTTCTCCGTCAGGTAGATGAGCCGGTCGCTGAGCACTACATACTTGAAGGTGTGGTTCTCCGAGTCCGACACCACGATGCAGGGCTCGTAGGCGCGGACCGCATCGTAGACCTCGGGCGGCAGGTGCCGCCTCAGGAAGGCGTCCAGGCGGCCGTTGGTGCGCGCGGGGAAGCCGGGGCGCGCGGGGCCGGCCATGCGCCGCGCCCGCAGCGGGGCCGAGAGTCCTGCGGCGGCGTCCGCGTTCGGTCCCACCTCCTGCCGCCGCGGTGGAACCCGCGCCACAAAGCCCGCGGCGGCCCGGAGCACCCCCTCCCCGCCCGGAGCGGCCCCCCAGGCTGCACCCTGACTCCCAGCCCCCCAGGCTGCCCCTGACTTCCCCAGCCTGCGCCCTGACGCCCAGCTCCCCAGCTGCACCCTGACTTCCCCAGCCTGCGCCCTGACTCCCAGCTCCCCAGCCTGAGCCCTGACGCCCAGCCTACCCCAGGCTGCGCCCTGACTCCCAGCTCCCCAGCCTGAGCCCTGACGCCCAGCTCCCCAGGCTGCGCCCTGACTTCAGGCGGTCGGCGGGGCGGGGCTCTGGTAGGATCTCGGGGAGGCGCCCTGCGGCCCGCGGAGTGGCCGGGGGAGCCGGCGCCCGCTTCCCCAGCCAGCCCCGGTCCTCCCTCCCCGGCTACTGTCGACCCCGCAGTCCCATTGAGACTGGCAGGGGACGCAGCTTTAATCCAGAGAGAAACTCGCCAGGGTTGGAATTTACCGGCATGTTTTCAATAACTCGAGAACCCTATTGAAACCAATGGCGCAGATTGAGCTTTTGACAGAGTATAACATTGACACAACTCTCGATTTTTCATGAGAGTAAACCTGGGTCTTCTTTCTCCAATTAGTTAAAAGCTCTCGGGAAGGATTCCTAGCACAAATCGATTCGGGCACACCTTGTGTTACCTACAGGCCCCAGGGCCATCTCTGCAGGTGGAAGGCGCCTTGGAGAGCCCTGGTCACGTCGCCGAGGCCACACAGCAGAGATAGTGCTGCGGAGCCTTCACAGCCCGAATCATGGGGAGGTGAACGCCCGGGGAGAACGTCCCTCCTATGTCAAACCCTAGAAAGGACATTCCCCAATGAAATCCCTGAATCAAATGTGACATTCTTTATATCATCATTTTCTTCATGTTCTACCACTAAATACTGTATACTGTAAGCCATTACAGTCCTTTGCAGAAAGAGTGTATAAATACGTTAAAACGTATAAACAGACATTGTAGACTACTCTGCTACAAAAGGGTAAGAAATATTTGAGTCTGGCTAAACCTAAGCCGGCCTTGGCTCTGAGCCTCAGAATCAATCAGCAAAGGAGCGCCGCGCCCCCTGCTGGCCAAGTGTTACACGGCCCAGCATTTACAGTTTCCTTATACCCGACTGTGCACCTGACCCTTCATCACTTCATACTGGCCTGCAAAGTGCACAGACCACACTATCCCTCACAAACTTCATTGATAAAGGATGCTGCGTGGTCGTTTTCTCTAAAGACTATTCCTTATCTAAACCACTCTAAGAAGAGTTTGTCCATTCAGACCAACAGAAAGGCAAAGGCCCTTCATCTCTGCTGAATAGCCACATCTCACAAGAGATAACTGACAGCAAGTGAGGCCCACGCAGAGGGAAAGGCCTCACCCCAGGCCGCTATTTTGTATCTCTCTGGCTTGCTGCTTCATGCCCACTTCCCAGTGCTAAAAGAAACAGGATGGGGTGGGCACCCGTAGGTCAGTGGTTAGGGCACTGGCCACATGCTCTGGGGCTGGTGGGTTCAAACCCGCCCTGGGCCTGCTAAACAAACAAAAAATAGCCGGGCATTGTGGCAGACACCTGTAGTCCCAGCTACCAGGGAGGCTGAGGCAAGAGAATCGCTTGAGCCCAGGAATTTGAGGTTGCTGTGAGCTATGATGCCACAGCACTCTACCAAGGGTGACATAGAGAGACTCTGTCTCAATTAAAAAAAAAAAAAGAAAGAAAAAAGAAACAGGGTGGACCAAGATCAGAAAAAAACAGCTTACCTCATCTACCTGCCAAGAAGCCCATCTTGAATAAGCTTTTGATGACTAAGCTTAATGAACATTAAGATGAAGCATACAAGGATGGGAATTGGACACAAAGGTTGACGCTTAAGGTGACCTCGCGGCACACTGACGGCAATACCATGGTTTCCAGGCTCCAATTATCTACAGTGCTGCCAATGTAACACCAAAGTTCAGCTTGCAGGAAAGGGGTTAAAGACAGAGGGAAGATCACTGGATTTGAAGTCAGGAGAACTGGATTAGAGCACTAACCCTGCTGCTCACTCTCTGGGAGGCTTTTAGAAAGTCACTTAACCTGGGCAGCGCCTGTGGCTCAGTGAGTAGGGCACCGGCCCCATATGCCGAGGGTGGTGGGTTCAAACCCAGCCCCGGCCAAACTGCAACAACGACAACAAAAAAAAAATTGCCGGGCATTGGGGCTGGCGCCTGTAGTCCCAGCTGCTCGGGAGGCTGAGGCAAGAGAATCACGTAAGCCCAAGAGTTGGGGGTTGCTGTGAGCTGTGTGACGCCACGGCACCCTACCCGAGGGCGGTACAGTGAGACTCTGTCTCTATAAAAAAAAGAAAAAAGAAAGTCACTTAACCTTTCTGAGCCTCTCTTGCCCTGTCTCCCTCAAAGAGTTGGTGTGAAGATCACATGCTACGAACACGCTCCATGAGCACCACAGACACGTGAGGGATCCATGCTCACTTACCTTTTGGTAAGCTCTCCCAGAGGCACCCAGAGGCACCGGTCCCAGAGGCACCGGACATATGTGCTTACTCCTCATCTTCCAAATCCACCCAGACTCAAAGGCATTTTGTACAGATCCTGTACAATCGAGCACTTAATAAATGTTTCTTTTCTTTTTTTGAGACACAGCTTCAAGCTGTCGCCCTGGGTAGAGTACTGTGGTGGCGTCATAGCTCACAGCAACCTCAAACTCTTGGGCTCAAGCTATTCTCTTGCCTCAACCTCCCAAGTAGCTGGGACCATAGGCGCCTACCACAACACCTGCCTACCACAACACCTGCCTACCACAACACCTGGCCATTTGTTGTTGTTGTTGCAGTGGTCATTGTTGTTTTAGCTGGCCCGGGCTGGGTTCGAACCCGCCAACCTTGGTGTATGTGGCCATCGCCCTACCCACTGAGCAATGGGCACTGCCCAATAAATGCCTCTTGATACAACTACCAAAAGGAATGGAACCCTGTTCAGCTGGAATTAATCCACAAAGATACTCTCCATGATTTTCATCAGAATACAGTGGTCTTAGGTCCAAGGATGGTCAATTCAGTTAATTTGAAAGGACAGTAGTTATGAACTTCGACCTGTAGTATCAGGTGACCTGGGTTTAGATTCCAGCCCTCCCTTTCAGTGGTTGAAGGATCTTTGGGGGAAAAAAAAAAATTACTCTATACCTCAGTTTCCCCATCTGTGAAATGGGGACAATAATGCCAACTCCAAAGGTTTTTATGAGGATTAACAAACCTTCAAGAGTAGTTATAACAGGTACCTGAAACAGAGCAGACATGATAAAGTGTTAAAAGAACAAGTTCAACAAGTCCATGATTTCCTGACACATGCACCATTGTTCTGCTCCCCAGATACAAGGTCATACTTAATTCCTAACTGGATTCAAGTTAACCTTTTTTTTTTTTTTTTTTTGTAGAGACAGAGTCTCGCTTTACCGCCCTTGGTAGAGTGCCATGACGTCACAGGACTCACAGCAACCTCCAGCTCTTGAGCTTATGCGATTCTCTTGCCTCAGCCTCCCAAGCAGCTGGGACTACAGGTGCCCACCACAATGCCCAGCTATTTGTTGGTTGCAGTTTGGCTGGGGCTGGGTTTGAACCCGCTACCCTTGGTATATGGGGCCGGCGCCCTACTCACTGAGCCACAGGCGCCGCCCTCAATTGTAACATTTAGCTTAAGCTTTAGCTTAAGACTCAAGGAAAGAATCTAATCTACATACACACACACAAAAAAAAACAAACAGCATTTTACTTTTTTTTAATCACATTATTAGTGAAGTAGTGTGGGCTATGCCATGAGAACCCTGTAGGGATTCCAAGCTATTAGTACCCTTCATTTCTTCAATGGATCCCAAGTGTTCCATCCCCTCAACTAAAGACAGATAACACATGTAAAAAGATACTTAGAATATATGATATGTAAATAAAATCTGAATTTTTTTTTCTTTTTTTTTTTTGCAGTTTTTGGCTGGGAATGGGTTTGAACCCACCACCTCCGGCATACGGGGCCAGCGCCCTACCCCTTTGAGCCACGGATGCCGCCCAAAATCTGAATTTTTGGCTTGGCACCTGTAGCACAGTGGTTATGGTGACAGCCACATACACCGAGGCTGGTGAGTTAAACCAGCCAGGTAAGCAACAATGACAACTGCAACAGAAAAATAGCTGGGCGTTGTGGCAGGCGCCTATAGTCCCAGCTACTTGGGAGGCTGAGGCAAGAGAATCGCTTAAGCCCTAGAGTTTGAGGTTGCTGTGAGCTGTGACACCACAGCACTCCACCAAGGGAGACATAGTGAGACTCTGTCTCAAAAAAAAAAAAAAATAGTTTGGCTCAGCACCCATAGCACAGTGGTTACGGCACGGGCCACATGCACTGAGGCTGGCAGGTTCAAACCCAGCCCCGGCCAGCTGAACAATAACAACTGCAACAACGACAAAAAAACACAGCTGGGCATTGTGGTGGGCACCTGTAGTCCCAGCCACTTGTGAGGCTGAGGCAAGAGAATCGCTTGATCCCAGGAGTTTGAGGTTGCTGTGAGCTGTGACACTACAGCACTCTACAGAGGGCAACATCCTGAGACTCCGTCTCAATAAAAATAAATAAAATAAAATCTGAATTTTCTTTTTGAGATGGGGACTCACTGTGTTGCACAGGCCAGAGTGCAGTGGTGTCATCAGAGCTCAATGCAGCTGCAAGCAATCCTAGGCTCACCCTGTCCTCCTGCCGAGATTGCAGGCATGAGCTGTCATGCGCAGCCAGAATCTGAATTTTTAGAGGATTTCAATTTAGAAATCTCTCAGTGCTTCTCCTGAGTATGAAGGGATACTGAACGTTTAAATATCTACAACAATTATGAATCGCCTAACCTACATGGGGACCATGTCATTGTAATAAAGACCATGCAAATGCCATGGATTTTTTTTTTTCTTTTAGAGACAGTCTTAAGCTGTTGCCCTGGTAGAGTGCTGTGCCATCATAGCTCACAGCACCCTACAACTGTTGGTTTAAGCCATCCTCTCGCCTCAGTTTTTCTATTTTTTAGTAGAGCTGGGGTCTCTCTCTTGCTCAGGCTGATCTCAAACCTGTGAGCTTAGGCAATCCATCCACCTCAGCCTCCCACAGTGCTACGACTACAGGTGGGAGCCACCCTCTCCGGCCATGCCATGGAGTTTTTAAACGTTTGATTTTAGTGAATAATGCTCTGAGGCTCTACTGCGGCTCTCTCAGGCTTCCTGTTACATACGTACTTCCTCTACGAGAAACCACTCACTGAACAGGACCAGTTAGAGCATGCCTGAGCTATTTTCCAACTTCTTTCTGTCATCAACCGCATTGTGAA